>NC_028637.1:67511359-67655885 GCF_001406875.1 Solanum pennellii | reverse complement strand
TATATATATATATAATATTATCATACTTAGTTAAGCCTCTGGTTTTTTTTTCTCATCCTAGACTCAACATTATAAAAGTACTTTAAGGACAAGATCCTTATAACATAAATCATTAGTACAATAATGCTACACCTTATTGTAAACCATAATGTAGGAGATCATTTGACTTAAGGATTCATTTCCTTGAGCTTGCGAATCACATATCAAGCTCCTCCATCATAGAAACATCCTTTTAAGCATCCACAACCTACACTTTTTTGTAGAAAGTAGAGAAGAATGGAGTTAGTAAAGGAACGCACTATGTATGGCAACCCTGCAAACCATGCATTTAAAGGAGGCATTTTCTTGAAATCATACTTCATGATTTTTCGAGAAAATTTTCATAAAACATTTATACAATAGAATTTATATCATTCATATATTTCATATAGACATATTCAAAGGCCAAACATCATATAAAATCACACATTAAATTTAAGACACATTTAGGGTCACTTTACAGTAATCTATTTCCTTTTTACAATGAATCCTTTTCTTCTAACTTCCTATTTCCCCAAGTAACCCTCTACTGATACTTGGTACAATGCACCACCTTAAGGCCACAAAGAAAGCATACATACAACCTACATAATCCAATACATACCGTAATACGAGTATAATACATCATTGACACTTTTAAGTCAAGACTGTACTGTCATTTATAGTAAGCTACATCAACTTGCACATCTATTCACCTTACTTCAAATAATAAATTATAAAACCTTACTCACAATCAAAATCTAAGTCCACTAGTGCAATGTACATTTGAAGACCCATAACCTCATAAATACTTATTAAACCTATCATGAGACCACAAGCCTTAAAAAAATATATCATATATCAACAGTTCCATATTTGTGTCAACAATACCTTCATCATATAATCATTAAGACTAACTTATGCACATAAGAATAAGACCACATCAAATAGACTCATACCGTGCACATCTTCATAACCAGTACACAAATACCACAAAGTCATATATAAGGAACATGTACATAGAAACATTCTATAGAATACCTTAATAGATATCCCTAAGAAGCTAGTTGTGCAATGTCTAGATGGGTTTATTTCATTCACCTATCCTAAGTAACCTCCCTTAGGTCATCCTAGTTAGGTGTACACATAGGATTCTAGCTTAGTGGATCCACCGAGATAGATATGTACGAATTGTTACCCCTTAGGCAAGTGTTCACCCTCTTTTTTTAGTGTGGGAGTAGAACACCGAATTCCATGTAACTCACATGGTCTCATGTCAATTATTGTAACCTCTTTCCCTAATGTAAAGGTAAATGAATAAAGTAAATGTATGGATTCTAACTAGGGGTTTTATTGAGGGGTTTTGTACATTGTGTAAGGGAGAGTATGAGACTTCTCTTGCACATTACACTAGTGAAATCTTAAGGGATGGTTGTAGTAGTGTTCTGTTGTGATTGTGTTTATTCTATCTCATGTATGTTAATCTATGTATGATCTATATGAATATAGAAGGTTATGATGAAATATGAGATTCTGAATGTATGTATGAAGTAGGTTTCTTAATGTGATACTTAGCTTTGAAAAGGTTAGGGGATTCTATTCTTTGCATTGCACAAGTATTGCGAGGGTTGTATATATGTCGGGACTATATCATGTTGAGTTGGCTTATGATTCTTATTTTATGTGAATATTGGATTTACTTGGTAAAACCATGTTTTGACTGAAATGTCCTTGATGATTTTTATGCATAAAAGCCATATTTAGGACATTTAATGTAATAACCCATATTTTCTTCCTTTTGATTTTTCAAACAAAGTATGTTCGGGCCAATGAGTAATCAACGTCGCTTTTCAAGGATACTTGGAAGTTGCTTCTCAAAGTTGGTGAGTCCTCATGTTTGAGGATAAGACCTTTATAATATAGCTTTTAGTTCTTTGCTTATGTTAGAAGACATTATTGTATTTCCTCATTCTAGAATCCTTGTTGATGTAAGGGATAAATCCAAAATTTAAATATCCTATGTTAGATGGTATTGAGTGATGAATTTATATTCTATATTCATTTATTAAGTGAAGTTGAACTTCCAAAGTAAAATTTATAAATTTTTACCGTATTTTTATTATATGATACATGCTTTGACAAATGCTAGGGGCTTGTGTAAGTCCTTTCTAGGATGAAGACACTGGTTACGACTAAGGGGTGCTCCTCGATCATTACAAACTTGGTAATAGAGTATGAGGTTGAGAATAATGTAGGATTTATGTCACAAATTACACCCTTAGGTAGAGTCTTGTACATGGGATTCATAACTCTATCTAGTCCTTTCTTCTAATCCTTTTATTGTGCTTATAGACAATGAATGCAAGAAGGAACAATGCTGGATAGGCCAAAGAGGACAATGTGAATGAGAGGATTCCCCCTCAAGCTCCTTAAAACCCTCAAGTTCCTATTGAAGAAGGGGCCATGTCTAATATTGAGATAAGAGCGACTATTCATATCTTGACTGTAGTGTAAGTAAAGTTTGTAGGTATTCAAGGGTGCAAGTGAACCCCAATACTAGCACAATCAAATCTCGGATTAAGGATTACATGAGGATGAATACCCCTACTTTCTTTGGCTCGAAAGTGGAGGATTACTCATGGATGAAGTGTTTAAAGTGCTAGAGGCTATGGGTGTGTCGTCTAAAGAAAAGGAGGAACTAGCCTCCTATCAACTTATTGATGTGGCTCATGTTTGGTATGAACAATGAAAGGAGGAAAGACTTGTTAGCGAAGGTTCGATTAGTTGTTTTTCATTCAAGACATCTTTCCTTTGTAGGTTCTTCCCCTTAGAATTAAGGGAGAGGAAAATACAAAAATTCATCAATATTCGTCAAGGGAGTATGAGTGTGAAGGAGTATATCATCAAGTTAACTCAACTATCAAAACATGCTCCTACGATGGCGGCGGATGCTAGTGCTAAGATGAACAAATTCGTCATAGGTATATACAACCTTGTGGTTAATGAATGCAGGTGGGATTTTTTTATTCCTAGAATGGATATCTCCTATCTCATGGTTCATGCTAAACAAATTGAGGAGAAAAATCTTAAACAAGTTTGTAGGGATTTGAAGAGGACAAGGGACGAATGAATCATTCCAAGACAAGATTAGAGGTTCAAGAAGAGGTTCCCTAAGTAAGGTACTCCTAAGAATCCAAGGCTCAACAAAGGTAATATGTCTACCCCAAGTCTCAAGAAGGAAACGGTGATAGTACTTATGTTGTGAAGCCTATTTGTGTAAAGTATGGTAGAAAACATAAAGGAAAGTAGTTAGTGTAACATCTGTATCTCAAAATAATTAAGGATAATCTACGAAATTTAAAATAATCAATTTTCGAAATAAAGGAAAAAATCTAGAAAAATTTCGTAATTTTATGAAGTGAGTTTTGGTCATTTTCAAATAGCCATAACTTCTAGCATAGAATGAGTAGGGGGTAGTTCTTGACATGGAAATCCCTTGAAAATATATTTCCAACAGTGCCGAGTTTACATGATTTTAATATTGTATGAGGAAGATATGCCTTTCGGAAATAGGATTGTTGAACTGAGGAAAGACAAATTACGGATTTAAGTAAGGGCAAACGAGTTTTTTCACCTATCTAATTCCTAATTTGTTTTGAGGATTTATTTGGGGTAAAAATAAGTGTTTATTTCATATTAGAAAAATTATTCTATGCTTGGGGCTTGGAGAAGAGAAAAGAGAAGAAGGAAAAGGAAGAAAGATTAACGTTTCACCAAGAACGCCAAGTAATTGCAAGTGGAATTTGTTGGGGATGATACCTATTAAGGTATGTGAGATCTTTTGTGTTGGTTCAGTTCAGCCATAGACTAAATTTTCTAATTCAACGATTTTGAGTAGATTGAATGATGAAAAGTCATGTTCTTGAAGAACATTATTGAATTCTTATTGGTTAAGTTGTTGCATGCCTAGAGTTAATTTGATTTGTTTTCCGGGTTGTTTGAGTTGATCTATTGGGTATTGATGGTTTGTTGATTATAAGTGTTTGGGGAAGGACCATGGAAGTTAAAGGCTTTATATATGAAAAATGGAGAACAAATGTCGAAACACTTATCCATAGGGCACTGGGGCACTGAACCTCCCATAGCCCACATGACAGTCTTTATACGTAGGGCCTTGAAGTGTCAAGCTAGTTGATTCTAATACTCTATCGTACATCTAAAAATCATTAAATCAGCCATCAACATGAGATCATAAATATTAAATACATAATCCAATTCAAGGAATGTTAAGATCAAAGTCAAGAAAATTGAGATTCAAGTCTAAAAGTTAGGAAGCAAGACAAAGTAAGTTCTTAAAGTTTCCAAGAGTCTTTAACAATTTTTTTGCCTTTATTTAAGGCTCAAGTTGCAAGATAATTAAAGAGTAAAGAGTTGAGTTTATCTCTCAAAGTTATAAGGTAACTATGTATTCCCTAAGAATTACAAATGTACTTACATTTTGAGCAAGTATGGAAGCTAATTACCAATAGAGTTTGGCTAGTTTAGTAAAGATGAAACTATTATTTCCAAGAGAGCTTTTAAAGCCAAGTTTGAGAAATTACCTCAAACCAGTGAAGAAATTTTTTTAAAAACATATGAGCTATTTATTTTAGGTGTAGTATTGAGCAGCGATATGGGGACGCGAGTTCATATTAACTCAAGCCCCCATAAACCATGTAGCTAACATTGACATGAGAAGGATCATACTTTTAAGATGATTCCTTATTGCTTTTTCGCATTGACTAGTGGATCCACTTCGTAGTTCATGTTCTATATTGACGATAGATATAGGATAGTTCTCTTCCAACGTGAGGTAAGACGTTGTATCATTGCTTAAGCTCACAATTATGGTTGCCAGTTAGAGAATCTTCCACAGAAATTATATTACCTATATACATATGTAAAGTTGAGTTTGTTATTGCATCTTTTTTAATGAAATAAGTTATTTTTCCGTTTTATATAGATTTTATGTACATACACACACACACACTCACACACAGACACACACACACACACACACACACACACACACACACATATATATATATATTGTAGGTGTATTTATTGCTTTATATTAAGCACAATATTGTTAAGAAGACCAAACGTAAGTTTTCTTGTTATTCTTTCCAAGCATAATTTTTGTTAGCATTCCAAATCGTATACTTGGACATGCAATGCACAGATTCCAGTTCACCTTCATCTTCTTATCACGTAGATGCAGGTAACTAGGATCAGCATCCAGTGCCCCTTTGATCTCGTGTGAGCACGTAGAGTCACTTGTGAGCCTCCTTGCATTCTGGAGGACTCTATAATTGCTTTCCATGTTTTTACTTATAGAATATTTTGGGGGTTTTCCCTACATTCATCTTAGTATTATAGAGGCTTCATAGTCAGATACTCAATTAGATAATCAGTTTTTGAGTTTCTCTTCATGTCGCATTTTAGATATTTTATTTTGAGAATTAAGTATTATTTTGTCCAATACATTTTTGTAGTGTTATCCTTGTGAGAATAATTCCTTTTTACTATTGCAGTACTCTACTAAGATAAGTAAGCTAGGCCAAAGGTTTGTTCAAGGCAAGCAATTGTCATTGGGTGCCGCCCACGTCCAAGGTGTTGTCTCGAGGAGTGAAAAACACAGTATCATAGCACATAGTTCAAGTATCCTAGAGGGTCAATGAAGGCATATATATACACTCCTAGTCATCTGTGTGAAGCGCGCAACATCTCTAATTAGGAGGCTACAATATTTAGGAATTTCTCACTTCTTTCATACTCATTTTGTGCATTAGAGTTTATCTCTAAAAGTCTATTTCTATTCATTCTTGCGCATATTTCAAATAACCATGACTGCATGAAGAGCAGCACGAGGTCACCCAGATAGTAGAAATGTTGAACCTCATGAACAAGAGTTACCCAATGCATATGAAATTCAACCACAAGGGTAGTTACCAACGCTGAGTTCCATGAGGTTAATAGGATGTGGAGTCAGGCTGTGACTTACTAGGTTTGTCAAGAAAGAGGATCTCAATAAGAAGTGTCTGAACTTCGAGGATTCAGGCGTTCTTGAGAATCAATCCTCCTAGTTTCACTAGTTAGAGCACTACCGAGGATCGAGAAAACATTCTAGAGGAGTTGAAAAAAGCTTTTGATTTGATGTATGTTGTTGATGTTGAAAACTCGAATTAGTTGCATACCAACTGAAGAATGTGGTTAGGATTTGGTTCGATCAGTTGAATAGGGGCAGAGATGACAATGCACCACATCCGAGCTGGGCTTGCTTTGAAGAATCTTTCTTGGGGCATTTCATTTCCAGAGAATTGTATGAAGTTAAGGCACAGGAGTTCCTTACACTAAAATAATACTCCTTGAGTGTGCATGAATACGCATCAAAGTTCACCTAGATATCCCTCTATGCTCTTGAAATAGTTAAGGACATAAGGAAAATAATGAGCTTGTTTATCGCTGGCTTGGGTCGTGCATCAAGAAAGGAGGGAAGAGATGCAACATTGATCGGTGATATGGACGTATCCAAATTGATGGTTTATGTTTGCCGAAAGAGGAAGAGGAGAAGTTGAGAGACAATGAAGAGAATAAAATCAAGAAAGCTTAGACTAGGCATGAGTCTAGGTAGCAAAAGGGTGGTTTCGAATCGGTCACAGTTCAAGAAACGAATGGGTTCTTCACCATCATTGTCTAGTGCTCGTGCACCTAGAAATAAAGGTGAGCATCATGCCCCGAATTCGAAGAACTTCAGATCTAGACAATGAAGTCTCAAGAAATTGTGGTACAAGGAGATAGCTGGGATCGTGCATGTTCTAGGTCTGGTATTTACCACCCAGATAATGTCGTGATAGCCAAACATATTGCTTTAGGTGTAGTCAAGTGGGTCAATTCATGAAGGAGTTCCTAAGAACAGGTAAGGTACTAGAAATCAGAGTAAGAGAGCTCAATTTTAATCAGTTGCTCCACAAGTCAAGGCTGCACCTAGAGGTGCAACTTCTATTACTGGCGGAGGGGAAAACATCCTTTATGCAATCACTAGCCGCTAACAGCAAGAGAACTATCCAGATGTTGTCAGTGGTAAGATAAAGTCTTTGCTTTTGAATTTTATACTTCTAGACCCAGGAGAACTTTTATCTTCTGTAACTCCTTATGTTGCAAATCACTTTGAGGTTCTTCCGGAAAAACTTTGTGAACCATTTTATGTTTCTACCCATGTTGGAGAGTCTATTCTAGCGGAAACAGTCTATCCTGATTGTCCTACTTTTATCAATCACAAGAATACCATCACTGATCTTGTAAAGTTTGACATGGTAGATTTTGATGTCATTCTAGTTATAGACTGTATATATTCATGTTATTCATTAATAGATTGTAGAACTCGACTTGTCAAGTTTTAGAGTCCTAATGAGCCAGTCATAGAGTGGAGTCGTAGTACATCTGTGCCTAAGGGTCATTTATGTTTTCTACATTCAGGAGAGTAAGTTAGTTTTTAAAGGATGTATTCAATACTTAGTCCGAGTTAATAACTAAAGTGTTGTGGTACCTTTCCTTCAGTTAGTTCCTATAGTAAAAGAGATTTCACAAGTCTTTCCTAATGATCTACCCGGAGTCCCTCCTGAGAGAGAAACAAACTTCGGCACAAACATTATCCCAGATACTCGTCCTATCTATATTCTGTTATATAGAAAGACACCAGTAGAGCCATAGGAGTTGAAGGAACAATTGAAAGAACTGTTGGGGTGCCCCGTTCTAGTTTGTGAGAAAGAAAGATGGTTGCCTTAGGATATGTATAGACTACCACAAATTGAATGAGGTTACCATTAACAATAAGTATCCTCTTCCAAGGATAGATGATATTTTCGACCAACATCAGGGTGCTTCTCACTTCTCAAAATTTGATCTCAAATCAGGATGCCGTCAGTTGAAAGTTAGGGAATGTGATATTCCAAAGACAACTTTTAGAACAATATATGAGAAAAAATTTGATCTCAGATTAGACTGCCCATCAGATTTTTTTTTCATATCCTTCGTGTTCACGAATGCACCAGCTGTGTTCATAGATCTTATGAACAAAGTCTTTAAGGCTTCTTTAGATTTCTTTTGTTATGTTCTTCATTGATGACATATTATTCAATTCAAGGAATGAAGAATATCATGCTAGTCACCTCAGAATAGTCCTTCACACTTTGAAAGATAAGGAGTTGTATGCCATGTTTTCCAAGTTTGAGTTTTTGGATTGAGCGTGTGGCATTCTTAAGCCAAATAGTTTCTGGTGATGGAATAAGAGTGGATACCCAAATGATAAAAGAAGTTGAAAGTTGGCCTTAACAAACGTGTCCAACTAATATTAAGAGTTTCTTGGGTTTGGCTAGCTCATATAGAATGTTTGTTGAGGGTTTTTCATGTATCTTCTCTCAATTAAGCATGTTGATTCAAATAATCATTGAGAAAAACTTTCAGAAATTGATAAAGAGGTTGACTACAACCCTAGTTTTGACCTTAACAGAGGGTACTCAATGTTTTGTTGTTTATTGTGATGCATCTATAGTTGTGTTGGGACGTGTGTTAATGCTGATTGGTAACGTAATAGCTTATGCCTCCAACAGTTGAAGGTTGATGAGAAGAATTATCCAACCTATGACTCAGAGTTGGATTCTGTCGTTTTCACCTTGAATATATGTGTTCACTAATTTTACGGTGTTAATATTCTCATACTCACTCATCACAAGATCCTACAATATGTGTTCACACAGAAGGAGCTAAATCTCTAACAGAGGCGCTGGTTATAACTACTCAAAGATTATCACATGGATATTCTTTAACACCCAAGTAAGGTTAATGTGGTTGTTAATTCTTTAAGCAGGTTCTCCATGGGGAGTACCACCCATTTTAAGGAATAAAAGAGGGAGCTAGCAAAAGATGTGCACATACTTGCATGCCTGGAAGTCACACTTTTGGATTGCATAGAAGGAGGAGTAATGGTTACTAATGGGTCTGAATTATCACTAGTCTCAGAGGTGAAACAAATGCAAGACCAAGACCCCATTTTTCTTTAATTGAAGGCGAATTTTTCATAGGCAAAGTATATTGGCATTTGAACAAGGGGGAGATGGTGTACTGAAGTATCAAGGCAGGCTCTGTTTACCTAGGGTGGATGGACTCCAAGAAAGGATCATGGAGGAATCTCATATCTCCTGATATTCCATTAATCTAGGTTCCACAAATATGTAACACAATTTGTGCGAGGTATATTTGTGAAAATGGATGACATTGCGATGTTTGTTGCTAAGTTCCCTTATTGCGAGCAAGTGAAAGTAGAACACAGAAGGTCTAGTGGTTTGACTCACAATTTAGAACTTCTTGAATGGAAGTAAGATAAGACTAATAAGGACTTCATCACACACTTGCGAAGGTTTCGGAAACAACATTATTCAATTTGGGCGATTGTCGATAGAACGACAAAATCGGCCCACTTCTTGCTTGTAAAAACCACTCATTCGCAGGAAGATTATGCATGGTTATATATTCATGAAGTGGCAATACTATGGATTCCAAATTTCAATTATTTTAGATATTTACTGCACAGTTCTAGAAGTCTTTCAAGAAAAGTTTTGGTTAAAAGGTGAACTTAAGAAGTGTTTTTCATCTTCACATGGATAGGCAAGTGGAGCGTACTATCCATACCTTAGAAGAAATGTTGAGATATTGTGTGATTGATTTCAAGGGGAATCATGATGATCACCTACCTCTCATTGAGTTTGCTTACAACAACAGCTTCCATTCGAGCATCAAAAGGGCTCCATTTGATGCTCTTTATGGGAGAAGATGCAGATCTCACATTAAGTGGTTTGAATTTAATGAAGCAGGGTTGATATGACCAGATATATTTCACCAAGCTATGGAGAAGGTGAAGGTTATTAAAGAGACATTAAAAATCGCACAGAGTCGTCAAAAGTCCTACACATACGTTAGGATAAGACCGTTGAAGTTTGAGGTGGATGATTTTGTATATCATAAAGTTTCACCCATGCAGGTTGTTATGAGGTTTGGTAAGAAGTGGAAACTTAGTTCCCAGTACATTATTTCTTATAGGATATGCAAGCGAATTGTCAATGTAGCTTATGAGTTGGAGCTACCTCAGGAGTAAGCAACAGTTCATCCAGTATTTCATGTCTCTGTGTTGAAGAAGTGCATGCACTGATTGTACCAACAGAAAATGTTGGTGTTAAGGATAGCGTAATCTATGAAGAGATTCTAGTTCAGATTTTAGATTGCCAAGTTCTCATGTTGAGAACAAAGGAGGTAGCTTTGGAGGAAACAATTTGTTGAAGAGGCGATTGGGGAAGCTCAAGAGGATATGAAGAAGAAATGTCCACATCTCTTTGAATCCTGAGAGAACACAGATCAATGTACTAATTCTCCTCTTTGCAAATTATAATATATGGATAAGCATGTTATTACTTTTTTTATTGCCGATTGTTAAACATGAATTTACTATTCTTATCTCAGTTATACAAATCTCATTAGAGGACGAATGTTTCCAGGTGGAGATAGTGTAACATCTTGTAACTGGAAATAACTATGAATAAGCTAAGAAATTAAAAATAATCACTTTTGGAAAGAAAGAGAAAATTCATGAAAAATTACCTAACTTTGGGAAGTGAATTTGGTCATTTTTAAATGGCAATAACTTCTACCTCAAAATGAGTTAGGGTAGTTCTTGATATGGTTGGAAATACCTTGGAAAGATAATTCCAACTGTGCCGAGTTTGCACAATTTCGCTATAGTATAAGGAAGATATGCCATTTTGAAGTTGGGCTATTGAAGTCAGAAAAGTATAATTCTAGATTTATGTAAGGGAAAACTAGATTTTCACCCATCTATTTCCAAATTCGTTTTAAAGATTTATTTGGTGTAAAAAGAAGTTTTAGTTCAAATTAGAAAATTTATTTTACACTTAGGGCTTGGAATAGATAAAGAGAAGTAGAAAAAGGGAGAAGGATCAAGGTTTCACGTAGAAGGCTGAGAAATTGCTAGTGGAATTCGTCGGGCTGATCCCTATTAATGTATGTGAGATGTTTTTAAGTTGGATTAGTTAACCCAATCACCAACTTATTTAATTCAAATATTTTTAGTATATTGAAAGATGAAGAGTGAAGTTCCTAAAGAACATTGTTGAATTCTTGTGGTTGAGTTGTTGCATGCTTAGAGTTTATCTGATTGGTGTTTCTGGGTTGTTTTTCGAGTTGAACCTATTGGGTATTGAGGTTTTAATGTTTCATAGTGTTTGGGGAAATAACCACGAAATTTTGCAGGGCTTAGGGATGAATATCGGTGAAGAAAAGTCAAAATTCTTTTCCATACAGCCCTAGGGCGCCACGCCTTCCATAGCCCCCACTAAACAATCTCTGTGTGTAGGGCCTTGGGGCGGCACTCCAACAAAAGTGCCAAAACTTGACATCTGATGAGCGCCAACGACGCCTCAACACCTTATTTATTCCCATGTTTACGTACTAGTTCATAAGTGATGTACCCATGTTTCTTAGTGGATTCCAATACTCTAAGGTAAATCTAAATATTATGAAATCATCCATAAACATGAGATCGTGGTCCTTGAATCTATAGTCCAACTCAAGTAGAGTTAAAATGAAAGTAAAAGAAGTTAAGAGTCAAGTCTAAAAGTTAAAAAGAAAGTTAAAGTAAGTTCTGAAAGTTTCCAAAAGTCTTTAACAAACCTTTTATCTTTTTTATGGCTCAAGTAGCAATTTTAAGGAATGAGTAAAGAGTTGAGTTTATTTATCAAAAGTTATAAGGAAACTAAGTATTCCCTAAGAGTTACAAATGTTTTCACATTATCAGCCAGAAGGAAGCTAGACTTCCAACAGAGCCTTTGGCTAGTTTTAGTAAAGAGGAAACTATGCTTTCCAAGACAGCTTTTATAGTTAAGTCTGAGCAATTACCTCAAACCAGAGAAGAAGTTATTTTAATAACACATGATCTAAGTTTTCTTGGATTAGTATTTAGCACCTATATGGGGATGCGATTTCATATTCACTCAAGCCCTAATAAACCATGTAGCCGATATGGACACAAGAAGGGTCATACCTATTAGATAATTTCTTAGTGGTTTTAGCATATATTAGTGGATCCACTTAGTAGTTCAGGTTCTGTGCTAACGGCAAGGTATAGGACAAATTTTTTGCAACCTGAGGTAAGACGTTGCACCATAGCTTAGGCTCATATCGGTGGTTTGTCGGTTAGAGAATCTCCCACATAAACTATATTCCTTCCATATATAAGTAAAATTGAGTTTTGTATCACATATTCTTTAACGAATTAAGTTATTTTGTTATTTTAAAAAGCTTTATATGCATATTGCATGTGTGTTTATTGGTTTACATTAAGTTCAGTATTTCATGAGTTGAGTAGAGCCAAGGTAAGTTTTCTTTTCATTCTTTTCAAGCTTATGTTTTGTTAGAATTCCAGAATTACATACTCGTACATTCAATGTATTGACGTCAGTTGGACTACATAGTCTTAAGATGCAGACCAAGGTAACAAGGATTAGAATCAAGAATTTCATTGATCCAGTTTTAGCACTAGAGCTAATGGTGAGCCTCATTGCATTCGGGTTGACTTTTTTTTTATTGTTTTTCATGTTTTTGACTACACAAGTTGTGAGGTATGTCCCAATATTCATGCTAGTATTATCGAGGCTTTTCAGATGTACAGTCAATTAGATAGTCAGTTTTGAGTCTCTCTTTATCTTAATTTTAGATTTTTTATTTTGAGACTTATGTGCCATTATTGCCTGGAGATTTTTTTTAAAGTTATTCTTTTGAGAATTATCCTTGTTTATTATTGAGTTAATTCTTCCGCTAAGTTAAGTAAGCTAGGTAAAGAGTTCGCTCAAGTCCAACGATGATCATTAGGTTTCGTCCATGTCCAGGGTGTACGTTGGGGGCGTGACACCTAGTTGGCATGAGTAATTGCTATAATTGTCATAAGAGTGGCCACATTAAGAGGGACTTCCCTATGTTGATTGTTCAAGAAAGGAAAAATACTCAAGAAATATCAAGTTCTCCCAATCATGATGGTCCTAAGAAAAATTACTTCTACGCTCTCCAATCCCGAGATTTACAAGAGAGCTCTGAGGAAGTTGTTATCGATATGCTGCACGCATTTTAAATTAATGTTTATGAATTTTTGGATCCCAGTGCCACTTTTTCTTTTGTAACTCCTTTAGTGGCTATAAAATTTTATAGGCTTCACGATGTATTAGATAAGCCCTTCTCGCTTTCAACCTCGGTGGGTGATTCTGTAGTTGCTAAAAAAGTCTATAGAGGGTTGTGCCATCTCATTGCCCAATAGAGTCACATTAGTTGATTTGGTAGAACTTGACATGCTTGACTTGATGTTATTATGGTGTGGATTTACTACATGCTTATTTTACTTCCATTGATTGTATAACTTGGGTAGTAAAGCTTCAATCTCCTAATAAACCTGTGATGCAATAAAATTAGGGAAATATAGATCCAAAAACTCAAATCATTTCATGCATTAAAGCTGGTAAGTTTATTGCTAAGGGATGTGTCTATCATGTTGTGAGAGTCAAGGATCTTTAGTACAGGTCTCATCCATTAGAGTGGGTCCCCGTAGTGAAGGATCTTATGACAATCTTTCACAATGACTTACCCAGAATTCCTCCTGAATAGGAAAGATTTTTTGGTGTTGACTTATTACTAGATGTGAAACCCATCTCAATCCTTCCTTACCGAATGGCCGCGGCAAATTTGAAGGAATTAAATGCTCAACTCAAGGATTTGCTAGATAAGGGTTTTTTTCAGCCAAGCATATCTCGATGGGGTACTGCGATATTATTTGTAAAAAGGAAATATGGGTTTCATTGAATGTGTATTACTACCGGAAATTAAAAAACTTCACTACAACGAATAAGTATCCACTCCTTAGTATTGATGATTTTTACCAACACTAAGGAGCCAGTAACGTTTAAAAAAGTTACTTTAGGTCGGTTATCATAAAATTAGGGTGAGAGGTGTGGATATTCCATAAACAACATTTCAAACTAGTTATGATAATTTTTAATTCATAGTAATGTTCTTTGGTATTAGAACTACCCCAACAGCTTTAATGGACCTCATGAAGCGAGTTTGGAGAAGTTATCTTTATTTGTTTGTGATTATCTTTATTGACAACATCTTCATATACTCTTAGAGTGAGAATGATTATATGAACAAGTTGAAGGTAGTTTTGCAAGTCCTCAAGAAAAACAAACGTTTCTTGGTCACATAGTCTCTAGTGAAGGTGTAGAGGTCGATCTGAGAAAGACTGTTGTAGTAAGAAGTTTGCCTTGACCTGTGACACATACTGATATCCGAAGCTATTTGGGTTTAGCCTGATACTATAGGAGGTTTTTTGAGGTATTTTCATATATCCAATCCCGAGATTTACAAGAGAGCTCTGAGGAAGTTGTTATCGATATGCTGCACGCATTTTAAATTAATGTTTATGAATTTTTGGAGCCCAGTGCCACTTTTTCTTTTGTAACTCCTTTAGTGGCTATAAAATTTTATAGGCTTCACGATGTATTAGATAAGCCCTTCTCGCTTTCAACCTCGGTGGGTGATTCTGTAGTTGCTAAAAAAGTCTATAGAGGGTTGTGCCATCTCATTGCCCAATAGAGTCACATTAGTTGATTTGGTAGAACTTGACATGCTTGACTTGATGTTATTATGGTGTGGATTTACTACATGCTTATTTTACTTCCATTGATTGTATAACTTGGGTAGTAAAGCTTCAATCTCCTAATAAACCTGTGATGCAATAAAATTAGGGAAATATAGATCCAAAAACTCAAATCATTTCATGCATTAAAGCTGGTAAGTTTATTGCTAAGGGATGTGTCTATCATGTTGTGAGAGTCAAGGATCTTTAGTACAGGTCTCATCCATTAGAGTGGGTCCCCGTAGTGAAGGATCTTATGACAATCTTTCACAATGACTTACCCAGAATTCCTCCTGAATAGGAAAGATTTTTTGGTGTTGACTTATTACTAGATGTGAAACCCATCTCAATCCTTCCTTACCGAATGGCCGCGGCAAATTTGAAGGAATTAAATGCTCAACTCAAGGATTTGCTAGATAAGGGTTTTTTTCAGCCAAGCATATCTCGATGGGGTACTGCGATATTATTTGTAAAAAGGAAATATGGGTTTCATTGAATGTGTATTACTACCGGAAATTAAAAAACTTCACTACAACGAATAAGTATCCACTCCTTAGTATTGATGATTTTTACCAACACTAAGGAGCCAGTAACGTTTAAAAAAGTTACTTTAGGTCGGTTATCATAAAATTAGGGTGAGAGGTGTGGATATTCCATAAACAACATTTCAAACTAGTTATGATAATTTTTAATTCATAGTAATGTTCTTTGGTATTAGAACTACCCCAACAGCTTTAATGGACCTCATGAAGCGAGTTTGGAGAAGTTATCTTTATTTGTTTGTGATTATCTTTATTGACAACATCTTCATATACTCTTAGAGTGAGAATGATTATATGAACAAGTTGAAGGTAGTTTTGCAAGTCCTCAAGAAAAACAAACGTTTCTTGGTCACATAGTCTCTAGTGAAGGTGTAGAGGTCGATCTGAGAAAGACTGTTGTAGTAAGAAGTTTGCCTTGACCTGTGACACATACTGATATCCGAAGCTATTTGGGTTTAGCCTGATACTATAGGAGGTTTTTTGAGGTATTTTCATATATCCAATCTCCATTGACGACCTTGACCCAAAAAAGTGCATGTTTTAAAGGTGGGAATAATGTGAAAAGAGCTTCCAATTATTGAATGATAAACTTACTTCCACTCTGGTGTTAACCTTACTGGATGGTACCGACGGATTTGTGGTTTATTTTGATGCTTGCCAAATATGTTTGGATTGTATCCTCATATAACATGGTAAGGTGAGAGAATATGCATGTAGACAACTCAAGGTTCATTAGAAGAACTACCCAACTCATGACCTTGAACTAGTGGCCATAGTGTTGCTTTGAAAATTTGGAGATACAATCTCTATGAGTTATCTGTTTATGTGTTCGCCGATCACAAGAGTCTCTAGTATGTGTTCAATCGAAGTGAGCAGCGCCTGGACAGGCGCACGACAGCAGCAGCATGCCAGAGACAGCACCCGCCTCTTTCTCCCAATTTCTCTCCCCCTTCTTCCCTTCTCTCCAATCGTCTCCCTCTTCCCCTCTCCCTCTCCATTGTTCCTCTTCCTCCCCCCGTTTCCCCTCACTGTTTTTCCTCCCTTTTCTTCTCCTGCAAGGACTGCAGCTCCGGCGAAGGCAGCAGAACCAGCCAGCAAGGGAAGCAACAACTGCGAGGTAAAGCAGCAAATTAGGGGCGAAATGGCAAACGACAACAGCCCACACCACCGACGAAACAACAACACCGGCGAACAACGAGCTCCAACGTAGTTCAGAGGCTTTGGGATCGTTTTTAGACGGAAATCCGTCCCTGTACATCAGTTTTTTTTAATTACTAATTCATTTGTGATTCATATATTTATTTCTAGTAACATTTATTTACTGTTTTATTATGTTTGCCATAAATGAACTCGTAAATGTTGAATGCTAGTTGATACTAGTACATATCTTCATGTCTCTAATTGATTCTTTTTCTAATTAAATTGGAATAATCTTGTTGGTTAAATTAATTTTATCTTAGAATGATTTTTACATTAGTATACCAACTTCCTTGGACCTTATTTGACTTAGTTGGGTTATTGTTAGTCTTTGTTATGTTAAAATTCATCAATGTTGATTTCCATATCTTCTCTTTAATTTTTGATTCGTTGTTTATTTGGGGCAGCTACAAAAATTCTCCTTAAATTAGTAGATTCGGATAGCAATCTTGTTGGTTTAAAATTTGGTAAATTGAATTAAAATTTGATTATTCCAATCTTTTGATAATTATTGAGTAACTCATTATTTTCTCTATGAAGTAAAACCTTTACTTAAAATGTCAATAAAGACTATTTATGGATCCCATATATTTCCTTCCAATTTTGCTTACTTATCTGTTAAATTAAAATATTTGATGAATATATGTACTATTATTATTTTTTGAATATTGTTAATTGATCCTTTTTTCTTTTGTTGAAAATGAGGCAGATTCTTACTCGCTTATTTTAGGAAAATAATAATTCCAATTTTTGGCTCCTTTGAAATAAGGAAAAAAATATTAATTGATCTATTTTTCCTTATTTGTAAGTTATTTGATTTGTTACTTGCTTATTTATGGTAGAATAATATCTTTCTGATTTTGGCTCATCTTTATTTAAGGAGAAAATATATTACTCTCTATTAATTTATTCTTACTTGTTTATATTTGGTAATGAAATATTTTAAAACTTTCTAAGTTGGTCCTCTTTTATAATAAGGAGAATAGAATATTAATTGATTCCTTAAAAAAAATTGTTTACCTTATTTGTTCCCCCCTCTACTACTATAGAAGAGACCCCCTTTGCATTCTTTTAACACTCCCATCTTTCATATTAAGTTCTCTCATCAACTCATTCATTCTCTCTCAACACAAGAACTAGACTTCTTAACTCTCTCATTACTCTCTTGCTACTGTTGAACGAAATAAGTTTTCGGTAACTTTCAAGTGCCACTTTGCTACTTTCCTTTTGTTCGAGTAAAGGTTGGATAAACTTGTTTACATTGCTACCATTGCTAATATCCTTAACCGGTTAGTATTCTTAATTAGCATTTACATTATATTTTTTTGTATTCGTACATTTGTGTAAGCTCATTGTTCTATTCCTGTCGTTATTTATAAGTTGTTAAATAATTGCATATGTGTCTCATCTAGTCTAAAATAAATTTGAATACTTGTGTAGTTATGTAAATGCTTTGACAGGTTTCAAACTTGAAGTTGAAGTTGAAGAAGAGAGATCATTTGTCTAATTCAATTTTGAATATATTTCTTATGTATTTATTCAACTTTTTTTTGTAATATTCGTATAACACTGAAACAATCATATATGATATATGATTTGGGGGATTGGCTATAAGGGCAGGGGGATATATATAAATGCTAATTGTTTTCATTGCTTATTATGTTTTTTACTATGTGATTGATATAAATTTTCCATCTATTATTAATGTCATAACAATAGGCAACATATTGAATCACTCAAATAGTCTATTTAAAATCAATTATTTGTTTGCCTTGTTTAATTAGTTTGAACCAATGGGAGCTTGTAACATTAATAAAGTTAGTAACCTAAATCTAAGTTTTTATATGTTAATAATTTTTTTAACATGCTAATGAACTGAACAAGAGAAAGGGAACCTTGTAAAAGTATCGATGTCATGATTGTTAATGTAAACCTTACTAATTTCCATATGTTCACCTAGAAATCATGTTTGTAGGTTTGCAAATAAATTTTTTTTGCATACACACTCCAATAAAATTTATTGTGCATATTTTTGCCTTTCTTAAATTAGCTAATATTATTAATTAGTAATCTTATTTGTCCTCTTGATGATTTCGCACTTATGATGTAATACGTTGTTTTTCTTATAATAATAAAAATAATAAAATAAAATCATATCATGTATTTAACAAATTAGATTTTGAATATATTTCATAGTAAAATCTTTGCATTTAATAAATTTACTACATTAATGTTCTACTAGTTTTTTGTGTTTTACAAAGTTTTGCAACATTTCTTTTTTTTTTAAAAAAAATCATTGTTCAATCCTCCTTTAAAACATTAGATTAATTATGACATTTTTTTACTTTTAACAATTTTATAAGCACTACCTCATAACCTATCGTTAGTTGGAAAGTCACAGGAATTACGAGGTCTAGTTCCAATTTTTAAATTAAACGGACGCGTCCCCGGAAGTACAACCTACCCATGATTTTCAAAAGAAATTATGTGTATTTATATGCCTATATGCAAACTGAATCTTTTAAATCATTTTTAAAATATAAATTATTGTTATTTTTCTAAGACAGACCTCAAATCAAAATTGTTTCTATGGTGGAGGAGCCTGAATAATAATATCGTGGCATCACCCCTATCAAGAAACAAGCATTTTTTTTAAAATAAAGTTTCTATTCAAAACTTGCTCAATTTTTCAAAACATAACTTTTGCACATATTTTTCTTGTTTGGTGTAGCATAATAAATTAAATCGAGCTCTCTTCTATATGTTGTGGGCATATTATGTCTTCTTGTTTATCTTTTTATTAATTGTTTGATATTTGCAATATTTGTTTATCACATAGATAGTATGCTGAAATAATAAATAATAGAAGTAATTTTGAATTTTTTAATAATTTATTTGGTGTAGATTAAAATAAAAAATAACAAAATTGTTTGCTTATTTATTTGCCTCTTTTCTTCCTTCGCCTATCTTTAAATTTTATTTAATTTTTATTTATTGTTATCACTTAGTTTTGCATGCTTAAATAATTAAAAAAAAAAATAAATATATTTCTCAATTGTTTAATATTTTATCACTTAGACTCACATGTTGAAATATTAATTAAGAAATAATGAGCTATTTGATTCAACTTTTTGTTATATCACCTAGTCTCACATGTTAGATTTAATAAAAATGATTTTAATTGTTAATATTTGTTATCACCTAGCCGTTATTAATTAATTAATTAAAAATAAAATGATCTTATTTGTTTCATATTTCTTATCACTTAGTACGCTTAAATAAACTAATAAATGAAGTGACCTTATTTGCTACTTGTAACCCCCACATAGATTGCATGAGATACGGCCGGAACCCACATTTGTGGACCTCGAGGGATGACTAATACCTTCCCCACGAGGTAATTTGAACCCTTACCCTGATGTCTGGCTCGTTGACCATAGTTAGACTTAGTTAGGTTAGATAGGTGCCCTAATGCGCCTTAATTCGTTAGGTGATGACTCCTTAAACTTAAAATCCCAAAAGAGTTATTAGGTCGTTTGCAAAACCCATTTTTTTTGTGAAAAACGGGGCGCGACAGAATGGTGACTCCGCTGGGGATATTAGCTTCTTACCATTACGTATTTCATGCTTATTTATGTGGGGTTTACTTTATTATGGTTATTTCACAATTTGTTAGGTGCTTGCCATGTTTAGTTATCATTTTGTTTCCTTATTTACTGTCTTTTTTTCCATGTCTCACCCCTTAATTATTTATGACCATATTTCACATTTTCCATTTTTCCTTTATTTGTTACTTACATGTTTAATCCCATACCCTTTTTCCTTATTTGTGTGATTTTTTTCGTATATTTATATGTTTACTATCTTTATTTAATCATGCTTATTTATTTATTTATTGTTATAAACTGCGTATATCTTACCGCTTTTCAATTTAAATGCTAAGTATTTTGTTGCTTTGATAATTGGCATTCCGCTCATACTTCCCCCAATTGGGACTCTCTTCCTTTTTTATTTTTGTTCTCGTGACGTTGTGCCTTTGCACCTCTCACAACTACTCCAACTTTTTTCAAATACCTATTATAGAGAGTCGGCATATGTGTGGACGTAACAGATAGTTTTACTACCGCGAAACCACAAGCCTCTCGCATAGAATCCCTTTTAAGTGCGTGTCAAGCCAACTCTTAGAAGTCCTGGTTAGGTCATACATGTTGCATAAGCCCTAGGTGGTTTGACCTTGGTGTCAATTCACATAATTAGTAGCGATCCTCTCATCTAAAGGGCCCCAACACACTTTAGACAAATTGCATACTTACTGTCAACGTGATCATAATTATTAAATCAAGCCAATTTTGCACAAATGGAGTTTAGAAGTTGTTTATTGTTTTATTTGCACAGTCATGGATGAGTATGAACCTCCAAACCCCAAATGGTGACAGAAGTGAGTCAGAGACATAAGACCTGATGGATGGATATAAGGAGATATAGGGAAAGGGAGATTCATCAAATGTTGGGTGGTCTCAATTTTCTTATTTTTGTCATACCCAACCCTCACCTGACTAGGGAGCTACTCGAGTTTTGGGACCCTGTGAGGATGGTGTTCAAGTTTAAAGATTGTAACTTGACACGAACAATTGAAGAAATTAGCGGTTTCATCGATCTTCCATACCACGAGTGTCAAATGATGGTACCTTATAAGCCATCATCAAGGGAATTTCAAAAAAGTATAGGGATGAAGTCTAATCCAACCAAGACTTCTCTAGACCTTGGGTGGACTCATTTAGACTTCTTATACTCACAATTCTTCCGAGATAATGGCTACTACATTTATAACTATGAATTTAAGTGCTCCGTTGAAGAATGGGAAAACTATCGTCTAGATGTCTTTGCCATCGCCTTATTGGGATCTTTGGTTTTTCCTATATCAAAGTGAAGAATCGAAACATGTCTAATGTACGTGGTTCGAGACCTAGATCAAAGAGGGGGTGAGCCTAGAAAAACCATAGTGACCATGATCCTGGCGGAGATAATGAAAAGTATGTCAGCATGTGTTGATGGTAGAATGTTGTTCGAGAGATGCAACATTCTACTTCAACTATGGGATATCGTCACTTCTACAAGCGAGCTGACTGGTAGTTACCTATCTTGGCCAAGGCAACAAGATT
Source organism: Solanum pennellii (assembly GCF_001406875.1). Lineage (NCBI taxonomy): Eukaryota > Viridiplantae > Streptophyta > Magnoliopsida > Solanales > Solanaceae > Solanum > Solanum pennellii. The sequence goes on along the minus strand of NC_028637.1, from coordinate 67,634,175 downwards.
GATAACCATCCAAGAAGGTTGGTACGTTTCGCCGCACCTGTAGGATTTGTGGACTGGCAGATATTTCTAACTGAGCTTGAGAGCCACCGTATTTAATGGAAGCTTCTTTGGTTGTCCACTCTTATTTTCATAGTAAGAGGGGATAACTGATATTTCATCGAACTTATTGGCTTAAAGAGTATCCAACCGTATGCGTCTCTTCGAGTACTTTGCCAAGTTGGCAAACTCAAATCATTCCACTCCGATTTGACATGGAGCCATTTAAGCATGAGTTTGCACTAGATAAACCACAACTCCACAACATACTTCGATGATGGGAGCGTGCATTGATAATTCCTATTGGCGCACGACAGGCTTTAGGCACGCATGAGTAACACATATGGATCTTGGTAGAATCTGAAGTCCCAATATCAAGAGGAGAACTATACAATGGGCTTGCCGATGAAAGGGAAAACGTATGGGTACCGAGCGTGTTGAACATGAGATGAGAAGTCCCTCCCATTACAAGAGGTCAACTGGCGCCAAGCTCTTGGAGTCGATACCTCCAAGATTTCAGAATTTAGGATGATTTCCCCCATGTTATCCCTTTTCCCTTAGTTTATTTCAACTTTTGTGATAAAGTATTGTTCGAATTTTATAATAAATGAAAGTTTTGTTTCTTCTAATCTAAACTACAATTGGAAAATAAGTCTTGAATTTATTATTGTTCATCACTTATGTGTTGCTTAGGCCTACCTCTGGTTCAACAAGGATCCTTTGCATTTAGGTCATTTATCTTAAAATAACGTGTTTGATATCCCAATTTATGCAATGTAATACCTTGGGCCTTGTTTTAATATTTTTTTCTTTACCCTTTCCCAATTGTTGATCTATAGACCATGGTTTACCACACGCGATCAAAGGGTTCATTTCCTCCTCTTCTGACTGAGAATTTCAAAGGAAAAGTGAATGTGACTAATGCTAAGGTTATGTGCAAATCTATTGAAAAGAAGTGCCTTTCAGACAAGTCGGTATCAAACTTTTAGCAGAAAATAAAGAAGTTAGAAGAAGAGTTTGTTGGACATGCGCGAGTGGGCAAAGTTGTTACTCTCCGCCAATCCCTCTTTCGAGACAAACATGGATATGTCACCTTTCGCAAGTCAAGTCACTCTCCAAAATAATCCTCCTCCAGATTACTCTACCTCTCAAAGTCAACTGAGCTCCATTCAAATGACTCAAAAGAACATCCACTTTCCAAATCACCCATATCCTCCGCAACATCATGCATATGCTCCTCGATATCAACACCTTAATTTACACCCGCATCATCCCACTATGCAAGCTCCCCAATACGAAACACCTCTACACCAAGTTCCCGGGCAGCATACGCCTCTCATGCCATTTTCAATCCCTACATATGAAATGTCTCTGTAACAAAGACCTCCTATTCCATATCAACAACCAACGTATCCTAGCCATAGTGCCAAATTCACTCTACCGCATATCCGCAAAAACCTCTTCAAGGTTGAGGAGAGACTTGACAAAACTTATACTCCTCTGACTGAGCCTATAGGCCAACATTATGAAAAGTTGAGGATTGCTGGTCACATAGCTCCTATCAATGAAATAAGGATGACTACGCGTGCATCGTTGGTTGAACCCTCCAAGATTTGTACTTATCATTCAGGAATGGAAGTACATACAATAGATGAATGTCGTGATCTGAAAGACAAGATTCAACAACTGATTGATACCAAGGCCATATGCTTGGAGGACCTTGCAACAAAAGAAGTTCATATGTGATCACACCAACGTCTACTTGAACAAGTTTCTCAAATAAGGCTTACGCCATTTTAGTTCATGTTTTCCACATTCAGACACCCATGATAACATATGGGAAAATAAAGTTGGTCAAAATCTACCATTCAATTGGTGTTCAAAAATGTTCTCATGATCTTTTGTAACTTGGACCTACGTCAGACCTAATTCCCATTTAAGATGGGATACGTAGGCGCTCCTATGGGGGTTCGGTCTTACCATAATAAAAACTTTCAGTTTCTCCTTCTATTGATAACTGGGGAAGAATTTTTGAGAGGATCTCAAAAATTCCATCAAAGATTTCTCCTTGCACATCTCCATACCGGGGAAGAATTTTTGAGTAAACTAAAAAACTCCATAAAAAACAATTCTTCTCAACAACTGGGGCAGAATTTTGAGAAGATCTCAAAATTACTGAAAATCAAGACTGGTATAAATTTTAAAAAGAATCTCAATAAACTCAACAATCGAGCTACAACTACAATAGATCAAAATAACAGAAGTTCTACACTGGGCCAGAAAATTTGAGGGGATCTCAAAATTTTCGACAACACTCCGAAGATCATCCTATTATAAACCAATGGAGCACGCTGTTCCAAATCATGGATACAGATCAACCTCCCCCCTTTAAACTAACTATTTCTCTTTGAATATTAAAAAATACAGGTACCTATACAAAGGAAACTTCAACAATCCACATAACACTTTTGAGCGCGACAAATGACACTCGACCCTTCCAACAAGGCGGATGTCCAAGCTACTACATACCCTCCTTATTCAACTATGAATTTGCACTATGTCTGAGATCTAGTCTTGCATGACTACATAAGGCCCTAGATAACATTATGCTCGAAGAATCGCATCATCGCATGTGCCCGAGATTGATTTATGCTCGAAGAATTGCATCATGGCTTGTGGTCGATATTGCATGTGCCCGAAGAAATGCATCGCATGTGCTCGATATTGCATGCGCCCAAAGAAATGCATCATTGCATGTGCTCGATATTACATTTGCCCAAATAAATGCATCATTGCATGTGCCCGATATTGCATGCGTCCGAAGAAACGCATCATTGCATGTGCCCAATAATGCATGTGCCGGAAGAAATTCATCATTTCATTGTGCCCGAGACTGCATCGTACCCGAAGTTTGAATAAGCCCAAGATTGCATCACGCTCGAAGTTTGCATGTGCCCGAATCAAATCAAGTCATAAGTAACAAAAGATGCCAAAAACAGATACGCTCTTGTACTCATTACTTATATTCCAAAGGCGTCATCCTCCAAAGGCATCATCTTTCATGGCCTGCGAACTATATGTCATGATCTGAGGACTTTTTACGGTTACCATGTACCTAAGGTATCTTATTCTAAAGGCATCATCCTCATGGCCTGCGGACATCATATCATGGCCTAAGGATTTAATTTTTGTCTATCATGATCCGAAGGTGTCATAGTCTAAAGGCATCATTTTCATGGCCTGCATACAACATTTTCATGACTTAACGATACATTTTGCGTATCATGGCCCTAGACATCATAGCCTAAGACATCATTTCACGGTCTTAAAGCAAACATCATGGTCAACATGGGAATTGCATCATGTTTACATTTGTTCTAATTACTCTATTTAAGTTATATTACAAGTTACAGATGTGCAGATTACAGACTAAACCACCTTCTGAACGGTTTTTCACTTGCTTACAATCAAAGGCTCCGACAAATTCTTGGTTACTCGCACTATCGTTTCGCTACTCATCCATCGTTCAGGATACCATGAATATATCTTTGGATTCAACTCGCACTGTAACCTATTGTCTCTTCATCAAGGCTCGTCCGCCTTATAATGCGACATCTAGGCTCGTACGCCTTACAATTCGACATTTGGGCTCGTCGGCCTTACAACGCGACATTTAGGCTCGCCTGCCTTACAATGCGACATCCAGGCTCATCCTCCTTATAGGATTTTTCGGCCCGTCCGCTTTAAAACGACAGTTAGGTTTGTCCATCTTATAGGACATTTAGGCCGTCTAACTTAAAAGGACATTTAGGCGTGTCCGCCTCTTAGGACCTGTATTCATCCTCATTATAAGATATTTAGGCCGTCCGCCTTAAAATTACACTTACGGTCGTCCGCCTTAAAAAGACGTTTAGACTCTCCTTACAACCAGACGTTTTGCTTATATTATTATATGTTTATACTATAACATCTATTGGAGGTTGAGTTTAACCTTCGGAGATGGGTTGCAATTCTTCAGTAAGTTAAGCCAAAGACTACAAGGGCATCTCAAAGCAGATACGCTTCTTATCACTGCTTGTCATTTATTTAGAAATCATATTTTATCATTATTGTTCATACTTTATCTATTTATAAGCTAACATTTTATCTAGAATTTGCAGATATGATCGATTACCCCTTGCTTACAATTATCATGCTATCATCTATCACAACGACGACCTTATCAATTCTTTGCTTTTCATCCTCCAAACCTTGCTCAAAGGTTGATAACCTCATTCTATCATGCTATTGTCGCTTCTCTGTCGTTCTCTTTTAGCCACTCTATATCTCTCTTCTTGCGACTCTATTCTTATCCATTCAAGTGGATATCGTGCCCTCCGAATACCTTAGAGCTCTTTCCACTTTCAATAGTTTCATTTTCTCTTGAATCTAGAACTACACACGACCTGATTCTCGTATAACCAGAGATATGTAGGCGACTTAATATCAAAGTCTAGGTTGTACCCTTTTTCAACTCTATGTCGTTTCAATTGATCCAACTGACATCTCTCGTCGGTCGGACAAAATAGGCTACTTAGTCAACGTTGGTTGCCTGACAATTCATTATTCATTCTCAATCAACCAAGGGGCAGTTGTTGACACCCAATTTTTACCGACCTTTAAACAATTTTAGGAATGCTATTCGATTAAATACACATTCAAATTTTTTTAAAATTTTAGAATTGTAGTAAATATTGCATGAAAATTACGTATTTTAGCTTGTTTACTTTACATAATTATTGTGAATATTATTAAAACATTTTTAAATTATTAATGAATTTCAAATGTTTTAAAATCTAAATGATTTTCAAATAAAAAATATATATTTTAATATATGTTGTATTTTAATGAAATAGTAATTCCTACACTTTCCTTAAAAATTTTTAATTGCTAGCCTATTCTATTATAATTTCATCCAATTCTAGCCACTCCAATTCAAATTTTATTCAAATCGTAGCCATTCTTGCATTTCAATTCTAGCCAATTGAAATACAATTTTAGCCATTCCAGATCTTTTCAAATATAATTTCAAGACTTCATCTATTAATCTCATTTGTCTGTTTAAATAACTAAATTGTAGATCGAATCCTACCCGTTCATCTAACTAATTCTACGGTCAAGATTTGATCTCTTATTCTTCCTATTTTCTAATACACTAAAAGACCTAATCTTGAAAAAATCTCCCTCTCTCCGCTTCTCCCTCTCTTCTCCTCACCTTTTCTCCTTTCTCCCTTCTGTCTCCCTTTTCCGGCAGCCTCCTCTCCCTCTATTCTCTTTCCGGCCGACGAGGCCATCATCCAGAGGTGACGACGCCCCTCGGTCGCCACCCCTCTCTCTTCTCTTCTTCTTTCTCCTTTCTCCCTCAACTTTTTCCGACGACCCCCATTTTAGCCGGCAAGGATGGCTGCCAGGCAACCTCCTCTCCCTCTCCCTCTCCTCCTTTCCTTCCCCCTCTTCTCCTTCTTCCCAATCGTCCCTCTGTTCTCCTCTTCCCGTCTCTTCCCTTCCCTTACCTATTCCCCTTCTCTCCTTCTTTTGCAGGTACAACCGGCCAGCACAACCCGCACCACGCGCAGCAGCAGCGCCTGGAGAGGCGCACACAGCAGAAGCAGGCCAGACACAGCAGCCGCTGGCAGCCACCGCCTCTTTCTCCCTATTTCTCTCTCCCTTCTTCCTTTCTCTCCAATTGTCTCCCTCTTCCCCTGTCCCTCTCCATCGTTCCTCTTCCTCACCCCGTTTCCCCTCTCTGTTTTCCCTCCCTTTTCTTCTCATGCAGGGACTGCAGCTTCTGCGTAGGCAGCAGCACCAGCCGGCAAGAGACGCAACAATTGCGAGATAGAGCAGCAAATTGGGGGCGACATGGCAAATGACAACAGCCCACACCACCGACGAAACAACAACAGCGGCGAACAACGAGCTCCAACGTTAGTTCAGAGGCTTCAAGATCGTTTTTAGACGGAGATCCATCCCGGTACATTACTTTTTTTATTTACTAATTCATTTGTGATTCATATATTTATTTCTAAGAATGTTTATTTATTGTTTTTTTATGTTTGTCATAAGTGAACTCGTAAATGTTGAATGCTTATTGATACTAGTACATATCTTCATGTCTGTAATTGGTTCTTTTGCTAATTAAATTAGAACAATCTTGTTGGTTAAATCAATTTTATATTTGAATGATTTTCACTTTAGTACACCAACTTCCTTGAACCTTATTTGATTTAGTTGGATTATTGCTTGTCTTTGTTATGTTAAAATTCGTCAATGTTGATTTCCATACCTTCTCTTTAATTTTTGATTCGTTGTTTATTTGTGGCAGCTACAAAAATTCTCCTTAAATTAGTAGATTCGGGTAGCAATCTTGTAGGTTTAAAATTTGGTAAATTTAATTAACATTTGATTCTTCCAATCTTTTGCTTATTATTGTAATGACCCACAAGCTCCTCTTTAGAATTTTGAATGTTTATTTAACTTAAGTTAATTAATCGATAGTTAATGGGCTAAAGTGATAATTTATTTAAGACCCTATACCATTTAGACTATACTTAATAAAATATGTGGGTAAAACCTATCACTTTTAGTACATAATTAATTTTAAAAAAAAAAGAAGAAGAAATAAGAAAAAGAAGAAAAGGTCGAAGGCTTGAGGCGGCCGAAGGTGAGAATTGAAAAAAACTGCGGAATCATCTATCAGGTAATGCCAAATCTTTGTTTTTCTATAGATGAATTGGAAGGGAATATAATGTGCACTATAATTGTTAATTGGGTTGAAGAAAACAAAAAAAAAATATAATAATTAAATCAAAAAGGGGTGGAAGTTGTTAATTTGTTCAATGTGTTGATATTTAAGATGAAAAGTTTCAACCAATCATTGGCTTATGACATTGCCAATGATTGATGCACGGTAGTAAGTGTAATAAGAGGAATATTAATAAAGTATTGTAAGTTATATATATTTGTGTCATGTTGTCGTTGCCATTTTTTTTGTAACCAGTGGCTTCATTACATTAATATTTAATTCTTTTTATTATATTATAAATTAAGTTCCAATATATTTGTGTGATAAAATTATTTTAATTGGTGATATAGAGATTAAACCTTAGTATTGAAATTTGAAAAAAAATATGATAGTTAAAATGTTAATTGGCATGATCATTTACGAACTTGAATATAAAATTGAGTAAATTTTTGGTGCAAGGCCAAACACATAATAAGGTGAGTGTTATTAATTTTTAAATCTTATTGTGATTATTAATGTGAATAGATTGCTTTGAGTTGGAATTTTAACGAAAGGGAAAGACTCAAGTCCCAGAGTGAGTTCTGGATTGATTGAGGCAAGTGGATTTCTAAACCCTTGTTAAGCGTATGAAATTCGTGTATTTCCTTATGTGGTGTTGAGAATGACTTGGAGACTTGTTGCTTATTTGTTGGTGTTATATTCCTTGTTGTGAATTGTGCTTTGTTATCAACATGGTTATCTCCTCATTTCTCATTTGAGCATGTCAATTGCATTGTATCTGAGACATGATTGTGATAAGAGTTAAGTGATAAGAGGATGTACTATTTCGAGGGTCGTATCGCGCGCCGCGATGGTATTATATTTCGAGGAACGTATCGCGCGCCGTGATGGTTACTATTATCGAGGGTCGTGTCGTGCGCCGCGACAGATGCATGGACAGATATGTCCCCCATGGGTCACGGACTGAGAGACAGCGGGTGTGTATCGTTAAGAAAGACATGCATCACGATATTTGACATTGCATCCCATGGCATTGTTCATTTTATTATTGATGAACTTGAACGTGTGTTTTGCTGATCTTGTGATTGTTTCTCTGTGAATCTTGTGACTGTTGAATATTGAGTTGTAATTGAGAACGTGTAAACTGATAGAGTGTGGTTATTGAGTTCTGTGTTTGGTAAACTGTTAGGTTGTAGCGTGGAGGTTTAGATAGGGCGTAAGGAGTACCCGTATTTTGTTCACTTAACTTGTGTTTAGAGGTTTGCTTGTTGGGTACCGCGTGGTTTGGTACTCACCCCTTGCTTTTTAAATTTTTTTGTAGGTTACGAGCCCGGATTTAAGTGATACCTTCTATTCTCTTCGTTTTCGAGGCATCTTGTGGAGGATTGTGAGGTAGTTACTTGTCATCTCAGCGAACTTTCCTACTCCAGTTTATGACTTTGTTTTTACTTGAAAGACAACTTCATTTTAGACTTCTATTTTATTTCAGTTCTAATATTTACATTAGAGGCTTGTGCACGTGACAACCTGATTTTTGGGACTGGATTAATATGACTTGGTTTCATAATAGGAATTGTTGTTGGATTGTCATTTACTTCCGCACTTTGTTAGATATTGGGTTTTAAGCTGACTTGGCTTGGTGTGATAAGACGAGTGCCATCACACCCATTTTTGGGTCGTGACAAAATGGTATCAGAGCCCAGGTTCATAGATCTCACGTGTATACAAGCCGAGTCTACGTAGAGTCTCAAGGATCAGTACGGAGACCTCTGTACTCATCTCTGAGAGGCTATAAAGATTACTAGGAAACTTTCTTTTGTTCATTCTTTCTCATCGTGCGTAGTTATCTTCATTAGTACTGAGTTGTTGTATACCCTTTTGACAGATGACGAGGACTAGAACTAATGTTACTGGTGGTAGAGGGGAGGCACTTCCCGACGCAGTTGTTGAGGCCCCAACTAGGGGTAGGGGTAGATCTCGAGCTAGAGGTCGTGCTAGTATTACGACAGTATCCAGAGGTCGTGGACGTGGAGCAGCACCAGTGAGAGGTCGTGCTAGAGAGGTCTCTACATAACCTCAGATTGATGGCAGGGAGGACCAGGTTCCTCCAGATCCTGTAGTCACACTTTGCTTCAGGATACACTATTGAGGGTGTTAAGTGTGCTAGAGGGATTTTCTCAGGGTGGTGGTGCGACTACTACACCACATGACTCTCGTACTAGAGAGGGGGCTCAGACCCAAGAGCAACAAAGAGCTCCAGTTGTTTAGGATGCGGTGGGGCAACTACCAGTATATCCCGCGGTTCAGAATGATGTTGCACCAGCAGTTGGGGGTCAAGTTGCGCCGGTGGTTGTTCTTAAAGAGGAAGAGCAGCGTAGGTATGAGAGATTTCGAAAGATGGACCCACCTCAGTTTCAGGTTAGGAAGAGCGAGGACGCTCATGAGTTTCTAACTACCTGCCGAGATTTACTAGAGGTGGTTGGATTAGCTGAGTCACATGGGGTGCGATATGCTACACTCCAACTTCCTGGACCAGCGAGAGACTGGTAGAGAACTTATTCGGGGGTTTTGCCAGTTGGATCTCCTCCAGTGACTTGGGAGCAGTTTGCTAGTGCATTCCAAGATCGTTTTATCCCATGGAGCGTGAGAGAGGAGAGTCACTTGAGGTTTGAGAGTCTGAGACATGATGGCTTATCGGTTACAGAGTATGAGGCATGTTTTTGCCAGTTGTCTAGGCATGCGTTGGCCATTATTCCAAATGAGACAGAGAGGATCCGCAGATTTGTGAGGGGATTGACTTTCTCTATCAGTTCAGCTGTGTTTCAGACATCTAGGGAGGGGGCTTCTTTCCTGTCCATTGTGAGCGCCGCCAAAGAGGCGGAATTGATGGAGAGAGAGGAGTTTGGGGACCCTAAAAGATCTCGTATATCAGGTCAGTTTCATGGTGCCTCATCTGGAGGTAGGGGATCACAGAGAGTGAGTGGTTCTTTTCAGCAGCGGGGACCTTTTCATGCATCTATGCCGACATTTGAGGGTGGCCAGACATCTAGGGGTTCTTATGGCCCGGGTCAGGGCTCGTATGGTTCACAACAGCGACCTACACGGCGAGGCAATTATAGTGGGTTTTCAGGGTCCACACAGCAGTTCCCAGGTCAGAGATTTTGTTTTAATTGTGGAGATCCCGATCATCTAATGCGGCAGTGTACTTCTCAAAGGGGGCGTGGTGGGCCTCGACCTAATTCTTCATTCCAGACAAGACCACCAGCTCCACAGGGTAGAGGTCGTGGTAGAGTTCAGTCAGGTAGAGGTGATAGAGTTTCTAGTAGTGGTGTTGCAGCTCAGCAGAGTGGGGGTAGAGGTACCACCCAGGCTGGAGGTGGACGAGGAGCCCACTGTTATGCTTTCCCCGGGAGACCTGAGGCGGAGACCTCCGATGCTGTTATTACAGGTATCATCCCAGTATGCCATCGACTTGCGTCTGTGTTGTTTGATCCAGGTTCTACATTCTTTTATGTGTCTACGTATTTTGCTGCTAAATTTGATATGATATGTGATAGCATGACTGTACCTATTCGTGTTTCTACACCCGTGGGTAATCCCTTAGTGGTGGATCGAATGTATCGATCCTGTCTTGTTTCTTTGGCTGGGTATGACACTTGGGTAGACTTAATCATTCTAGGGATGGTGGACTTTGATATTATCTTGGGTATGGATTGGCTTTCTCCTTATCATGCTGTCCTTGATTGTAATGCTAAGATTGTGACTTTAGCAATGCCTAGTGTTCCGAGGGTTGAGTGGAAGAGTGTTAGTGGTTCTTATCCTAGCAAGGTCATCTCTTTTATCCGTGCTCAGAGATTGGTGGAGAGGGGGTGTTTGTCTTACTTAGATTTTATTCGGGATGCTAGTGTTGAACCACCTCCCATGGACTTTGTTCTCGTGGTTCAGGAGTTTCCCGATGTATTTCCTTCTGATCTTCCAGATGTTCCTCCCGATAGGGATATCAATTTTTCTATTGATTTGGAGCCGGGCACTAAGCCTATTTCTATCCCTCCATATCGTATGGCCCCAGCAGAGTTGAAAGAATTGAAGGATCAGTTGCAAGATTTATTGAGTAAGGGTTTTATTCTCCCTAGTGTATCACCTTGGGGTGCCCCTGTATTGTTTGTGAAGAAGAAGGATGGGACTATAAGAATGTGCATTGATTACAGACAGTTGAACAAGAACAGTTAAGAATAAGTATCCTCTTCCGCGTATTAATGACTTATTTGATCAGTTAGAGGGAGCATCATTGTTCTCTAAGATTGATTTGAGGTATGGGTATCATCAGTTAAAGATTAGGGCATCAGATATCCCTAAGACAGCTTTTCGGACCCGGTATGGGCATTATGAGTTTCTAGTGATGTCCTTCGGATTGACTAATGCCCCTACAGCATTCATGGAATTGATGAATGGTGTGTTTCGACCATACCTTGATTCTTTTGTGATTGTTTTCATCGATGACATCTTGGTTTACTCTAAGACTGAGGAGGACCATGTCCGACACCTGAGGATTATACTTCAGAGGTTGAGAGAAGAGAAGTTGTATGCCAAGTTCTCAAAGTGTGAGTTCTGGCTTACTTTTGTGACATTCTTGGGACACGTGGTGTCCAAGGAGGGTATTAGAGTAGATCCGGCCAAGATTGAGGCAGTTAGAGGCTGGACGCGACCTACTTCACCTACTGAGATTAGGAGTTTTGTGAGATTGGCAGGCTATTATCGACGATTTGTTCAGAGTTTCTCTACTATTGCAGCTACATTGACTAGATTGACTCGACAGGATGTGAGTTTTCAGTGGTCTGATGAGTGTGAGGAGAGCTTTCAAAAGCTCAAGACTTTGTTGACTTCTGCTCCTGTGTTGACTCTACCTGAGGAAGGTGTAGACTTTACAGTGTATTGTGATGCTTCAGGAGTTGGTGTGGGTGGTGTGTTGATGCAGAAGGGGAAAGTGATTGCTTATGCTTCTAGGCAATTGAAGTCCCATGAGAAGAACTACCCTACTCATGATCTGGAGTTGGCGGCTGTGGTATTTGTACTTAAGTTATGGCGTCATTATTTGTATGGAGTGCATTGTGATATCTCATTGATCATCAGAGTCTTCAGTATATCTTTAGCCAGTGGGATTTGAACTTGAGGCAACCGAGATGGCTTGAGTTGCTGAAGGACTATGATGTGACCATTTTTTATCATCCAGGAAAGGCCAATGTTGTGGCCGATGCTATGAGTAGGAAGACTCCTAGCATGGGGAGTCTTGCAGCGCTTAGTATTGAGGAGAGACCATTGGCTAGAGACGTGCAAATATTAGCTAACAGTCTTGTCCGCTTGCAGATTTAAGAACAGAGTGATGGGATGAATGCTTTTATTGAGGCTCGGTCCTCTTTAGTCGAGCAAATCCGTGCACACCAGTTTGATGATGAAAAATTATGTCTCATTCGAGACAAAGTATTGAGAGGGGAAGCTAAGGAGGCTGTCCTTGATTCTGATGGTGTCTTGCGGATAGGAGGAAGAATTTTTGTGCCCACGACAGGCGATTTGATTAGATTGATTCTTGAGGAGGCCCATTGTTCTCGATATTCCATCCATCCGGGAGCGGCAAATATGTATCATGATCTGAGTCAGCATTACTGGTGGTGTGGGATGAAGAGAGATATTTCAAACTTTGTTTCGAGGTGTTTGACTTGCCAGCAGGTCAAGTGTGAGCACCAGCGCCCCCGGGGTGTATCTTAGAGGCTGCCTATTCCTACTTGGAAGTGGGAGCGGATTACTATGGACTTTGTTGTGGGTTTTCCTACCACAGTGGGTGGTTATGACTTTATTTGGGTTTTTGTTGATAGGTTGACCAAGTCTGCCCACTTCATCCAGGTTCGGGTGAAGTATACAGCAGAAAAGTTAGCCGAGCTATATATCAGTCATATTGTGCGACTACATGTAGTTCCTGTTTCTATCATATTAGATCGAGGTTCACTATTTACTTCTCACTTATGGAAGGCATTACAACATGGTCTGGGTACTCAGTTAGATATGAGTACGGCATTTCACCGTCAGACAGATGGCCAATCTGAGCGGACCATTCAGGTATTGGAAGATATGCTTCGAGCGTGTGTGATCGATTTTGGTGCAAGATGGGATCGACATTTACCCTTAGCGGAGTTTGCCTATAATAACAGTTATCACTCTAGTATCCAAATTGCCCCATTTGAGGCATTGTATGGTAGACGGTGTAGATCTCCGATTGGTTGGTTTGATTCGGCGGAGATGGACTCTTTGGATACAGACTTGCTTAGAGATACTATGGAACAAGTTCGTATGATTCAGTATAGACTGTTGACAGCCAAGAGTCGACAGAAGAGTTATGCAGACCGGAGAGTTAGAGCCTTAGTGTGTATGGAGGGTGATCATGTTTGGCTCCGAGTATCACCCATGAAGGGTGTGATGAGGTTTAGAAAGAAGGGGAAGCTTAGCCTTTGGTTCATTTGACCTTTTGAGATTTTGAGCCGAGTGGGAGAGGTGGCCTATAAGTTGGCCTTGCCACCTAGTTTGTCGGCAATTCATCCTGTTTTCCATGTCTCTATGCTTCGGAAGTATATTCCAGATGAATCTCATGTGATTTCACTCGATTCTGTGGAGTTGGGTCCAGACATGACATATGAGGAGGAGCCTATAGCTATATTGGATAGGCAAATCTGAAAGCTTAGGACCAAGGAGCTTGTTTCAGTGAAGGTGCAATGGAAGCACCGTTCAGTAAGAGAAGAAACTTGGGAGACAGAGTCTGACATGCGTGCCAGATATCCTCAACTTTTTGAAGCTTCAGGTAATTACTTTTACTCTATGTTCGAGGACGAACATGATTTTGAGTGGTGGATAATGTAATGACCCAAAAGCTCCTCTTTAGAATTTTGAATATTTATTTAACTTAAGTTAATTAATCGATAGTTCATGGGCTAAAGTGATAATTTATTTAAGACCCTATACAATTTAGACTATATTTAATAAAATATGTGGGTAAAACCTATCACTTTTAGTACATAATTAATTTTAAAAAAAATAAGAAGAAGAAATAAGAAAAAGAAAGGTCGAAGGCTTGAGGCGGCCGAAGGTGAGAATTGAAAAACACTGCGGAATCATCTATCAGGTAATGCCAAATCTTTGTTTTTCTATAGATGAATTGGAAGGGAATATAATGTGTACTATAATTGTTAATTGGGTTGAACAAAACAAAAAAAAATATAATAAATAAATCAAAAAGGGGTGGAAGTTGTTAATTTGTTCAATCTGTTGATATTTAAGATGAAAAGTTTCAACCAATCATTGGCTAATCACATTGCCAATGATTGATGCATGGTAGTAAATGTCATTAGAGGAATATTAATAAAGTACTGTAAGTTATATATATTTGGGTCATGTTGTCGTTGCCATATTTTTTGTAATCAGTGGCTTCATTACTTTAATATTTAATTCTTTTTATTATGTTATAAATTAAGTTCCAATATATTTGTGTGATAAAATTATTTTAATTGGTGATATTGAGATTAAAACTTAGTCTTGAAATTTGAAAAAAATATGATAGTTTAAATGTTAATTGGCATGATGATTTACGAACTTCAATATAAAATTGAGTAAATTTTTTTTGTCCAAGGCTAAACACATAATAAGGTGAGTGTTATTAGTTTTGAAATCTTATTGTGATTATTAATGTGAATAGATTGCTTTGAGTTGGAAGTTCAACGAAAGGGAAAGACTCAAGTCCCAGAGTGAGTTCTGGATTGATTGAGGCAAGTGGATTTCTAAACCCTTGTTAAGCGTATGAAATTCATGTATTTACTTTTGTGGTGTTGAGAATGACTTGGAGACTTGTTGCTTATTTGTTGGTGTTATTTTCGTTGTTGTGAATTGTGCTTTGTTATCAACATGGTTATCTCCTCATTTCTCATTTGAGCATGTCAATTGCATTGTATCTGAGACATGATTGTGATAAGAGTTAAGTGATAAGAGGATATACTATTTCGAGGGTCGTATCGCGCGCCGCGATGGTATTATATTTCGAGGAACGTATCGCGCGCCGTGATGGTTACTATTATCGAGGGTCGTGTTGTGTGCCGCGACAGATGCATGGACAGATATGTCCCCCATGGGTCCCAGACTGAGAGACAGTTGGTGTGTATCGTTAAGAAAGTCATGCATCACGATATTTGACATTGCATCCCATGGCATTGCACATTTTATTATTGATGAACTTGAACATGTGTTTTGCTGATCTTGTGATTGTTTCTCTGTGAAGCTTGTGACTGTTGAATATTGAGTTGTTATTGAGAATGTGTAAACTGATAGAGTGTGGCTATTGAGTTGTGTGTTTTGTAAACTGTTAGGCTGTAGCGTGGAGGTTTAGATAGGGCGTAAGGAGTACCCGTATATTGTTCACTTAACTTGTGTTTAGAGGTTTGCTTGTTGGTTACCGCGTGGTTTGGTACTCACCCCTTGCTTCTAAAAATTTTTTGTAGGTTACGAGCACGGATTTTTGTGATACCTTCTATTCTCTTCGTTTCCGAGGCATCTTGTGGAGGATTGTGAGGTAGCTGCTTGTCATCTCAGCGAACTTTCCTACTCCAGTTTATTACTTTGTTTTTACTTGAAAGACAACTTCATTTTAGACTTTTATTTTATTTCAATTCTAATATTTACATTAGAGGCTTGTGCACGTGACAACCTGATTTTGGGGATTGGATTAATATGACTTAGTTTCATAATAGGAATTATTGTTGGATTGTCATTTACTTCCGCACTTTGTTAGATATTGGGTTTTAGGCTGACTTGTCTTGGTGGGATAAGACGAGTGCCATCACACCCATTTTTGGGTCGTGACAATTATTGAGTAACTCATTATTTTCTCTATGAAGTAAAACCTTTATTAAAAATGTCAATAAAGACTATTTATGGATCCCATATATTTCCTTCCAATTTTGCTTATTTATCTGTTAAATTGTATTATGTGATAAATATTTGTATTATTATTATTTTTTTGATATTGTTAATTGATCCCTTTTTCTTTTGTTGAAAATTAGGCAGATTCTTACTTGCTTATTTTAGGAGAATAATAATTCCAATTTTTGGCTCCTTTCAAATAAGAAAAATAATATTAATTGATCTATTTTTACTTATTTGTAAGTTCATTAATTTCTTACTTGCTTATTTATGATAGAATAATATCTTTTTGATTTTGGCTCCTCTTTATTTAAGGAGAAAATATATTATTCTCTATTAATTTATTCTTACTTGTTTATATTTTGTAATGAAATATTTTAACACTTTCTGATTTGGTAGTGTTTTATAATAAGGAAAATAGAATATTAATTTATTTCTTAAAAAATAATTGTTTACCTTATTTGTACCCCCTCACATCTTTTAACACTCACATCTTTCATAACAAGTTCTCTCATCAACTCATTCATTCTCTCTCAACTCAAGAACTAGACTTCTTAACTCTTTCATTACTCTCTTTCTAATCTTGAACGAAATAAGTTTTCGGTAACATTATAGTGCCACTTTGCTTTTGTTCGAGTAAAGGTTGGATCAACTTGTTTTTCATTGCGATTATTCCTAATATGCTTAATTGGTTAGTATTCTTAATTAGCATTTACATTATATTTTTTTGTATTCGTACATTTGTGTAAGTTCATTGTTTTATTCCTATTGTTATGTATAAGTTGTTAAATAATTGCATATGTGTCTCAGCTAGTCTAAAATAAATTTGATTACTTGTGTAGCTATGTGATTGCTTTGAAAGGTTTCAAACTTGAAGTTCAAGTTGAAAAAGAGAGATCATTTGTCTAATTCATATTTGAATATATTTCTTATGTATTTATTTAACTTTTTATTTTGTAATATTCGTTTAACACTGAAACTCTTATATATGATATAAGATTTGGGGGATTGGCTATAAGGGGAGGGGGATATATATACAAGCTAATTGTTTTCTTTGCTTATTATGTTTTTTACTATGTGATTGACATAAATTTTCCGTCTTTTATTATTGTCATTAGAATAGGCAACATACTGGAATCACCCAAATAGTCTATTTAAAATCAATTATTTGTTTGCCTTGTTTAATTAGTTTAACCAATGGCAGCTTGTACGTTAATAAAGTTAGTAACCTAGATCTTAGCTTTTATATGTTAATAATATTTTTTTAGCATTCTAATGAACTTAACAAGAGAAAGTGAACGTTGTAAAAGTATCGATGTCATGATTGTTAATGTAAACCTTACTAAATTCCATATGTTCACCTAGAAATCATGTTTGTAGGTTTGTAAATAAACTTTTTTTGCATACCCACTCCAATAAAGTTTATTGTGCATATTTTTGCCCCCTCTTAAATTAGCTAATATTATTAATTAGTAATCTTTTTTGTCCTCTTAAAGATTTTGCACTTATGATGCAATATGTTGTTTTTCTTCGAATAATAATAATAATAAAATATAATCATTTCATGTATTTAACAAATTACTTGGCTTTTTAATATATTTCATAGTAAAATCTTTGCATTTAATAAATTTATTACATTAATGTTCTACTAGTTTTTTCTTTTTTACAAAGTTTTGCAACATTTTTGTTTTTTTAAAAAAGTCATTGTTCAATCCTCCATTAAAACTTTAGATTGATTATGACATTGTTTACTTTAAAAAATATTATAAGCACTATGTTCTAACCTATCGTTAGTGCGAAAGTCAAAGGAACGTGGTCTAGTTCCAATTTTTAAATTTAACCGACGCGTCACCGGAAGTACCACCTACCCATGATTTTCAAAAGAAATTATGTGTATTTATATGCCTATATGCAAACTGAATCTTTTAAATAATTTTCAAAATATAAAAATTAATGTTATTTTTCTAAGACCGATCTCAAATAAAAATTGTTTCTATGGTGGTGGAGCACGATTAAAAATATTGTGGCATCACCCCTATAGAGAAACAAGCATTTTTTTAAAATAAAGTATCTATTCAAAACTTGCTCAATTTTTCAGAACATTACTTTTGCACATATTTTTCTTGTTTGGTATAGCATAATTACTTAAATCGAGCTATCTTCTATATCTTATGTGCATATTATGCCTTCTTGTTTATCTTTTTATTAATTACTTGATATTTTCAATATTTATTTCTCACATAGATCGTATGCTCAAATAATAAGTAATTGATGTAATTTTAATTGTTTAATAATTTATTTGGGGATTGTTTGCTTATTTATTTGCCTCTTTTCTTCCCTCTCTTATCTTTAAATTTTGTTTAATGTTTATTTATTGTTATCACTTAGTGTTGCATGCATAAATAATTAAATAAAATAATAATAATTTTATTTCTCAATTGTTGAATATTTTATCACTTAGACTCGTATGTTTAAATATTAATTAAGACAATAATGAACTATTTGATTAAACTTTTCGCTATATCACCTAGTCTCACATGTTAGATTTAATAAAATTGATTTTAATTGATAATATTTGTTATCACCTAGCCGTTATTAATTAATTAAGTAAAAATAAAATGATCTTATTTGTTTTATATTTCTTATCACTCAGCAAGGTTAAATAAACTAATAAATGAAGTGACCTTATTTGCTACTTGTAAACCCCACATAGGTTGCATGAGATACGGCCGGGACCCACATTTGTGGACCTCGAGGGATGCCTTATACCTTCCCCTCTAGATAATTTGATTCCTTACCCTGATCTCTGGCTCGTTGACCTTAGTTAGGTTAGATAGGTTCCCTAACGCACCTTAATTCGTTAGGTGGCGACTCCTTAAACTTAAAATCCCAAAAGAGTTGTTAGGTCGTGCACAAAACCCGTTTTTTTGTGAAAAATGGGGTGCGACATATAGTTACTCAACGTACGTATGTGGAACTACTAATAAATATGTACATATTTATATACAAAAGAAAATAGATTGACTTAATCTATGTACTTTACCAATCACAAATCAATAGATATGCACAAAACATAACACATTATTTTTTTTATCGTGCTTATCAATGAACGTGTATCAAATAAAAAAAGTGCTAAACAAACAAATATTAGTTATCTTGTGGTACAATTGTGCCCACTAACAATACCTATAACCTGAATTGTATTTTTCAAATGACATATTTTATAATTGCATAATTTAAGAAAATTGATGTATTGAACTTTTTCATTTCACAAAATCAACCGTATTCATTGGTCTTAATATTTTGACTTGCCAATTGACGAATGGACTGTGTCTACTTCTGATGAAGCACTTGTATTATTCTTTTTGTAACTCTTCACTTGTAATTATGGAAAATTGTAGAATAAAAATTGTATTTAGCTATGATTTTTTTGGTAGAAAATAGTTTAATTATTCACTACAAATTTTAAGTCATCGCTATTTAACACCTTTCATATTTTGTGATTTTTTTTTGTCACTATATCATAGATTGATTAAAGACAATTAAATATTTTTCACCAATTATTTATATTATTAGTGATAAAATAAATGTCATAGTTAAATATAAGTTTTCATAGAAAAAATTTATAATATTTAACTACCAGCTCTAATTTATCGATATTGTACAACATTCTTTTTGATGAACTTTTTTTGTCTAAATAATTTAATAAATTATAAGACAAAAAATATTTTGTCATGACTAAGATACATTATTAGTTGACGAAATAATTTGTAAATGATAACTTTAAATTCGTGACGAACACTAATCCTTTGTGTGCTAGTGTGTTCTAGTATGTTGTATATATTTTTGTGTGTTGCTTGGGGTCAACAATTAGTGGAGGTGAACCTAGAATGTAGCTGGTCTTGTTAAGGGGTTAAACATCCAGGTAAGACTCCCCAAGTACCACTCCAACGGTCCTTGAGGAGGACCCATGGCTTAAACCCAAAAACTATCCAATGGGGGTGAGCTATGACCATGACATGCAACTAGTAGGTCATTTAACAGGGTTTGAGGGGCCTTCGTGGTTCCTGACTTAGTATAGGGAGCCTTGGGTCCCATTGAAAACCCTCATACCAAGACAACGCCCATGTAGGACAGACCATCAACCCACCTACGGTCCGTAGGTGGCGGTCGTGGGGAGGCACTTACAATTTATACATTATTTCGGCCAAGCCAAGGGTGGTTTGGTAAATTCACATCTGTCCAAATAAATGCGGGGAAGGTAATCTTATGTAATTTAGGGTATTTAAGTTATTTTAAACACGAAAATGTAGAATTAGACTTCACTCTACAAAACTCAAAACCCTTCCCTCCCAAAAGTTCTCTCAATTCCATTGAAGCTTAAGGTTAAATTGGAGCTAGGGTTGAAGATTGCCATTGCTTTCTTCTTCAATTTCAAGGGCTTATTAATACAAAGGTATGTTGACTCTTAATCTAGAGTTCGATTTCAAACTAGAGCCAATTCTCAAATGGTTTTAAAGTTTTCTAAAGATTATGAAAAGACCCAATTCTTCCTCAAACTCATGGGCTCTTGAATTAAATTGTTTCAAACGAATTGATATGATTATATTATGTTTTATTTGATGATTTCAAGTGAAAAACTCCATAAACCCATGATCCCTCTGATTTCCTATTTTTTTCTTGTAAAGTGTGTTTGATAATTGTGATGGTCTATGAATTCCATTGTGTTAGATCGGTTTATATCATTGATTTCTATTGTTATCTATCTCTACTTTTGATGAATTATGGATATATGGATAATTCAGTGACTTTGGCCTTATGAGCATAATGATGGGTAAATTCTCTTGTTATGTTGGAAGTGTTGGAAATTGGTTAATTATGAATGGCGACGTTGGAGAATGGTGAGATGACAAAATTTGTTAGTATAGTAGGATTTCTTTGTATGGTTTGATCGACTTATAGTGGAGGTGTTTATTTCTTATTCATATGACGATTGTGGCCTTGATTACACTATTGTTACAACCCTAAAAATGAACTAGGATATCAAAGCTCAGGTCAGTTCCTTGAGTTAATAACTTTTTAAAATAATGAAGAATAGATCTTGAAGTTAGTATGAAGAGTTTCTAAGTCAAACGTCAACAGATGACCTAGACGTCTGGAAACTAGTCTTATGTGTGCTAGTGTGTCCTTGTTTGTTGTGCATGTTTTTAGATGTTTTTTGGAGTCTAAAATCACTTAGGATGACCCTAAATCTAAGAGGGACATATTTAGAGTCAAAAAATTGGTGTACGAATTGCCAAGGACCAACCAAAGGGTCCTCCTGTGGCAAATAGGATGCCAAGGCAGTGACTAGGCAAACTGTGTTTGAAGTTGCCTGCGCATTGCGCCTCTGCCACTTAAAGGGAATTTTTTTCCTTGCGATGTAGGCTCAACAAGAACCATTCTGGATAAAATTAAATTCCAGAACCAAGATTTGGATGTGTCCCCGTGATGCGCATTCAAGTCTGAAATTTGGTCTCGTTGTTTAAAGTCAAATGACTTGGTTAAAAAGTCCAATTAGTGTAGGAGTGTTTTGGGTACTTTGGTGATTTATTATAAATTGTTTTATAGTCACTTTTACCCAAAATTAACCAATCAAAACAAAACCTCAAGTTAAAAAATCAAAAGCTCACAATTCTCTCTCCAAAACCTCCATTGATGAAGCTTTGAAACTCTAAGCAAGAAAGTCAAATTCTCCAAGTTTTCAACCTAAATTTCATGGATAGGAATTCAATTAGGTACGGTGATTTATCCTTGATTCTTCTATCATTCATGCTTCCAATCCAAAGGATTTTCAAAAGATATCAAAAATCGTATTTCAAAATTTAAGAATGGATTCTTTCATGAAAAAGTTTAAGTTGATGATTTATCAAGTATTCAATGTTAATTTATTGTTTTATAATGAAATTTTCAACGAAACCATGCGTTCCTTGAATTCCTAATTTTAATTCTAAAGTGGGTGTATTGATCATGAATTAATTATGTTGAATTCATGTTTTGATTGTTATGGGCTATTGAATTTGTAATGATCCTCAAAATTAACAAAGGTGTATAGAGACTAACATTTAAGTTAAAAGTTTAATAACATGTTAATATGTGTTTTACAACATATATAGTTGACTTGAAGTGGTTTTGGAGTTCAAACGTCCAAGACATTCGAAAGATAGTCTTTAGACGTGCTAGTATGTCCTTATATGTTTGCCTTGTTTTTATGTGTAATTTACAGTCTAAAAATAGTAGATGTGACCCTAATAGATTAATAAACATGTTTAGGTTAAAAACCTTTGGTTACGACTCCCCGAGGACCACCCTAAGGGACCCCGAGAAGGGCCCAAACATTGGACAAGGAGGATGCCAAAGGCTGCGTACAACACCAAGAAAAGGAGGCCATCGGCGTCGCCGCCTAGCAATTTAAATTCCTATATGTCCCGCTCCTGACACAAGGATCACTATATCAAAAATTTAGTGAGGAAAGATTAGGAGCTTTTTTGCAACACGCAACTACATCCAAATTCGGTTCCGTCATTTTAAAGTCAAGTTTGACATGTCTAAAAGTCCAAAAAAGTATGGGGTGTTTTGTTATATCTGGGAGTCAGTTATAAACTATTGTTATGTCATATTTAATCCTTTTCCCAAGTCAAAACCCAAATACCTAATAAGAAATCAAAAATCCCGAAAGCCTTCTCTCTTCAAACTCTTCTCAAAACCTCAAATGGAGGGAAAACTCAAACTCAAGCTATAAGATGAACTTTTGAACTGGTTTCTTCTCCAAATTTGTGAGACTTTCTTCAATTACGGTATGATAATCCTTCATCCTTAATTGATCTTTCATCTAAGGAGTTTTTTCAAAGGTTTTCAAAGAAGATTCTATGATCAAATTATCTATCTTTCAATCTATCCATGGGTTCATCATCAAATTAATTTCAAAAGTATTTCAACTATTAATATATGATTATCTGCTGATTTTATGATCAATTTAAATCGAATTTCATGAAGAACCCATGATTTCAAAATCCTTCAAATCAGCGTTAATGTGGGTCTTGTGATCTTGATTAGTTGATGATCCAATTACAATTTTACTATAATGTATGTCTTATTCCTTATGGTATATGTGTCAACTAATATTGAATTGTTGGGATTTTATCAATGATGATCATAGTTTTAGAGTTGGTAAGTTGACCTATTTCCTCTAATTACCTTAGAATCGATGTTGAATTGTGTTGCTTGGTATGGTCCACTTATGGTGGCGGTGTTTACATTCTTGTACATCTTTATATGCTATGATCATGGCCTTGAATACAATTGTTGTTGTATGAATTATGGTTATCATTATCACAAGTATGAAGGTCTAATGTAGTATTCTATTCTAGTATCACGACCTAGGCGTATTGATGATGTTAATATATGTGATGATCATGATAGGGTTATGTATTGTCTATATGACTAGCTATGATGAATACTGTTGTAGTATGATCCATACCCATGTAACCCTATATGAATGTGTGGTCTTATGCATGATTAAGAGTCTTCTATTCTAATATTGAATATGTTCTTGTCTCTTATGATTAAATATGAGTGTGTGCGTCTATGGTTTCTAAATGATCTTTATTTGAGTTGTTCATGATTTAAGGGATATGTTATAGGTACTGTGATCCTTGGAGGATGGTTTCCTCAACATCTAGGTTATGACTCCTATGTGTTTATGATGACCAATGTGAATACACACACTCTCTCATGCTTAACTATGAGAAGGGTATATTTATGATGTCAATTGAAAGTATATTTCTCATATGTATCATTATTTATCACTATGAATGTAAAGTATACGATTAGTAAATTATGAACATGTGTTTTCTAAGAGGTTTTATGTGAAAGTATTTATCACATGCATGCAGATACCCATGAAGGTATGAATGTTCGAATTATTTGGATGTACATTGTCACATAATATAGGTTCTGTGATCAAAGTACATTCTCATCCTAGAAACCTTTGAACTATATAACGTATGAGTGAAAAATTCCCTAAATCCTAGTCTTATGAAATTAACGGTTAATAAAGGCTTAAATATATTAAGATAAGCTTAGCAGTGAGTGGATATCTACAATGAGGAAAATACCCTCCCGCTAATGTAATTGACTGGGTCATCCAAGTGACTACTCATGAGTGGGGGCCATCCCGCTAATGCAAGAAGCCGGGTTTCTAGTAATAGTCTCACTATCCCTTAACTACGTGCCCCCATAGGACATAGAAAGTGGATTAACCAAGATAACTATTATGTATGTTTCTACATTGGAAAATAGAACACCATTTTTTGTGTGGGGTGATACGACGACTGAATTCCATGTAGCTTACATGGTCTATATAAGTTGTGTCTACAAATCTTTATGGTTAAGAAAATGAACAAATCTAAGATTATGGAAAATTTTCATGATTCCTTGAAAGACTACTTAGTAAAGGTAGGACTATGGACCCTACTTATATATTGCATGAGTGGACTCTAAGGGAAGTTATGATGAGGTTTCTTTATGAAATAAGGTTGATCGTTCATGTATGTAAATACGAAGGTATGTCAAGTTTGACTTCACTTATGTCAAGATATGAATTATGATGATGCATGTGAATTACACTAATAGCTTCCAAATGGGTTTGCTTGGTATATGTGGGGGTATGGGACTCCATGTGTACATTGCACAAGCAAGCTTGTGAAATTCTTATGAGAGTGGTTAACCTATTATATGGATTAATGAGTTATGACAAAAATGAAATGAATGAGAGAGTTCTTATGCGACCAGTAATGAAGTATGTTGGTCTTATGTCTAAGGTAAAATGCATGTGTGGTATGTTATTGAATGTGATGTGCCTAAGTCAAGGGTGTAGTCATAGGATCACTTGGTATGAGTAGTAGTATGGGATGCTACTTGTACATTGAACTAGTGAGATTGGGAGTTTTCTTAGGTGATGGTCCTTATGTGTAAATTTTGTCGTAATAAATGATCCTTAAATGTGATGAAATCGCTTTAAGTATTGTTAGATATCCATGTCTATGTGAAGTAAGTTAACTACATTGTGCTAATTGTATCAATGTCCATGATGTTTTTCTATAAAGATATGATGCATGATTTCTAACTAAATGTCTTCTTTAACTCGTGTTTTTCAATGGCTATCATACTTAGTGCATTTTTGTAGTAATACCATTCTTCTTCATCTTTTTGCACACCATGTAGGTGGTGATGGTTCAAGGTTGCTTCTTAAAGTGAAGAGCTTGGACATGTGTTTTCCCAAGATCAAGAAAAGGGTCCTTGAGATTAGATTTCCTATTTCAAGTTATTATTCAAACTTTATGTAATATATTAGATATTATTTTATGTTGTTAAGGGTCATGTCATTATTCTACTCTATTGATGTTGAGTCTTAGATGGCAAAAGAAGACTTATAGTCTAACTATGTATTATAATATTTTACTATATATGAAGTGATGTTGTAGCATTTGATGTGAGTTCTAATTCACTATTTTTATGTTTATGCGATGAATGAATGCTAAGAGGTTTTTTTAGACCTCCGAGAGGTGGACCATACCGGTAGCTTCTAAGGGGTGCTCCCTGGTCATTACAAACATGGTATCAAAGCATAAGGTTTTGGGATTAGTCCTTAGGATTCAAAATCTCTTATTGTCACGTGTAGTAGAGTCTCATTCATCGATGGTGAGTTGCAACACATCTATAAGTGAGAGGCTATAGGATGATAGAGTTTCCCTTTTTCACTATTCTCATTTCGTACAATAGAACTTAACTCTATATTATCTCTCTTTTATGTTTCCTTCTTCGATGGTCTTTTAGATGTGATTGATCGGATGGGATGATGTCTCAAAGCTTGAGGGAGAAAAGGTGAGTTTTTGATGCTTACCTTGGTTTTATGGGTTGATGAGTATATATGAAGTTGAATTTAGGTATGTGTTGATGTGACGCCATTTATGGTTATAGGTGATTATGAGGAATGAGATGTTATGTTGAGAACTTATGTTGTGGTACGGTTATAGCTTGTTAAGAGTTGTTATAGTTGAGTGGAGTTCCCTTTGGAATGTAAGGTTGCCTTATGATTATGTATAATTATGGTATAATGTTATTAGATAGGCTTGAAATTTTTTAGAGGAATGTGGTAAATAGCTAAAGATGAATGTTGCCCTTATATATGTGTAATGTTTCATAGTTGACCTTCTATGGATTATAAGTCCTTTGTATAGACTTGATCCTAAGGAGAGAAGGTAGTGTTCTTACCTTGTAAGATGATAATGAAGTATGCTAGTTAATGGAAGAATCCTTATGACTAGTCGATAAGTACCTATATGAACCTATTATGTAGAATGGGAAAAGGGGGAGAAAAGGATGTTTTCCATTAAGATGACTTAAAAGGATGTATATACCCCTTAGTTCATGGTGAGAGGAAGAGCATTGAGGTTGACCTACTTTAAAAGTAGTTAGTTATCTTGTAAGGTTTATTCAAAGTATGGTTATCGAAATAAACTGCTTAGATTGTACCCACACATGGTTGGTGGAAGGTTCCACAAACGGTTATGACCCTTGTAGGTTGGTCATGACTTTCCTTGACCCTGTTGTTTAAGGGTATGATGTGATTAGGATTAACCGAAGTGGGGGATAATTTTCCTAGATGGTGAGGTTATGAGTTACCTCAATGTTCCTATGATTGAGATCCTTGAACTTCTCTATGTTGAGAATCACTTTGAGACGATATTAAGAAGGGTGTTCATAAGGTTAGATCCTAAAAGAGGGAATGATGTACTTAGTAGTTAAGGTTGTTAAGCTAAGTGTCTCTTACGTATGAGATATGTTTCTTTTAAATAGGTTTACCCTAAGTGAGGGATGATAAGTGGAGTAGTATGGTAGTTGATGTCCTTATGTTTTCGTTATATGCTTAGTCAAGCTTGAAACCAAAGAGTTCCTAGTAGCTTGTTCATGATGAGAGTCTTGCATATGAGCATAAGGGCATGTTCCCCATATGTTATGCATGGCTAAATTGACACTATGTTATGCATGCCTTGGAAGGCTCTCATAGAATGAAAATTGATTTTTGATCAAATTGATGTGGCTCATGTTGTTGTTCATGTTGATATGATAAATGTGCATTAGACTTCATAAATAGCTTAAAGAACATGCTTACTCACTTTTGTGTGTGGGTTTTTTCGATCTACAATGAGAAGTTGAGTTTTCTTTAAATAATGAGTCCCTTAAAAATGTGTGGATTTTGTGAATTGGGAATCATTAATGTAGGCTCACTCTTTTGAAGTGAACATATGTCTATCCAACATCATTATGTGTGTCTGTGACTTGTATGGATTTCCCAAAAGGATGCATGTTTATTAAAACTAGTGTCATGCTAGAACTTGAAACTTATGTGAAATAACATTCTATTATGGTAATGTGTTTGGTGTGATTGATATTTATAACTATTAGTAAGGGAGTATGAGCATGCCTTGGTTAGAAGTGGAGGAGTTCTCCTTAAAATGAATTAACCTTTGTGCATTACTTGTATATGAACTCTATGATAACATGTGAGTATGTTAAGGAGAAAAACATTCCTCTTTAAACATAATTAAACATGATGATGTTATTAATAGACTTGATAATATTATGTCTAAAAATAAGCATTCTTATTAATCTACATCACTTAAAGTCTATGTGCATTTAGTATGAGTTACTTATATGCTTCATGAGTGATGATGTTAAATCTGCCATGTGTGATTTGAAGTTTGTTGCATGTTGAGATCTTAATGAAATGAAATTTAAAGTCCATGTAATGATATGGATAAGGATATTCGTCCAATGAACATGAGAAATGCCTATGAGTTTGATTCATTAAGGAATGAGCGAATGAAAATTTTACTTGCTTGTGTTGCATTGAGTTCATAACGCTATGAAGTATGTGTTCCTTGTAAGTTTGGTGCATTAACTAAGTTGTTATATCATGTGGAGTGTTCTGAACTGCTCTATAGGTCATTGAGTCCTTGAAAGTTTCTAAAATGTTCCAAGTGTCATTCGAGGACGAATGTTCCCAAGTAGGGGATATCGTAAGGGATCTTAAAATGAATAAGGTGTCTAGAGTCTCACATGTGCCTTAAAAGGTTAATAACATGTAAATAATGTGTTTTAGATGTGCAATATGTTCGAAAGATAGTCTTTAGATGGTCTTTATATGTCTGCCTTGTTTTTATGTGTTTGGAGTCTAAAAACTCTAGAGGTGAACCTAGTACCTTAATAAACATGTTTAGGGTCAAAATGTTTGGGTACGACTTCCGAAGGACCACCCTAAGGACCCTCTAGGAGGGCCCAAATGTTGGACAAGGAAGCAGCCATAGGCAACATGCAGCACTGAGAAGTAGGGGCCATCACACGTCGTGCGCCTTACACTTCGTATGACTATGCATCGCGCGCCTGACACATGGCTCAATGCATCAAAATTAGTGAGGCAAAATGAGGAGTTGCCTCCACGACGCGCAACCACTTCCCAGATTCGGTTGCATTATTTTAAAGTCATGTTTGACATGTCTAAAAGTCCAAATAAGTATGAGGGTGTTTTAGTAACTTTGAGAGTTGGTTATAAACTATTTTATGTTATATTTAAAAAATTTCCCTAGTCAGAACCCTAATTCCCAATAAGAAATAAAAAATCCCAAAACCCTCCTCTCTTCCAAGTCGTCTCAAAACCTCCATTGGGGGGAAAACTCAAACTCAAGCTAGAAGATGAATTTTGAAGTGGTTTCCTCTCCAAATATGTGGACTTTTCTTCTATTAAGATATGTTAATACTTCATCCTTAGTTAATATTCCATCTATGGAGTTCGTTCAAAGGTTTTCAAAGAAGATTCTATGATCAAGTTGTCTATCTTTCAATCTATCTATGGGTTCATTCTAAAATTGGTTTCAAAAGCTTTCTAATGATTAATATATGATAAGATTTTATGATAAATTTCAATCCAATTTCTGAAGAACCCATGATTCCAAAAAACCCTTCAAATTAGCCTTAATGTGGATCTTGCGATCTTGATTTGATGATGATCCAATTATGATTTAATTATAATGTGTTTCTTATTACTAATTCTATGTATGTCAATTGATATTGAATTGTTAGGATTTGATCAAAAATGATCATAGATTGGAGATTTAGTAAGTTGACCTATTTGCTGTATTTAGTTTAGAATCTATATTGAATTCTGTTTCTTTCTATGGTATATTTATGGTGGCGGCGTTTACAATCTTGGAAAACTTTAAATGTTATGATTATGTCCTTGAAGGCAATTTTTGCAATGTGAATTGTGGTTATGATGATCACAAATTGGAAGGTCTTGTGTAGGTGTCTATTCTAGTATCAAGACATAGGGTGTATTGATGATGTTATGCATATGTGATTTTCATGTTAGGGTTATGTATGGTTATATCACTAGTTTTGATGAATACTCTTTTAGTATGACCCATACCCATGTAAATCTATATGAATGTGTGATCTTATGCATGGTTATGAGTATTCTATTCGAATGTTGAATATGTTCTTATCCTTTATGATGAAATCTGAGTGTGGGCTCTATAGTCTTTAAATGCTCTTTATGTGAGTTGTTCATTACTTGAGGGATATTGTTTACGTATTGTGATCCTTGGAGGATGGTTTCCTCAACATCTAAATTATGAATCTTATGTTATTATGATGACCTATGTGAATATGCACAGTCTCATGTATAACTATGAGTAGGGTAGATTCATGGTGTCAATTGAAAGTATAGTTCTCATATTTACCATCATCTATCACTATGCATGTAAAGTATATTATTAATGAATTATGAACATGTGTTGTATAATAGGTGTTATGCAAAAGTATTTGTCACATCGTGAAACCACATCCTAGAAGTTTGTGGCAATCTCGGATTGTAACCACCGTACTTGACCTCTCGGAGGTCTTGTACAAGCCCTTTCATATCATTCATCGCATAAACATAGTGAAAAGTAGTGAGGAATTATAACATTTCACAAAACATAACATAGTCATTAAAACTCTTTCATATGAAGCAATTGGAAATACTAAGTCTCAACCTCGTCATCTGAATCCACAAGAATACTTGGGACACCGACCATATAAATTACGAATATAGAAATACTTAGTCTGTTACAATACTTCAAAAAGAAACATGAAAGATATATATGACCTCGAGTAAAATGAGGACATACTTTAACTTCTCTTGAATGATGCTATAGTCCAACTCCTCACCTACCAAGAACTATATTGATTGATAAAAGCATGGATTAGTACAATCACATGCACTAAGTATGTCATTATGCATATAAATGATGAAAACAGACTCTTATTGAAAATATGCATCTTTTAATTTAGAAATCATATTATAATCATAAGAACAATATTTAACACCTTATGATTATATAGGAAAACATTCAAACAATAAATCATAATTTTTGCCTCACTTAACAATGAGGTATATTCACTGTACAACAACTTAAATTCACTATTACAGTGAAATTCTTATTCCTTTTTCCTAGTACTTTCTAACATGCAGTGTTCTCACTAAAAGATATCCTAAGACCCACTTAATAAACACAAAGAGAGACCTCCCGTACAACCTCCCTAAGCATACCTAAATGGTCCTCAAGAACACTTATAATAAGACACATACACACTTACAAGACATCAAACATCCATTTATGATTCTTCTACCAAAGGTGACTCTAAGTATCACTTGAGTGAGTGGTGAAGCAACCACCTAAACAATCCTTTACACACACACTCAAGAGATCCTATAGATAACTAATGATAGAAATATTCTAAGTTAACAAATCAACACATAGATGATATGACATTCTCATTCCAAAGGCTATCAAAGATCCTCATTTCTCCCATTTCATCTTAGCACTATTAGGTTCTACTTGAGTTTGAGCCCTCTTCTTAAACCTAGTTTTCTCTTGATCCCTAGCACTACCCCTTTTCAAGCTTCTAGCCATCGTCCTAAGTTTAGAATCTTCAATCTATTTCGCATACACCATGAGTCTAGATAGGGTCATATCATCATGTAGCATAGAGGTACGACATTTTTCCATCACTAAGTCAGCTACACCCATCACAAAATGAATCATTTCATCCCTTCGGTTGGATACAAGAGAAGGGGTATACCTAGACAATGTTTAGAATTTCAAAGAGTACTCCTCAACACTCATATTTCCTTAGTTGAGATTGATAAACTACTCCACCTTAACTTCTCTCCTCTCTCGAGGAAAGTACTTGACTAGAAAAGCTTCCTTATATTGTTCCCACTCAATGAGACCCGAATCCTCTGGCCTATTATCCTTCCATTGAGTGTATCATATTTGAAAAACATCCCTAAATTGGTACGAAGCCAACTCCGCCTTCTCCCTACATGTAACCCACATAGAACTCACCACCTTATACACTTCAACAAGAAACTCTTGGGATCCTTTCCCACCTTAGAGCCAAGAAATATAGGAGGACTCATCCTGACAAAATTTCTTAACCTAGATTTCATAGTGCTCTCCATAACATTCACCCTAGGCACTATAATCAAAATCGCTTGAGTAGTCACGACTCGAGCTAAAGCAAGGAAAACCTCTCTAATCTCTTGATATGTCAAATTTGGATGAACCAACAACACCTCATTACCTCCTTCCACATTAGGAATATGATTATCTTGGGGAGGCACTTGATCACCTAGGAAACCTTGCCCATCTTGAGGAACTTGCTCAATATGAGAATGAATCTCTTCATTAATCCTCTCCTCTTCCAACCTTCTAGTGGCCATCCTTATAGTATTCAACTCCTAATAATATAACTAAACACTTAAATAAGGATAATAATAACATTTAGTCTACCGCACTACATATGAGTAGAAAAGAAGGGAAACACTATCGTCCTATAGCCTCTTTCCCATAGATGTGACGCGACTCATGTAATACCTTAAAAATCCATGACTCATTGTGAATCCTAAAATAGGTGTAATGAAGTCTACACACTATTTTGAAGTCCATTTGTAATGAATATGGGTCATTTAGGATGTTTAAGAACCAAAATTTCCAAAACATCCGCGAAGTTGGTTCAAAGGGATGTTAGTGGGCCTTTGCTTTTTTGACTAACTTTTAAAAGTTGCAAATGTACGAAAATTGGTGGAAAGGTAACAAATGGGTGTTTGAGTTGTTCCATTGTTGAGACATCTGAGTACGACTCTCCAAGGACCAACGAAGGGTCCTTGAGGATGACCCCTATAGTTTGATGCAACACTGCATGACAGTGTGCATTGACAGGACAGAAGACACACCGTGAGTGGATCGACCGGACGTCGATGCCACCGTCATCCCAAACATAGGCTGGTGGAGAAGGTTCAATCAACTGAACAGTCTCTGGACTCATCGATGAAGTGTAGAGGTGCAGGATACGATCCGTGTGTGGATCGACGGGGCTTCGATGACACCTTCGTCCCACACTTAGAGAAATGGAGAAAGGACTTGACTGCACCAGTGTCTTTTTGAACTTATGAATGTGCAACACGGACCGCGATGGACAAACGGTCCGTCGATCGAGGTCTCATAGATGGGGTCTGCAAATTCCTGCATGTTTTTAATTAAATTCATTTAATTAATTGAGTGGTTTAGGGGTAATTGGGGATTAAAGGAATACTAATTAAGTTGATTTAATGCCACTGTGAATACACTCAATCTTGATTAATCTAAAGACAACTCTAAAAATAAACTCTCTTCCTTCTCTCTTATTTCTCTCTCTACACTCACCATTGAAGGCTAGCAAGAACTAGGGTTTGGGGGATGGAACTGAAAGAATCCACCATCAAATATTTTACAAATCATTAAGGTATGGGTTCTTTTCACCTTTGAGATTCTTTCCTCAAAGGGTTCCTTCCAATTAGGTTTCAAAAAGTTGAGTTTTCTTATGCTTTTATCCAATTACGAAATTGAAGTTATGGATTGAGTTGTTAATGAATTCTTAAGGTTATATCGAGTACATTAACATGTAATTAAACTTTTTATGGTAATTGTTGATGGTTTGCTCTAAATTTAAAAGTATGATCCTCTATCCCTAACCCTAGGTAGTGGTCTTGACCTATAATATATTGTTATCATTCAGTTGAGTTGTTTGATTTGATTACTAACCTATGATGCTATTATTATTGAATTAAGATGAATTATAGGCCTATCATGCTAGTTCTTGAAATATAATTTAGGTTAAGATTTACAATGTGAAATTAGCCTATATACAATGTCTCAAGTTGTGATTTAAAGATGAATTGTGTTATATAGATGCAATTGGCCTTGTTATATTATTGGTTATCATTGTGTGATGATATTACTCCCAAAGTTGGGTTGAGTTGTGATTTGATGGTAAGACCTTGATGATAGACTATTAGGAAGACTTGGTAAGTCTTACAATCTCTATCTTTACTTCCAAATGTGATTAATTGTTGTTAAGTCCTGATATTAAATTGGAGTATGCCTTATACTAGGATTATAGGGTGGTACGATGTTGAATTGATATTTCTTGACTATGTTGTGAGGTTGATTAAGGTGTATGTGCTATAAGTATGGCTAAAACTATCAATGTGCCTTACTATGTTATGAAATGCTAAAGTGTTAACCTCAGTTATATGAATTGTGATAAAAGGACCTATACTCATACAATTCTTATTGAGCTATTTATGATGATGATTATACAAGGGGTAGACACTATGGCCTATATTAAGTTAAGATTGATAATTAAAGGCTTAAAGATATTTCAAAAAGGGACTCTAGCTTAGTACCGATTGAACTAGCTGGAGACTAAAATGCATGGCGCATAAAGAGGGTCCCAACTAAATCTCCTAGTTCTTGAACTATGTTTCCCCCCATAGGAATACTACCTAGTGGATCCACGTAGTTTCTATGTTTCATTTTTTGGTACTACCTTGGCAAGTAGTCCATCTTATTTCGGTGAAGCGTTTTATGACACCGAATTCTACACTAGCTCATGTGCTCTATGTCTGTTAGGGAAAGATGTTCCCAAAAGATAAAACGAATTAAAGGACTTTAACTATAACTTGGATAACCTAAGGGGTCTACCTTAGTCTAGGTAGGGGTATCAGACTTTACATAGACAGTGCACTAGCTAGCCTTGAGGGGAGTCTTTGGAGGAGGTTCTTATATATGTTTATGTTATGATAATGTATGATGTATATATATTGGCCATGGCACATTGTTTATACTATCTGTTGATTAGTTCATTTATGAATATGCCTTGGATTAAAATGATTATATATGATGAAATTCAAGTCTAAATGCCATGATATGTAAAGTTGGACATTGGTCATGTTTTCTTGTTGAGGATACTTGATTGAGTAACGTTATGGATCTTTGCTTGGTCATTTCACTTTTTGACTTGATAAGGACTAGTGAGTAGTTGTCTTTCTTAATATGATATGTTTAACTCTTATTCATTCTTGTGATATTATTCATTGAAGTTAGGGTTGTAGTAAATCATGGTTTTAAGTATGTTGGGATAAGTATTACTTGTATGATAGCAAGCATGTTGGTTGATTTATATGACTTACTTGATTTTGCATTAAGTCCCTAAAAGGGTAAGATGACATGTTTTGATAAAAAGTCCCTTTTAGCATGTTCTACTTGTATATGTGCATAAGATCTCATACTTAGTACATGTGGAGTACTAACCCATTTCCTTCCCTTTTTGCCAAACATTTTATTTTCCGTTCATTGAACAGTTTTGGGAGGAGTCATTGTTGAATTCTTGGATTCTTTCTTTCATCCAAGTATGGTAGGTCCTCAACTCTCGAGGGCAATGACATCCTCTAACTTAGGTTTTTGTAATGATCTTATTGACTCTATCATTCCTTTCCTTGTTATTTGAGTAGTGCACTTTTGTATGACCTATACATGGTCTTGTTGAATTGATGTAAGGGCTATGCCCATATTGTGATATTCGTTTAGATGGTATGATATGAGACAATCATTGAGACAATTTCTTTAATCTTATATATGTATGTTTAATAAAAGTACAAGGCTATGTAACCTTCCTATATGAAGGGTCTATCTATACTCGATATGAATATATATTATGTGTATGTAGAGGTATATGTAAATCTCCAAATAGTGATAATTAATGTTTTTAAATCTTTCCGCATTTTTCATCCTATGAATGTAATGACATGAAACTAAGAGGCTAGTATTAGTCCTTCAAAAGGGTGACGATGCCGGTTATGTCTAGGGGTTAAACTCGGATGTGACAACTAACACCAATGGTCAAGACTCTACTAGACGTGACTTGATAAGATTTTTTTATTCCTAATACTACTTTCACAACCTATGCTCTGATACCAAGTTTTTCACATCCCGAAACCACACCCTAGAAGTTAGTGGCAATCCCGGATTGAAACCGGCGTACTTGACCTCTCGAAGGTCTTGTACAAGCCCTTTCATATCATTCATCGCGTAAACAAAGTGAAAATTAGTGCGGAATTTAAACTTTTCACAAAACATAACATAGTCTTTAAAATTTCTTTCATATAAAGCAATAGGAAATACCAAGTCTCAATCTCATCATCTTAAGACACAAGAATACTTGGGACACGTCCCATACAAAAAACGAATATAGAAATACTTAGTGTATTACAATTCTTCAAAAAGAAACATAAAATACATATATGCCCTCGAGTCAAATGAGGACATATTTCAACTTCTCTTGAACGATGCTACAGTCCAAGTCTTCACTTCCCTAAATCTCCTCACCTACCAAGGACTACATATATAGATAAAAGCATGGATTAGTACAACCACATGTACCAAGCATGTCATTATGCATATAAATCATGAAAATGAACTTTTATTGTAAATATGCATCTTTTCATTTAGAAATCATATTTTAATCATAAGAACAACATTTAATAACTTAGGAATATATAGGAAAACATTTAAACAACAAATCCTAATTTTTGACTCACTTAACAGTGAGGTATATTCACTATACAGTGACTTAAATTCACCGTTATAGTGAATTGCTTATTCCTTCTTCCTAATACTTTCTAACGTGTAGTCTTCTCACTAAAAGCAATCCTAAGACCCACATAAGCAACACAAAGAGTGACCACCCATACAACCTCCCTAACCATACCTAAATGACCCTCCAGAACACTTATAATAAGACACATACACACTTACAAGACATCAAACATCAATGTAAGATTCTTCTACCAAAGGTGACTCTAAGTCTCAATTGAGTGAGTTGTGAAACAACCGCCCATACAATCCCTTACACATACACTCAGGAGATCCTATAGACAACCACAAATAGAATCATTCTCAGTTAACACATCAACACATTAATGATATAACATTCTTCTTCCAAAGGATATCAAAAGACCTACTTAAGTAAATCAAGAAGATAACATCCATGATTGACCTCTTCAAGATTACCTAAACAATACTTAAGACTACCTAAGGCTTAGATCATTTCTACAACCAAACATCTTTTCCTAACTAGAGTCATTCTCAAGACATACAAAGATAAGACATTAAGAGATCATCCCTTATGCCCTCTTCACACTTTAGCAAAGGAATCCTTAAGTTACTCTATTTTAGGAACTCATTCATTTACATACTTTGTAACTTAAGTCTTTAGTTCATTAGTTCATTTAGATACTCATAAATCACATAAAGCACACTCAAATAATGGTCTTGTACAAGACCTAGGAACTCTGGGTAACACCTTCAAAACCTATTGTGCAATGTCTAGATAGCGTCTGGTACCACCACCTATACCTTTTAAAATTCTATAATTCTAATAGGTATTCCATATGATGAGAATAGGTAATAAATTAATAGACCATGATAGCAAGACATGGGATCCGGAGTTCTATCCTACTCTTATGAGGTTGCTCCACTTGCCAAAGGTAGAACTTACACACATCCCATGTAGGCACATAGTTAAGGAATATGAAGGGCATGCTTTTTAATCAACTCTCTCTCTTAACTAGGACTACTTCCCTTACCATACTCACTCAGTTCTAGCCTTCTTTCTCATAGAGTAGTTCACACATTGGGTTCACATGAAAAGGTTCCATAATAAGTTCATAACTCAATCACATTTACCCTACCAAAGGAAGGTCCACTAGGACTACCTCACAATGGTGACAAGAAGCTCATGATGACTTTCCTAAGGATTAATATGATGCCTATCCAGACAATTAACCTTAAGTACATCATTCCTTTACATTAAAGGATACCATTATGGCTTACGACTTAAACAATCTTAACCTTACCACTAAGTCAAGGTTTTCACATAAAAGACTCTCTTAACATCATTTAAAGTCACATGTCACTCATACATTCAAGAATAATAGTTTTAATATCCTAAGTCAAGACATCAAATATTCATAATCATATATACATCAAGTAAGGCTCACATTACAATCAAGACAAGACACCACATACTTCACTTTTAGCTCATAATGCATGTTATTCTAGAAACACATAGAAACAACCGTAACATCTTCAAGTCATCCTAAATACTATCATAACATTATCGACATAACTAATATAGACTCATATATTTAAGTAGGAATAACCAGGACTCAACCCTAAAACTTTACATATTAGGTCAAAGTCATCGTCTAACATGATCACCTAAATAGCATGAATGAAAGACCACACATATGACTTCACATTTACATATATAATTTCATAATACACATAATCAACTATGAAAATAGCAACATTATTTCAAGTATTAACGGACAAGTCCATGACCATCATATTGCATAAAGTAACGCCAACAAGGCAACATAAATAGCAAGTAAAACACATAACACCGCCACCATATGTGGATCATACCAATCAAAATAGAATTGAAGTATAAATAAAAACAAAATAAGGAATATAGGGCAGAATATACCCACATCATCCTCAACACTTCAATCCAAAGTCAACTTACTCAATTCAATAACACAAGACCCTTACCCAAGGCTATAACCAATAATTCAACATAAAAACTACAATAATCCATGAACTTGGTCAATTCAATGTAAATTCATTAATATAATACAACCTAGATATCAATTTACTACAATTATTACATCCATGAATAGCCTATATAAAACTATATAAGAATTCATGAACATTAGATCAATATCAAGTAACCCACAACTTAGTCAAAAACTAGACTTCATCCAATTCATGGGCTCATGGGTAATTTAGGTTAAAATTATCAATACAATATCAAACAAATCATTATTCAATGATTATAAATCATTAATAAAAGAACCCATGGTAGAATCATGAAATTGGATAATTCAACTTTGAAAACTTTAGAAAACATCTTGAGAGTTGGGCTCCTTGATGAAACAAATTTCAAGAATCAAAAGTCATATCTCAATGATGATAATTATTAACTTTGATAAAGAATCTCCAATCAATTCTCTACACCACGCTCTTCCTTGATTTTGGACTTCAATGGAGTCTTTGGGAATTCTTAAAGGATTTTGGGGTTTTGATTTGGAAGAATGAATTTTTCCAAGTGTTAAACAATCATCTACATGTTTATCAAACACTTATGTAAATTTTTAAAATACCCAAAAGACCCCTAAAGAACCCCCAAACCTCTTATTTTGAAGTGGGGTGACATTTCCATTTCACCCCTCGCTCTACAGTGAAGCTGCGCATAACACAACTTCACATACGGAAGGTGACCTACGGACCGCCCCTTGACCAACAGATCGTCCTGATGGTCCGTGTTCTGGGACTGAGAATTGTTCTTGGTCCCTCCTTTCTCCAGGATAAGTCCCAAACAACGATACCCAACCAACGAGGCGTCGATTGATCCATTGGGTGTCGACTGCATCCGTGGTTTGGGCTGTATTAGTCAGCCTTGACACCAAGTTTGGGTCCTTCCTAAAGGACCCTTGGTTGGTACTTAGGGATGTTTGCCAAGACGTTACCAACCCAAACATGATATTCTATGATTTTATCGCCTCTCACATGAATTTAATCCAAAACGAACACGTAAAACTCGACGAAACATGCCTAGACACCAAGGTCATTTCAAGGAACATCTTTCTAACGTCATGGACGTTCTTGGACTTTTGACCTCAAACTTCATGAAACTCTACACACTTACTATAAATGATATAATGAATATTATAAGTACATTAAAACCTCATGAATCATACATAAACATATAGAACCACATATGAGGCACATATGTGACCTAGTAGTCGAAACGTCTTGGTCGTCCCTCGACGTTTGACTTCCAATGCACCAAATACTTTAGACAGTGCCTCAATACCATATAATAAACCTATTTAGGACCTTACCAAAATGACCAACATGTTAGGCTCTAGTTAACCTAAATCATTTTTCTGGGTGTTACAATATTTCTCACATGTATGCACACATCTATGGTGGTATTATTTTCAGAATTATGTGAAAGTACATTCTCACATGATATAGGTGTCACATCCAGGGAGCAACCACTATACATAACCGGCGTCATCGTCCTCCTAGAGGACTAATTAACCTCTTAGCATTCGTGCTTACATTCATAGGTTAAAAAGTGAGGAAAATTAAATCATCTACATCTATTTAATGAGGTTTACATAGACCTCTCTCTCACATAATATATAGACATAGGGAGTTTACTTACTACTTTTATGTAGTATATATATAACATATACAATAGTCTTAACAGGGAAGTCTTATATTAAACCATCTAAATAAAATAGAACAATATGGGCATAGCCCTTACACAAATGTATAAATGCCATTTAGGGATTACAACAATGTCTTCAAACAACAAGAGTGAAATGATCATCTTTAGCTATAACAATGAAGCCTAGGTAGAGTGAGAAAAGGAAACATCCTCGGAACTTGAGGACATGCCAACACTTGAAGAAATGATCCAAGCCTTCTTGCAAATTGGCCACGAACCCTTCAACGACCGGAACCTAAAATGTTAGGGAAAAGGGAGAAATAGGGATTAACACATAAGT
The DNA here is from genome assembly GCF_001406875.1 of Solanum pennellii. Lineage (NCBI taxonomy): Eukaryota > Viridiplantae > Streptophyta > Magnoliopsida > Solanales > Solanaceae > Solanum > Solanum pennellii. The sequence continues at coordinate 67,594,297 of NC_028637.1, read as the reverse complement.
TGTACTAAGTATGAAATCATATGCACACAAACATAGAAATCATGATAAAAAGGGACATTTGATAAACCATGCCAAGTTACGTTGGAAAGCCTTATGCATAAGCAAAAAACACCTATAAGACAATGATCATGTATCCCTTAAGCCAATAGCATAATCAACATAAGACCAGCATCATCAAGTTAAGTCAATTCAAAATTTGCATGGAATATTAGAACTCATAACCAAAGAAACTCCACTATTATGTTTTAACCACAAAGTATGCTCATGAGTTCATATTATTACAATACAAGCCTATAACACCCTTAAAATAAAAAAAAGGTGAACTAGCGATTGGTGAATATTTCTTGAGTTAATTTGTGTTAAAATGAGTTACATTGATGTTCTTAGGCAGTGTTTGATGTTTGGTGACGTTTGGAGGTCAAATCTCCGAGAACGTCCATGACGTTCGGAAGGTGTGCCTTAATAAGTACTTGTGTGTCCTTATGTGTTTTAACAAGTTTTACATTTTTTGTTTTAATTGAAAATGGTTTGGGATGCTACTAAGAACTATACTACTATGGGATTTAACATCTGATACGGCCCCACCTAGGACCCACGCAGGGCCCTATAAAACGCCCAAGACTTAAACCCAACTGCCTAGGCAGTGTCCACCAACGGAACTAGTCGACGACCAGTTGAACAATTGACGGCTCATTGACTTGGTCCGTCGATTGTATCTGAAGGTATTAAGGATTTTTGGGTTTCATTCGCAATAAACGAAACCCCACCAACGGGGCTCGTTTGACAAACAGTCCGTTGGTTGGAGTCGTTGGTGTTGCTGCCAAAAGCTGTCAAAAATTCTTTTTTGGCTTGGGATGTTTGGTAAATTCACCCCAACTATTTTATGAACCTTGAGTTATATTTTTAGTATATTTTAGGTATATTAAGGAGTTTCAAACACTAAGACCTAATTTTAGACTTCATTTCCTAAAATCCAAAAGCCTTCCCTCAAAAATACTCTCTCAAGACTCCATAGAAGCTAGAAGTCAACAAAGAGCTAGGAGGGCTGTTGATGGTCGATTATTCATCAAAAATCAGTGGGGTTTCCTTTATTTGAGGCATGGTAATCATCTTTAATCTCTCTTTTATTCAAGGAGTCCTTTCTAATAGATTTCAAAAAAGGGTTTTCAACCCTAACTTCTTCTATCTTTAACTTTAAACATGGTTTTGCATGAAAACATTTTAAATGATTCAAATATGATATTTCTAATGTTAGTTGATGATTTTAATGCTAATACTTCAATGAAAACATGTTAAATCTTTTTATCAATTGATGGCTTAAGGAATTGTTTGAATGAACATGATTTTGTAGTCTTTGAGCTTTGGTTTCCTTGTGCTTGTATTGTTGTTTAGCTGATGCACTAAGGGCAGTATAATGATGAAATGTTGAGAAAAATATTAAAGGTGATGGAAGCTTGTGTAAAGGTTAAGTTGGTTATGATGTTTGGATTTACTTATGAAATGCTTTTGAATGGTATAGTCAACCTTCTTGGTGGTGGTGTTTACTTGAAGTGTATGAATGTGAAATTAGTTGTCTATTGTGAATGAGGTCATGAATGAGTTCATGAAGGCATATTATGTGAAGTAAGATGATTATGATGTTATTTTTGTTAATGTGTTTTATGAAGCTTGTTATGTGAAGTATTCTAAGGATTATGTTTAAATGACTTATATGATTATGTGAAGCATGTTAAAGTGTGTTATGTGATGAATAAAGGTCTAAGCATGTATAGAACTCAATATAAATGAAATGATGCTTATGTAGTCTTCAGATGTACACAGACTTTGAACGAATGAATGAATAAAGTTAAAGAATCTGAATGAAAAGGGGAGTTTTGGGGTGAACACTCTTCGTGAGTTAAGATAATGTGTTTATTAGCAACCCCACTACATCCTAAGAACTTTTTAAGATAGATTGGAGGATGAATGCCGTGTGTGAATTGAGATGTGGTGTTCACTAGTTATCCTTAACGTATAGTATAAAATGTTGTGAATCCGTGGGAATTATGCTTAGCACTGAGAGGATATTTAGAAGGGGTGGTTACACTTCGTGAGTTGAGATGTTGTATTCCAATGTACCTCTTGAGATGAATACTCCTTGTAAGTAAAGAATGAGTTTCTTTCGTAGCAATCTCCTTATCCCTTAACTATGATCCTGCATAGGCGTAGCTATTTGGAAAACAATGTAAAACCTAAAAAAATTACCCTACACTAGGCAAGTAGGGAACCCTTCCCCGATAGGGTAGAATTCAAGATTCCATTTCTAGCTCTCATTGTCTATGTTGGCTTAAGCTATTTGCCTACAAAAGAATGAAAGAACTAAGGCTCTTTAAATACTATACTACTTAGGGTAGTTGGTGGAATGAGACTCTATCTATCTATTGCACTAGGTAGGCATCCTGAAAGAGGATTCTCGGTGTGTCTTATATGAATTCAATGATCTAAGTCTTCTAAAAGGGTGTACTACTTAGGGTAGGCGGTGTAATGGGACTCCATCTATTCATTCCACTATGTAAGAATTCCGAAAGGGAAGTGTTGTTATGCCTTATTTGAAATGTTTGAGTGTTCTTCTAATGTCTTGTTATTGTGTGGGGACTTGTTCTGCCGAGTGGAGTAAGGCTATAATAGGTAGTACTAAGGATCTATTAGGTGTGTATTGAAGGAGGTGTATGGTCATTTCCTGCATGACTTTCATTGGAAAGTCTTTGGATAATCTTGGTTAGGAAAACTCCAACAGGAATGAGTTCACTTTCTCTTAGGTTGACCTTGGGGGTTCACGGTGTCTTGATAGGATTGTGGTGTGCTTGATACAAGGGAAACCTTAAGGGGAATTAATTGGGAGTAGTAGTATGGATGCTACTCTCACATTGTACTTGGTCTAACTTATAAGTTCCATTGGAGTAGGGCGCTTAGATGAAGTTCTTAATGTATGAATGCTTCTTTTTTGTCGAATTATTAATGTGTGGACTTGTCTCCCGAGCAAGGTAAGCATATTGTAGGTATTCTTAAGGATAATTTGGTGAGGGAAACCTCTATGGATATTGGTTAACTGTTTTGGGATTAAATGTGTTCAATGTAAAGTTAAAATGGTTTCACTGTAATTTTGGAGAGCTTACTGTAAAACGGGCCTTTTTGTAAAAAAATTGGAAATCCTTTTATAGGTGTTAAATAATGATTTTATGTTTTTTTTATTTCTATATTCGTGAAGGTTACACTTAATTGACATGAAAATCTATGTATATTAAAATGTCCTTTTTTTATGTTTTTGCATATACCATACTTAGTACATTGTTTTGTACTAACACCATACTTTTCTATAATCTATAAGTACAGGTTTTGGAAGCAAGGTTGAAGTCTAGAAGGCAAAGCTTGGTAAAGATTCTCTCAAGACCAAGTATGTCCTCATATATTCAAGGGAATAGTTCTATTTCTTAGTTTCTTTATTTAAAGACTTATTATGTATTTCTTTCAATGTAAAAGATCATCTCCCTAAGATACTTATTTCGTTTCTATTAAGTTCGTTTGTGAAGATGAGATCATTCTTTAGATTTTATGAAAGATGTTTCTTTACTTATCTTATTCCTGAAATGTGTTAAATTCTACAGTTCTTTTCATGTCTTATGTAATTAATGATAGCTAAGGCTAATACAAGACCTCAGAAAGGTCAAGTACACCCTACGATAAACCAAGGGGGCTCCTCAACTTATAGGCGGTACTATCGGGTCGTTATAAAGTTGGTATCAGAGCATATGATTATGGGAAATATTTAGGATCTAAAGTCTCACAAGCCACGTCTAATAGAGTCTTGTTCATTGGTGTGAGTCGCGACACATCCATGGATGAGAGTCTATAGGATGATAGAGTTTAACTTTCTTCATTACTCTTGTATCATTCCCTAGAACTTAACTCCATAGATCTCTGTCTTCTTCTCCTTTGTCCGATGGTTTCTAGGTGTGATTGCTTAGAAAGGGAAATGTTTCTATGTTTGAGGGAGATATAGCTGAGTTTTGGTTCTTATGATGGTTTTGTGGCTAGAAGAGTAAATATGAAGGTTAGTTTTAAGGATTGTGATGTGTTGACATTTATGACTATGTGTGACTTATGAGGTTAGAAGTATTATGATTTGAAATTGTATGGTAATGAGTTCTAAGAATGGTAAGAGTTAGAATTGTTGAATGAATTCCTTTTTGAGGAAAATGAGATATCTTATAGTTGTGTACAATGATAGTAGAAGAACTGAGGTTTAAATTAGAGAAGTGTTGAAAGATATGGTAATGTTGTGAGAAAGAAGGAGTTTGCATTTCATGAGGTTTAGCTATGAGGTGTCTAAAAGTTGAATGAGTTTATGTTTAAGTGAGTTTATGTAAGATTTAATCCTAAGATGAATGTTATGCTTGACTTGTGAGGTTGACGTTTGGTCTTGATGTACCTGAGTTGAGGACCTTGTGGGAGGCAAAGTAGTACTTTGGGTAATGAGACTTTGAAGATGTCTTAACCCTAAGTGGGGGAGAATGAGTTGAGTAAAAAGGTAGTTGGTATCCTTATCTATACTTCTATCCTTATTCAAGTTTGAGACCAAAGTTCTCAGTAGTTTAATAATGATAAAGATTCATGCATATTAGTATGAGTTGCATTTTTTTTTTGGTGTGTTAAGAGTGAGATTGATGGAATAATGTTTGGGAGGCTCTTGATGTTATCATGACGTTATAGGGAGGATCGGTAGTCAACCTATAATCTCTTGTTAACGTGTAGCTAATGATAATTGCTTAAATGCTTCAAGGTTTTTCTTGAATATGTTATAATGTAAGTTTGTATGGTTTGGTCTTTCATATGATCATTCCTTCTTGATGAATTTCTTAAAGAGTGAATTGTTGGATTATTTAGAGTGCTTCACTATGTGAGTTGATGCTCACTATAAGAATTTCACTTTTTGAAAAAAAATTGCTTTTTCATGCATTGTGGTTTCAATGTGTGTAAAAGTGTTGTATATGAGCATGTTTAATGTTGGAGAAGGTATTGCCTCCATAAATGAAGAATGAACGTGAATTTTTAATTATGAAAGTTGATGCTAAGTTGCCAGTTTTGCAAAATATTTGGAAATGTGAAATTTTGGTCCTTTGTAGTTGGTGATTTTACTATGAATGTTTGATCATGATTGTAATGTTTTTGTGCTTCTAATTGAGTCCTAGATGGTCTTAAAGTCTTAAGTGTCGTTCGAGGACGAATGTTGTTCCAAGTGGGGGAGAATGTAACACCCTGAAACAAATTAAGGTGAACTAGAGCTTCATGAATGTTTCTTGATTTAATTGTGTTAAAATGATTTACATTGATGTTCTGAGGCAGTGTGTGAAGTTTGGAGGTCAAACATCCGAGAACGTCTATGACGTTCGGAAGGTGTGCCTTAGCAAGTACTTGTGTATCCTTATGTGTTTTGGCGAGATTTACATGTTCGTCTTAATTGAAATCGGTGTAGGCTGTTCCTCAGATGTAGAAAACTATGTTTAGGGGTTTAAAATTCGGGTACGACCCCACCTAGGACGCACAAAGAGCCCTAGAGAAGGGCCCAAGAATTCGACCCAAAACTTCCGAGGCAGCGTCCGCCAACGGAACCAGTCAACGGCCTGTTGACCAATCGACGGATCGTCGACTTGGTATGATGATTGGACCTGCAGGTATGCATGATTTTTATGTTGCATATCCAACCAACAAAACCCCACCAACGAGGCGTCATTTGACAAACAGTCCGTTGGTTTGAGTCGTTGGTGTTGCTGCCTAAAGCTGTCAAAAGACTGTTTTGGCTTGGGGTATTTGGTAAATTCACCCCAAGTCTTTTATGAACCTTGAGTAATATTTTTAGGGTCTATTAGGTATATTAAGGGGTTTCAAACGCTAAGAACTAATTTTAGACTTCATTTCCTAAAATACAAAACCCTTCCCTCAAGAAAACTCAGTGGGATTTCTTTTATTTGAGTTATGGTAGGAGGGCTTTTTGTGGTCGATTCTTCATTAAAAAATCAGCGGGATTTCTTTTATTTGAGTTATGATAGTCATCCTTGAACTCTCTTCAATTCAAGAAGTCATTTTTAATAGATTTTCAAAAAGGGTTTTCAACCCTAACTTCTTCTATCTTCAACTCTAAATATGGGTCTTGCATGAAAACATTTCTAATGATTCAAATATGATGTTTCTAATGTTAATTGGGGATTTTAATGCTTAAAATTCAGTGAAAACACGTTAAAGCTTTTTATCAATTCTTGGATTGAGAAATGGGTTGAATGAACATGATTTTGTAGTCTTTGAGCATTGGTTTCCTTGTGTTTGTATTGTTGTTTAGCTACTTACCTAAGGGATATAATGTGATGAAATGTTGAGTAAAACATTATAGGTTATGGAAACTTGGATAAAGGCTAATTTTATTATGATGTTTATCTTTACTTATAATATGATCTTGAGTGGATTGGTCCACCTTCCTGGCGGTGGTGTTTACTTGAAGTGTATGACTGTGAAATTACTTGTGTATTGTGAATGAGGCCATGTAGGCATATTATGTGAAGTAAGATGATTATGATGTAATTCTTGTTAATGTGTTTTATGAAGCTTGTTAATCGAAGTATGCTAAGGATTATGTCTAAATGACTTGTATAATTATGTGACACATGTTAAAGTGCATAATGTGATGAATGAAGGTCTAAGCATGTATAGAACTCAATGTAAACCAAATGATGCTTATGTGCAAGTGTGTCTTCACATGTACACACACACACACACAAAATGCTTCTCCATTGTCTAATTATTAATGTGTGGATTTGTCTCCCAAACGAGGTTAGCCTATGGTTGGTGGTCTTAAGGATCAGTTGGTTAGGGAAGCCACTATGTAGATTGATTCACTGTTTTTGGATTAAATGTGTTCATTGTAAAGCTAAAATGGGTTCACTGTAATTTTGGAGAGCTTACGCTAAAATTGTCCTTTTTGTTAAAATTATGGAAATCTTTTTCGAAATTTAAAATGATGATTCTTATGTTGTTTTATTTATATATTCGTGAAGGTTTTTACTTAATTCGCATGAAAATGTATTTATATCAATGCCCCTTTTTGCATGTTTTTGCATATGCCATACTTAGTACATTGTTTTGTACTAACCCATACTTGTCTATACTCTATAAGTAATTGTTTTGGAAGCAAGGTTGAAGTCTAGAAGGCAAAGCTTGGGAAAGATTATCTCAAGACTAAGTATGTACTCATATATTCGAGGGCATAGTTCTATTTCTTAGTTTCTTTATTTAAAGACTTATTATGTATTTCTTTCAATCTAAAAGGCCGTGTCCGTACGATATTTATTTTGTGTCGATTAAGTTGGCTTGTGAAGAAGACATCATTCCTTAGCTTCTATGAAAGATGTTTCCTAACTTATCTTATTTGTGAAAAGTTTTAAATTCCGCACTAGTTTTCATGTCTTATATAATGAATTATAGCTAAGTCTTGTACAAGACCTCCGAACGATCAAGTAGACTTGTTCCGACAAAGGGTGCTCCCTTCTCCTAGGGGTATTCTCGGAACGTTACAAAGCCAATAACCCCTTACCAAGCTTACTAGTGCAATCGTCAAAGTGAAGCCCCATAACCCCACTCAACTTAGCAAACCAACCAAAGGATCAACAATAATGTATAACTCCACATAACATAGCATCACAGGTATACTTCATCATATTTAGCAATATAGACCAATAACATGTTCATAAGTGAAACCAACATCATATAGAATCATTAACATGTAAAGTCATCATATGCATATCATTAACTTTATAAAAGTATACGAAAACAAGAATATCCTCCTAGACTTCCATTAAGGTCAACTAGTGCAATGTATAGGTAGAGTCCCATACCCCTACCTAGACTAAGTCAATCCCCTCAAGTTATAGTTCACTTTATTACTTTATTTTACTTTTGGGAACATCTTGACTTAACCGATGTAGACCACATGAGATAATGTGGAATCCGGATTCATGGAAACCTACACCAAAAGAAGGTGGACTACTTGCCAAGGTAGTATCAAAACATGAACATAGAATCTACGTGGATTCACTAGTTAGTATTCCTATGGGGGGAACATAGTTCAATAACCAAGAGACGTATTTAGGACCCTCTTTATGCACCATGAATTATCATATCCAATATCATGAGTACAATAGTGAACCTACCTTCCCTATTTGGGAAGGGACACTCCTCACTACTAGTTCACTCGGTGCTAAGCTAGAGTTCCTTTTGAATATTGTCTTTCTTAAATAATCATAACTTAGTTTAGGTCATAGGAGACTACTCTTTGCATAGTCATATACTTTAGATAAATAAGAATTGTATAAGAACATCCTTTCTATACAACCCACACATGTGAGATCAACACTTTAACATCATCATATCATAGTACGGGACATAGATGTTTCATAAGCAACCTTATATCGTTACATCTTAACATAATCTCATAAAACACAATAATCTATACATTTCAATTTAATCCATACCAATACCTACTTAATTCAATCATACGATATACTTCAAGAAAACTTCATCACCAAGTACAAGCCACCATAGTTGAAGTAAAGGGTTGAACCACAAAGACTTACCCAATCTCCTTCACAAGCAATCATCCAAGGTTTTACCATAAACAATCCAACAACCCAAAATGGTTGTAATATCATCACTAAATAGTAAATAACATAATGTCTACATCAATTATAACCATCTTAAACAATTCAATCAATACTTCATGACCTAGGGTTAAAGAATTTGGTCGATTTCATCATTGCTACCACATACAAGGTATAATCATTAATAACTATCATAATTAAATCACAATACATCATAATATAAGCATAATAATCAAAATAAACCATATACAATCCAATTTAGAAGATCCAATTCATATTAGAAATAAACCCATATGAAATCTTCTTTTTGAAAACCAATTTCAGAAGAACCCTTTGGGAAAAGGAATCCCAAAGGTGAAGAGTTCACATGCCTTGTTATTTGTTGAATATTGATAGAGAAAATAAACCTTATTTATGACTTATAAACCTTAGATTTTGTTCTTCCATGGAGTTTCCTTGAAATACAGAAAGTAGAGAGAAGGAAGAGCAATTTGGGTTTGGGAAATTGTGGGGTGTTTAGTTGAGTTTAGGCTTAGGGTAAGTTATATAGTTAATTAACTAACAAAATTAACCAACCATAATAACTAATTAAAACCCTAAATAAACAACTTAATTAGACGAACCAATTAAAATTTAAGAGGAAAGTGCAGGCCTGATCTACGAGACCTTGACCTACAAGCGTAGGTCAGTCGACGACCTCACCCCCAATCATCCTTCACGAGCATTGTTTTGGCCAGAGTGTTGTCATTTGTCAAGTTTTCGGAAAGTGCCTAAGTGTTAGCGATGGAGGCATCGATGCCTCATCGATTAGAACACGCTCCGTCGCTTGCAACTGTTGGTGCACATGTCTTGTGGCAGCTTCTTGGCCACAATGGGATGGTCCTCCTCAAGGACACTTAGTGTGGTCCATGGAGAGTCATACCCAGACGTTTTGAACCTAAACCTGCTCTTATACATTCTTGAAACATTTTTACCATTTTTTATCATATTTCGACTTTTGAAACCCCATGAAATAGGCTAAGGCACAGTAGCATCTTTTGCACTAGTCTCTGGACGTCGTGGACATTCCTTGACTTTTAACTCTAAAACTTAATAAATTACTTTTATACTTTATTAATGACCTTAAAAAAGTGTTATAGACCTTATACACTAATGTAAGGCTCTATATTAGGTTATTGACTTTCCGAGTGTTACATTATCCCCGAAAACATTCGTCCCCGAATGACACTAAAAAGTTTTGAAGGGAAAGGATAGACTCAATACTAGCAGCCCAACCAACAACAACATATCAAACATGAGATACAACTCAGATCAACATAATCAACATGGTATTTACTCATAGCATTTTAAAACTTCAATTACTACACATAAGATCATAAAACCACAATATGAGGAATTTCCTTCGCGCAACAACATGAGCTCAAAATATCAGTAAAGAGTCAATTATGCCAAAAATTCAACCTATTAACATGTTCAATATCATTTCATAAAGGCAATAAAATACCAAGTACACAATTAGTGCAAAACAAGAAAAAGATCATTCTTTTCATCAAACTTTATTTTAGAAAAAATCTTTACCATAAAAGTTCAAATCTTTACCAAACAACTCAAATTCAATTTAGCTCATTATTTCCATTATTAATAGGAAAAACTAACCATAATTATCAAAGAGATGATGGTAAAGAGACTTCATGTCAACCTCACCCTCCCTTGTTGCTCCCTCAACTACGTGATTTCTCAATCGAACTTTTACGGAGGCCACCTCATCGTTCCTCAATTTCTTCACATGACGATCAAGTTTTTTCACTGGAACCTCTTCATAGGAGAGGGTCTCATCCACTCCTAGACCCTCAATAAGAATAATGAACTCGAGATCACTAATGTACTTCTTAAGCAAGGAGACATGGAACACCAGATGAACTGAAGCTAGTTCACTGGGTAATCTAAACTAGTATGCAATATTGCCAACCCTTTGCAAAATTTTGATAGGGACCCACATAACGGGGACTAAACTTTTCTTTCTTGCAAAACCTCATCACATCTTACATGGGTGAAATTTTCAAATACACTTCATCCTCTTCTTCAAATTCAAGCTCTTCTCCTATTGTTGGAGTAAGACTTTTGCTGACTATAGGTTTTCTTCAACCTATCCCTTATGAGACGAACTTTGTCCAAAGTCTGATATACCAATTCGGGAACAAGAAGTTAAAACTCACCAACTTCAAACCATCCAACAAGAGATCTACATCTCCTACCATGCAAAGCTTCAAAAGGAGCCATGGATATAGAAGAATGGTCTCTATTGTTATAAGAGAATTCAACCAAAGCCAAATGTTCATCCCAAGATCCCATGAAGTCGATAAACAAGCTCTAAGCATATCCTCAAGGGTTTGAATAGTATGCTCTGCTTGACCATCCATTTGAGGATGAAAAGCGGTGCTTAACTTCACCTTTGTACCCAACCCCTTTTTGGAATGACCTCCAAAACCTAAATTTGAATTGTGCACCCCTATCCGATATGAAGTATAACGGAATAACATAAAGGCACACAATCTCATCTATGAAGATCCTTGCATAATCTTTCACCGAGTAAGTGCACTTGATGGGAATAAACTATGCGCACTTTGTCAATCTATCCACTACCACCCACATAGAGTCATTTTCCCCTCTAGCCCGAGGAAAACCCTCTACGAAGTCTATAATAATCTCTTCTCTCTTCCAAGTGGGAACTTGCATTTCTTGGAGTAAGCGACCCAACTGTTGGTGCTTAACTTTCACTTGTTGGAAATTTGGACACTTCGCAACAAATTACGCTATGTCCCTCTTTAAGACATCCCACCAAAAAACTTCTCTAAGATCATGATAAATCTTAGTGGAACTGGATTAATAGAATAACGGGAACCATAAGTTTCCTCAAGAATCCGGTTTCTCAAATCATCTACATTGGGAAAACAACCTTCCTTGATACCTAAAAACACCATCCCCCCAAAAGAGAATGACTCATTTTGCTTCGAATAATCAATTCCTTGAATTCCATCAACAATTTATCAAGGTATTTCTTAGAATTCACCTCAACCACAAAATACGATTCGTAGTTATGATGGACCATAAAACCACCATTTAGGGAATCATTTAATCTATCACCAAAACGAGCCAACCTATGAACATCCTTCACTAGGTGTTTCTTGGATTCTTCTATATTAGACATACTATTCATGTTCATACGACTTAGAGCATCCGCAACCACATTGGATTTTCACGGGTGGTAGAGTACACTCATGTCGTAATATCTCAACAATTCCAACCATCTTCTTTATCAAAGATTTAAATCCTTTTGAGTAAACACATATTGAGGACTCTTATGGTCGGTATACATATCAACATGAAACACCATACAAATAATGCCTCCATATTTTTAAAGCAAACAACACAACCGCTCACTCAAGATCATGAGTGGGATAATTCTTATCATGCACCTTAAGTTGTCTAGACGCATAGGCTACTATTTCCCTAGTTGCATAAGAACACATCCCAAGCCCACTCGGGATGTCTCACAAAAAACCACAAAGGCCTCAGTACCCTCCGGTAAAGTCAATACCGAAGTGGAAATAAGCCTATCTTTCAAAGATTGGAAGCTTCTTTCACATGCCTCTGACTACTCGAATTTCACACTCTATTGGGTCAAGGAAGTCAAGGGAGAAGCTATGGACGCAAAACCATCCACAAACCTCCTATTATATCCCTATAGACCCAAGAAACTCCTAATGTCGGTTGGAGTCAATGGTCTAGGTGAATTTTTCATAGCCTCAGTTTTCCTTGGATAAACCTCAACCAAAACTCACATTTGCTATACTTGGAAACTATTTGGTGTTCCTTAAGCACTTGTAATACAAACCTCAATTGGTCCAATTGTTCACCCTCATTTTTTCGAATATACCAAGATGTCCTCAATGAATACAATGACAAATGAATCTAGGTAACGTCGAAACATCCTATTCATTCGGTCCATAAATCCTTTGAGATTTATCATCGATTAGAGTTATTTTTTAAGTAAGTAAGTATGAGAATGAGAAGATTCATATACAAGAGTTCCTTATTAATATTTTGACACTTGATTCGAGTCGTTCATGCCCATAACTTCGTGATGAACTCCATTAGTTGAGTACCTTTGAGAGGAGTAGTATCTTCAAGTTCTAAGTTTTGAGTTTTGAGTTCCTAATCCCGTATGACATTATAGTTTTAAATAGTGGACTGTTACATGTTACCAATGATGTCCTTGATTTGAATTGCTCATGTCCATAATTTTGCATAAACCCTATAAGTCGAACAGTCTTGACATGAGAAGTATCTTTTAGTACTTAGTTAAGTAGTTAATGCTGATAATTCCGCATAATCTTGAAATGAGTAATATCATTGACTCGTTGAGTAATGGAGTTCTTGAATTCCAAATACTTAGTTCAATGCATATTTATTGAAAACTTTTGATTGAATCGTTCACGTCCATAATCTGACATGAACCCTATAAAAGAAGTCTTTTTCAAATTGTTTTAAAACTTGTTTTAAAGACTTGAGCAGTGAGTTGAGAAAGAGTAGATTTGAGTTCATTTTCTTTTAAAAGATAAGCGGGAAATATGTCTTCCCAAGAGTAAATATTTTTATATTTAAGATGAGAGGAAACTGAGATTACTAAAAGAATTCTGAGCAGTTTGAGTACTATCTCTTTCATGAAAAAGATGAGTCTCTAGAAGAATTCCTAAAATATGAATAGTATGATAATTGAGTATGTCATCAATGTTTAAGGAGAATGGTATCTTGAAATACCATAAATGTTTATGCAGTATAACATCTCGAGTCATAAATGATCATATTAACAAATAAATTATTTATATTTTTTGGTAACGACTTTTCAAGAGAAATTACCTCGTTTAAGAGGATTGTTTGAGAAATTATCTCAAACCAGAGAAATAGTTATGTTTTGAAACATATTATTTGAGTATATTTGGGAGAGCACCGACATGGGACACGAGCTCATCATAAATCAAGTATGTATAAACCATATAGTCATCATGGGTAGAAAGGATCATACTTTTTCATTTGACTCCTTACAACTTTTTAGCATCGGCGAGTGGATCCAGATACTTAAGTCGTTTTGTATAACGGCAGAGCATATGACAGTTTTGGCAGCGTGGGCAAGACATTGTATCATCACTTGGGTTCATAGTGGTGGATATAAGTTAGGGAAACTCCCATTGTATTATATTACTTTATATATAATAGAAATTTATTGTAATTTCTTTAATACATTGAGTAGTCACCTACTGTTTTAAATGCATTGAATAAAGTGCACTGTTATTGTTGTTTTTACCTTGCATTTGAGTTGAGTATATTGAGTTAAGTATCTTGATTTGATCTATGTTTCATTATGTTATGTACCTTATTGTTGATTTTCATTGAGTTGAGATCCTTATTACTGGGTCAAGTGTCTTATCCTTAAGTACTTCTTATTTGAGTAAGTTTGAGTCATTTTGAGTATCCTTGAGTATTTCTTGAGCTGAGTCGGTTTGAAAATAGGCAAGTCTATTTCCTTTTTATCATGTTCAATCTTATTTTTATGCTTTACAATTCCCCTTACAAGCTCTTACATTTGATGTATTGAACCATTTTTTCTTGCATCCTTTCTTGATGTGGATTAAGGTATTCGGGATCATCAACGTGAGCTTTGTTTATACCTAATGGATTTCGAGTTAGCTAGGGTTAACCTCCTTGCTTCTGGAGGATTTCATTACTTTCAGTTATATCGTTTGTTAGGATGTCATGGGTCCTGTATCGACTTCCATTTTGTCAGTCAGAGGCTTTATCGATAGACATTAGAGTCTTATTAATCTTTTTCATTTAACTTTTTAAATGTTTTAAAGTACTCAGTTGCGTACTTTTAGCTAGACGAATATACAATTATATTCCGAGTTAATTATGTAAGTTTCAATGAATTTTAATTCTGTTTTAATGCTTACATAGGCTTGAGTTAGTCTTTTGCTTGTAGTCGGGCATGATAAGGGTTCGCTTGGAGGCCAATAATGGTTCTCGAGTGTTGTCCACGTCCAGGGTGTAGGCTCAAATCGTGAAAGTTTCATTTCTCAATCACCCATTCAAAGTACGTATTCAATTCTTTATTGTTTAATGGGATGTAAATTTAATTGTCAAAGGGAGCTATAATGAGTATTTATAATTTTATCCAAAATATTATATATTAATTTTTTAAATATTTAATTAATTATTAATTTTACAATAATTGTATTAGAGGAAGGGTAAGATATGTTATAGTTTATATATGATAGTATAAGATTTATAGTATTATTGTAATAACACAATTTTATAGGGGTATTTTGGTATTTCAACTGTCAATTTTTTTTAAATACGATGACCAGTTTTTAGACGCGTGCGTTGCATGTGTGTCCCTTGCAATATTTTATAAATTTATTTGGATGATTAAAATCAATGAAAACATGCATGTAATGAGTACTAAAATACAATAATCTCAAAGAAATGTCATAACAATAATTTTTTATAGAAAATTAAATTAAATTAAATTAATAGAGAGAAAATATAAAAACTTAACAAAGAAGACAAAATAACATATACATCGTTTTGATACTTTAATCATAACAATATAAAAATGGAAAAAGAAATACAAAATTGGTAAATAATTTTCCACATTTTTGTCCAAACCATCTCTCATATCCAATCAAAAGTAAAAAATCTTCTCCATCAAATCAAATTTAAGCATGAATCGAATAGAAAAAAACACTTCATTTTTTGAAAGTAATATATAGTTATGCTAAGGTAGATATATGATATACTTTATATGTTGATGTCTTCACTTCTTTAAATTTAAAATGACAAGTATAATCTTGGATATGAGTTTCATGAAACACAAAAGATGAATTTATACAGATAATATAGTGGAATACCAAAAGGCATCTTAAAGTCTTAAATTAAATATTTGAATGTTATGAATCTGAACAATTCAATATGTAATTAAATATCAGTTAACAAGGAAATTGGTTAAAACAAATATGAAGAAAAATAATTTTAAATATGTAGAGGATAGGTATATGAAGTGCAACTATTATTTAAATGAAACACCACTAATAGCTGAATTCCAAAGGGCCAAAATAGATAAAGAGAAAACTTTAAGAATATTAAATATATGCAATGAACCCTCATAAAACATGAAAGACTGAACAATCCTCCTTCGAGCATATGCACTCTCCATTTACTCAATGTAGTAATTGATTTTCACTAATAACTAAATATTTATATTATTTTAATTTAATGTTGGGGTAAAATTTTTTAGCATTCTTTAGTATCTAACGTTTTATATGGTGAAAACTATTTATATTTTTAATCATATAAAAAGAGTGAATTGTATCAATTTTATTAGAATAAATATATAATTTAATTAACCTGCATGTAATATCTTTCTCTAGCTAATACCAAGTGTAACAATCCATTCAAAGAACAATTTATTTAATAAGAAGTAAAACTGGGATCAAATTACAGGAAAACTATTTACCAGAGACTATCATGAATTGAAGGATTACCTAACATTTAAAAGGGTATGTAAAATTGGAGGTAAAAGATAGAAGAAATTTATCAACAATGGCTACGAATCAAGCATGTTATTGCTGTTTGATATTCATGGTCAACAACTAGTTACTGGGAGAGTATTACAATTCCAACTTACAACTCTTGAGTAATGACAAATTTTTTCAAGGAAGATTTCAGTTTCATGGAACGGTCGTAAGAGACACACGACAAAAAGGAAAAAAATCCAACCCGCGTACCCGCCTTGCCCCGCATGTTTTCTTTTTAAAAAATATTTTGTATCCACCCTGCTCCGCTCTGCCCCAAAAATTTCTAACCCAGACTGCCCCGCAAATACTATAACCCGCCCTACCCATTCCCATCCCTGGTAAAATATGATATGATGTTTGGGTACTTGTGTTGAGAAATCGAATTTGTTTCGTTGGTATTGGGATTTATGTAGTTTAATTATGATGATTGACAAAGAAAGATGAAACACGTCAGTCAACATGTTCCAAAGGTGCACTATCATTAGTACTTGAATTCGAGAAAGACTTTTTAGATTGAACAAAAGACGAGTGCAGAACTAAAGGAATAAAAAATGTTAATTTCATGAAAAATCCCAATGAAGTAAACATCTGCTGAATTGAAGCGAAAGAAAACAAATGAGTTCTATTTGAAGAAGGAGTCTAATAAGGCAAGGAGTTTTAATTTAAAAATGAGTCTCACTTAAAGTAGAACTCTTCAAGTTACTGCTGAATTGAAGTGTTGAAGTTGGAAGACAATACAAAAGAATTAATGAATGTAATATGAAGAAGGAGTCTAAAGAAGCAATGAGTTTGAACTGAAGAAGAGTCTTAATTGAAGTAGAAGTCTAAGTCAAGAGAGTTCAAGTCAATGAGGATTTTGAAATAAACAATAATTCTATGAAGAATTGTGTTTAAATAGAGGCAAAGTAGTTCAGAATAATTATGCACTTAAACAAGTAAAAAGAGAACATCAAAGAATCTAATTCTTTTACAGAGTTTATGTGTTAGAAGTTTTTCGTTGTGAATGAGTCTTGATGTCATCTAAGTTCATATAAACTCAATCAAGGGTGTTCTCTTCAGGTTATGATAAATCAGAGAGTTGAGAACACGTACCTTGGGAGGTTTATGTTGAAGGTTAGGAATTAGAGTTAGTTCCAAGGATTACAAGAGTTCTAATCTAAATCTATAACTTGAGGATAACGTAGGTTGCAAAGTTTGTAATCCATCTTCTATGGAGGCTCAGTAATTTAGTGAAGTTGGAGTTAAATCATGTAGCAGTACTGGTCATGGTTTTTTATACCTTTTGAGTCTGGTGTTTATCACGTTAAAAATAGTGTTCTACTTACTATCCTTACTGCTTTGTTGAAACACGTTAGAAAACCTGTTTCACGGTTAGGCTAAAAGTCAAAATCAGCAAATTACTAGGTCGTGCAGACTAACAATTGGTGGTTTCATTGATGGAAAATTTAATCGGGAAGAAGAACACGATGAAGGTGATCTACTAGTGGATACTGGAGAATGTATCACAAATTGCTTTTTCAATAAAATTATGTAGCCCTTTAATGGATTGTTCAACCACAGTTGTGGTCGACTTAAATGAAATCCTTAAGAAATCAACACGTGATATTGCTAATAGCGTCATTAATGAACGTCTTTTAACCAATTTCATTTCAATTTTGGTGTAATTACCTTCATTGTCTACATCCATGGAATTGCATTAAATCTTTGTATAAAGGAATCCTAGATTTAGTTATGAGTTCTTAGTTCTAACACTTTCTAATAAGAACGTAGAGAGACATGAGTTATTTGAAGAAATTAGAAAATAGAGTTGTTTATTTGTGAATTTGTATGTTGGGAGCATGTTGGTGGTACTGAAATGGGTGTGATGAGCAGGGGTATTTTTATAACTTCTAGTGTGACGTACAAGATATTGTGGAATTTTATTTTGGAATCCAGGTCCATTTGTCACTAAATAAGACTGATAAAGTTGGGATTGTTGAGCCGAGTAAAATGTTGGAGTGTCTTATTTATCAAATCTAGGTCGATTTGACAACCGGTTAAAAAGGACTAGGAATTAGAAAAAATAATTTTATGCATACTTTGAAGAAATCATATGTTCTTCTCTTCTTCTTTCTAGAGTCTAAACTTTTCATCCTATTCTTATATCCTTAGTTTCTTGTTAGTTTTCATTGTAATTCAAGAGTTTACGTGTTTTTTTTTTACTATCGTATCTTATAATGTTTGGGTATTTGTGTTGTGAATTCCACGTTGTTTCAGTATATCAAAGAATTAGTAGATCAACATAACCCAAATGAGAATAAAGTAGAATAGCGAAGTTATAGTATCATAATACCATACAATAGGCTCATTCTACAAAAAAACATGTTGATTGTGTATTTTTATTACAATAACAAGGGGCTCAATTGAGCATACCTAAAACAATTTACTTATTCAAGATTAGAAATAATCGCATTAGGATAAGTTGGACAACTTAAATTTTAGAATGATAATACATCATGTCATATCACATGAATGAATGATAATGTGACATGTTATTTTACCTACTAAACTTTCGAATCCCTCAAATGATTATCCAATTTATGATTATGTTTTTCCAAAATCTTCTTTTATTTCTTAATAAATTACATATCAAGTCAATAGTATTTACTCCAAAAATATTTTCTTTATTCAAATAATATTTCTTTTATCATATATAATATATTCTCTCATTTACCTCCATAAAATTACTCAGTAACATATTTTGATAAATACATTTTGAGAA
Organism: Solanum pennellii; assembly: GCF_001406875.1. Lineage (NCBI taxonomy): Eukaryota > Viridiplantae > Streptophyta > Magnoliopsida > Solanales > Solanaceae > Solanum > Solanum pennellii. Next base: position 67,575,218 of record NC_028637.1, on the reverse strand, counting down.
ATGTATTTTACAAAGCAAGAAGCAGAATACTAAGCCAATGAAGATTAGAGGAACAAACAAAAAGTTAACGAAAAGATCCGAAATTGACTGTGATGGAGACAAAGAAGAAACACGATAATAAAAAAACTAGATAATGACACAGAAAAGAAGACAATGATCGCATAGGAATGGTGGGAATCAGCAACAAGAGAGCAGTGAACCAATGGCCTAGCTTTAAGAAGACCTAGTGATCTTCATTGATGAAGATGAATGTGTCCACCAAGTGTCTATAAGTTGCTCATCATCAAAAACAACTTCTTTTAAATGTTCACCACAGAAACATAGTTATGCACCAATGCAAAATGAAACACAAAACATCAATGAAATGAAGAAATTTGACTCAAGCATGAGGGAAGTTAAGCCATAATCGTTAGTCAATGCCCCTTAATTCTGCAAAATAATTTCTTTTGAGACATTATTCAGTTTTAGAAATCAATAAAACTCTTCACATTTTTGTGTAGGATTAACAAAGAAAAGTTTGATGCTTCAATACAGAGGCATTCCTGCTGGATCAAGCTCCCAGAAACCATCCAAACTTCCACGTCTCTCTTTTTTCAGGCGAAAAGCAGGAATTTTATGAAAAAATCTGAGATTCTAGGATACACATGTTGGGTTTTAGAGAAATGTTAACGGGAAAAGAAAATAGAAAAGGAAAAAGTGGGAGAACCAATTTTGGAGGGAAATGAAAAGTCATTTGCAAAACGCAAATAAAAATTCATTTATCCTATATTGGTAGAAGAAAGGGAAATTTTGTCCTTATTTCAAGAAACACTTCCTTTACTTCTTAAAAAGTTAAGAAGAAAATGCCCCATCGCGCTGTAGTCGTTGCTCACTCGGCCTCGGATTTAGATTTGGATTTTGCAAATGATTTGATTGATAATATTTTTGGACAAAATGTATTTCATCAATCTCATTAATTAAATTATTTTCTCTAATTTCCTTTATATTATTATCTAATTCCGAATATGAGCTAGTTAGTTAATTAATAGAATTAATTTAATTTAATAGGATTTATTTAAGTTCCCATTTAACAGTAATTTTTTCCTGAAAGGACATGTTCCTTCCAGAAAACCATTATCTTTCCCAAAAGATAAAACGATCTTAAATGAAATGTTTGAACTCAAGTGTTCACACCATTGTCGAAAAGACGTGTTCCTTTGTTGAAAGTGACCGTAAATAAGTGTTTTTTTTCGTTTTCCAAAGCATTGAAATTTTTTCCCTCTGTGCATACATTTTCTCTCGAAAACAAAATTGTCGATCAACTAAGTTTGTGTATGATCTTGTTACTGTTCTTGCGTTCGCTGAAGTTATTGAAATTTGAGGTACCGCTACTTAATGTATAGGTTTATCTGTTTTATCTTGGGAAAAAATAATTTGCAACTTTGGGTACCTTGAGGGGATTAAATTTATTAACCAAACACTGTGGTTTTTGTGGACTCGAATTCACAATATTCTCTCTTTTTCATCTATTTTCCGTTTTTGTATTTTTTTTATTAACCTGAATATAGGAGATAATAATCTTAAGAAATTTAATAGTTTCTGTATTTGAGGTTTCTGCAGATTAAAACCTTTATGATTTTCTACTAAGTTTGAATTTTTAAAGTTCATTAAATTAACAATTAAACTAGCATAAAAAACTTTATCATTAAACTAGAAACAACTTGTGTAAGGATTTATTTTTAATGTTAGAATTTAACAGACTAAAATCGTCTGCCATTTCTGACAGAAAATGACATATTCAAGTCAAGTAAAACACTAGTGCTGCATTAACATCGGCTGCACACAATTGTTCAACTGCTTCTCTAGCACTGGTTGAGAAACCTGCAAAGTTTTCTGGAGTTGACTTAAAAAGATGACAGCAAAAGATGTATTTCTATCTCACTATGTTGAGTCCGCAGAGGTTCATTAATGATAATGTTCCTGTTATGTCGGATGAAACTCCACCGGAAGAACGATTCTTCGTAACATAAGCATGGACACATTCAGATTTTTTGTGTAAAAAATATATTCAGAGTTGCCAGCAAGATGATCTGTACAATGTGTATAGTAATGTCAAAACCTCAAAAGAACTCAGCAATGGTTTAAGAAAAGAAGTACAAAACAGAGGATGCCGGAATGAAAACTTTCATTGTCGCAATGTTTTTGGACAATAAGATTGTCACATCAGGGTTTACCCCCAAGACGTAATCGGCGTCATCGTCATTTTAAAGGACTAAGACTATCCTCTTAGTTTCATGTCATTACATTCATAGGTTGAAAAATGCGGAAAAAATTTAAAACATTCATTATCACTACTTGTAGTTTTACATAGACCTATACATACACATAATATATATTCATATCGACTATACATAGATCCTTCGTAGATGAAGGTTACATAGCCTTCTACTTTTATTGCACATACACATACGTAAAATATAGAAATGGTCTCAACGATTATGTCATCTCAAACAAGCAAAAGGAATATCACAATATGGGCATAACCCTTACATAAATCCAACAAGACCACATATAGGTCATACAAAAGAATAGTACTCAATTTAAAAGGGAAGAAATGAAAGAGACATTAAGCTAATAACAAGTCCGTAAGCTAGATGATGGAATTTCCATCGAAAGTTGAGGACATAACTCACTTGGATGAAAGGAATAATCCAAGACTTCAACAATGTCACCTTCCAAACTCTTCAACGACCGGAACCTAAAATGTTTGGGAAAAGGGAAGAAAATGGGTTTAGTACTCCACATGTACTAAGTATGAGACCTTATGCACATACACAAGAAAATCATGCTAAAAGGGACTTTTTAGTCAAAACATGTCATTTTACCCCTTTAGGGACTTAATGCAAAGTCAAGTAAGTCATATCAACCAACCAATCATGCTTACTATCTCAACAAGTAATACTTATCCCAACATACTTGAAACCATGATTTACTACAACCCTAACATCAAGGAATAATATAACTAGAATGAATAACAGTAAAACATATCATAATAAGCAAGACAACTACTCACAAGTCCTTATCAAGTCAACAAGTGCAATGACCAAGCAAAGCCCTAAAACTTACTCAATCAAGTATCCCCAACAAGAAAACATAACAAATGTCCAACTATACATATCATGGCATTTCGGGTTACATTAACATTACAGCCCAAAGAATATTCATAAATAAAGTAATCAATATATAGTATCAACAATGTGCCATGGTCATCATATATACATTATATATTATCATAAAAGAAACATATATAAGAACCTCCTCCTAAGACTCCCTTCAAGGATAACTATTGCAATGATTAGGTAGAGTCACATACCCCTACCTAAACTAAGCTAGACCCCTCAGGTTATCTAAGTTAGATTTCAAGTCCTTTAATTCGTTTTACTTTTTGGGAACATCATGCCCTAACCGACATAGACCATATGAGCTAGTGTGTAATTCGGTGTCATAAAACCCTACACCAGAAGAAGGCAGACTACTTTCCAAGTTAGTACCAAAACATGAAATATAGAAACTACGTGGATCCACTAGCTAGTATTCCTATGGGGGCAACATAATTCATGAACTAGGAGATATAGTTGGGACCCTCTTTATGCGCCATGCATTATAGTCTCCAATTTAAAGAGTAATATAGTATTCCTACCTTTCCTATGTGGGAAGGGACACTCCTCAATCTAGTTCACTCGGTGCTAAGCTAGAGTCCCTTTCTGAAATGTCTTTAAGCATTTAATTATCAATCATAGTTGAATTTAGGCCATAGGGTCTACCCGTTGTATAATAATCATCATCAATATCTCAATAAGAATTGTATGAGTATAATTCTTTCATCACAATTCATAAAAGTGAGGTTAACACATTAGCATTTCATAGCATATCAAGGGCACATTGATAGTTTTCACCATTCTTAATCACATAAACGTTAATCAACCTCACAACATATTCAAGATATTTCAATTAAACATCATACCACCCTATGATCCCAGTATAAGGTATAGTCCAATGTAATATCATGACTTAAAAACAACAAATCACAATTGGAAATAAAGATAGAAATACGAAGACTTACCAAGTGTTCCTCATAGTCTATCATCAAGGTCTTACCATCAACCCATAACTCAACCTAACATAAGGGGTAACATCATGACACAATGATAACCAATAGAATAACCAGGCCAATTGAATCTCTATAACAAAATTAAACTCTAGATCTCATCTTGAGAAAGAAACATACGCTATTTCACCTTTACAATTCATAACCTAAGCCACACCTCAAGAACTAGCATGATAGGCCTATAATTCATCTTAATTAATGATAATAACACAATAGTATTTTATTTTAATCAATAACCAACTCAATTGAATAATCCTAATACAATATATGTCAAGATCACAACTTAAGGTTAGGGATGGAGGATCATATTAATCAATATAGACCAAAACATCAACAATTATCATAAACAAGTTGAATTACATGTTAATCTACTCAATACAACCTAAAGAAATCATTAACAACTCAATTCATAACTTTAATTTCGTAATTGGATGAAACCCATAAGAAAATTAAACTTTTGAAATCTATTTTAAAGGAACACTTTAAAGAAAGAGTATCAAAGGTGAATAGAACTCATTCCTTAACGTTTGTCATCAATTTGATAGTGAAGTCGTCCATTTCTAGCAACCAAACTCTAATCCTTGCTAGTCTTTGATGGTGAGTTCATGTAGGGAGAGAGAAATAAGAGAGTTTATCTGTGAGTTGTCTTTAGGTTAATGGGGGTTGAGGGTATTTATAATGGGACTTAATAAACTTAATTAGTATCTATTTAATCCCCAAGTAACCCTTAAACCACCTAATTAATCAAATAAACTAAATTTAAAACGTGCAGCAACATAGGACCCTTACATTCGAGACCCGGCTAACGGGCCTTCTATGAGTACACGAACATCCCCCCTCCCTCCTGCACTTCGTATTCTTTGTCTGATACTGCCCACTCTAGGAGCTTCCTCTAATTGTCTAAGTGTGGGACAATGGTGGCATCGATGCCCCATCGATTCACACACGGACCGTAACCTGCACCTCTGCGCTCTGTCAATGAGTTCAGAGGCTGTGTGGGTGAAGAGGCTTTCTCCACCAGCATAAGTGTGGGACAAAGACAGCATTGACGCCCCGTCGATCCACTCACGGGCCGTCTTCTGTCCCGTCGATTCACACTGCGAGGCAGTGTTTCATCCGACTCTAAGGGTCCTCCTCAAGGGCCCGTGGTTGGTCTTTTGGGAGTCGTGCCCAGACGTTTCAACCATGAAACAACTCAAACACATATTATCTACCTTTCCACCAATCTTCGTACATTTCTGACTTCTAAAATTTAGTCAAATAGGATAAGGCACACTAACATCCCTTTGAACCAACTTCTCGGACGTTATGGACGTTCTTGGACGTTTTGGTTCTTTAGTCTCCTAAATGACCTATATTCAATAAAAATGTACTTAGAAATAGTACTTAGACCTTATTACACCTATGCAGGAATTACAATGTGTCTTGAATTTTCAAGGTATTACATTATCCCCCCTTTAGGAACATTCATCCCCGAATGACATTAAAATTCTCTTGAAGGAAGGAATAGACTCAAGACTAGCAGCCCAACCAATCAACAATATCATATAAACATAAATCCTATCATTACAACAAGGAAAATATCAAAATACATATTACCACACATAAGGCTCAAAACACTTCATCAAGAGGCATTTTCTTCTCAGAACACTTATGAAATCAACATACATTACATAAGTCAATTAGCACAAAGTTCAACTTAACAACACGCTACCTATCATTTCATAAAGACCCACCATATCAAAATGCATAACATAACTCAAAACAAGCAAAAATAATATTTCAAGTTTTTAAGAGAAATACTACAGTTACATCCTTGTAAGTTTTTCAAAAATGCATAATGTGCGAAACTTCACCAGAAATCAAGAAACCTCGATTCTAGTCATATTTATATTATTAAAAAGAATGACTAACCATAATCGTCAAAAAGATGAGGGTAACGCGACTTCATGTCGGCCTTGGCCTCTTATGTTGCACCATCAACTAGATGATTTTTCTATAAAACCACCTCTTTATTCCTTAACTTCTTGACTTGTCTATCAAAAATATGAACTTGAAATTCCTCGTAAGAGAGGTTATCCTTTACACCAAGACCTTCAATTGGAATAATGGAATCGAGATCACCGATAAACTTTTTCAACATAGAAACATGAAAAACAAGATGAACCGAAGCCAATTCACTAGGATGTTTCAATTATCTTACAAATCATTTGCAAGATTTCATAGGGACCCACATAATAAGGACTCAACTTACCTTTCTTGCCAAATCGAACCACCCCTTTCATTGGTGAGATTTTCAAATACACCTAATCACCTTCTTCATACTCCAAATTCTTTCTCATATGATCGGCATAAGACTATTTGTCGACTATAGGCCATTTGCAACCGCTTCTTTATGATATGAACCTTTTCCAAAGTCTTTTAAATCAACTCGAGAGCAAAAAGTGATGCCTCATCCACTTCAAACCATCCAATAGTAGACCTACATCTCCTACCATTCAAGCCTTGATAGGGAGCCATGGAAATGGATGAATGAAACCTCTTTTTGTAGGAAAACTCCACCAAAGGTAAATGTCTATCCCAACTCCCTTTAAAATTAATGATGCACGCCCTAAGAATATGTTCAAAGGTTTGTATCGTACGCTCCTCTTGACCATCCGTTTGGGGATGAATAGCGGTGCTTAACTTCACCATAGTACCCAATCCTTTTTGGAACGACCTCCAAAATCTAGATGTGAATTGTTATCCCCGATCCGATTTGATGGATAATAGAATACCATTACGGCACACAATCTCATCTAAGAAGATTCTTGCATGATCCTCCACCGAATGTGAAGACTTGATTGGGATAAAGCGAGCAGACTTTGTCCATCGATCCACAATCACCCATATGGAATCATATGACTTTTGAGTCCAAGGTAAACGCACTACAAAGTCCATATTGATGACTTCCCACTTCCAAGTAGAAATTTGGATCTCTTATAGTAAGCCACCTGGCTTTAGGTGTTCGTCCTTTACTTGTAAGCAATTCGGACACTTAGTAACAAGCTATGTCCCTTTTTAGACCTTCCCACCAATATATCTCCCTTAGGTCATTATACATTTTTGTCGAACCCGGGTGAATTGAGTAGCGGGACCCATGTGATTCTTCTAGGATTTGATTCCTAAACCCATCTACATCGGGAAAACATAATATCCTTTGGTAACTTAACACACCATACCCCCATTAGGAGAATGATTCATTCAAGTTGCCAAGAACAGATTCTATTAATTCTATTAAGGCTAGATCAATGTGTTGTTTAGACTTCACCTCAACAACTAAAGATGACTATGAGTTATGATGAACTATAGCACCCCCATCCAGAGAACGCTCCAACCTCACCGCTTACCTAGCGAAAATATGTATTTCCCTTACTATGTCATTCTTTGATTCGTCAAGTTGGGATACACTACCCATAGTCATACGACTTAGGGAATCCACAACTACATTAGCCTTGATAGGGTGATAAAGGACACTCATATCATAATCTTTCAAAAACTCTAGCCACCTTCTTTGTCGGAGATTCAACTCCATTTGGGTAAATACATATTCGAGACTCTTATGATCGGTAAAAGCATCAACATGAACCCCATGTAAGTAATGCCTCAAAATTATCAAAGAAAACACCACTGCCGCTAATTTAAGGTCATGATTGGGGTAATTTCTCTCATATACTCTCAGTTGCCTAGAGGCATAGGCTATCATGTTCCCGTGTTTCATAACTACACACCCCAAACCCACTCGAGATGCTTCACAACACACCGAAAAACCCTTTGTGCCATCCAGTAAGGTCAACACCAGAGCAGAAGTAAGACTATCTTTCAACAATTGAAAACTTCTCTCACATTCCTGTGACCACTCAAACCGTTTACTCTTTTGGGTCTAAGTATTCAAAGGATACGCAATAGACGCGAAACCTTCCATGAACCTTCGATAGTAACACACTAATACCAAGAAACTCCTAATATCAGTTGTAGTCAACAGTCTAGGCCAACTTTTCACCGTTTCCGTTTTCCTAGGGTCTACCTTAATTCCCTCACTAGAGATGATGTGGCAAAGAAAAGTCACCGACCTCAACCAAAATTCGCACTTGCTATATTTGGAATACAGTTGATATTCCTTCAGGGTTTGCAATACTACCCTCAAATGACCCATATGATCATCCTCATTCTTCGAACATACAAAGATATCGTCAATCAAGACAATGATAAATGAATCTAGGTAATTTTCAAATACTCTGTTCATTAGGTCCATAAACGCCGCTGGAGAATTAGTTAGACCGAAAGACATGACTTAGAATTTATAGTGCCCATACCTAGTCTGAAAGGCCGTCTTTGGTATATCCTCACCTCCCACCCTATGTTGGTGATACTTCAAAAAATTTTAAGCCAATTTTTAAAAAGTAACTCGCCCCTTGGAGTTGATAAAAAAAGTCATCAATTCGAGGGAGAGGGTACTTATTCTTAATGGTAACATTGTTGAGTTGGCAGTAATTAATACACATTTTTAAGGACCCATCTTTTTTCTTCACAAACAAAACCCGCGCATCCCACGAAGAAATCCTAGGCCTTATAAAACCTTTATCTATTAAATCCTTGAGTTGAGACATTAACCTTTTTAACTCAGCCGGATCCATCCGATAGGAAGGAATTTATTTGGGACTTGTATCCGATATCAAATTAATTCCAAAGTCAATTTCCCGTTTGGGAGGAATACCGGGAAGGTAATTAGGGAACACCTCCGGAAACTCAATCACTACGGGTATCGACTCAATGGGAGGAACTTCAGAGTCGAGATCTTTGACTCTTACTAAATGATAAAGACAACCTTTTGAGATCATTTTGCATGCTTTTAAACAAGAAATAATATGACCTCTTGGAATAGAATTCCCCCTTTCAACTCAATAACGAGTACTCTTGTGCTACAATCAATGGATGCAAAACATGCATGTAACCAATCCATACCCAATATAATATCAAAACAAAGATAAACATAAGAAACTCTACAGGGCAACATTATTAAACACTCTCTATATACCTTTTTTGCAACAACTAACTCACCTAACGGTGTTGACACTATAAAAAGTTCATGCAATATATCAGGTAAAATATCAAACTTTTTATCTGCTAGACGTGTAACAAATGATAAAGTAGCGTCGGGATCAAGTAAGGCATAGACATCAACAGAAAAAACTTTCAACATATCGGCCACCACATAGGGTGAGGTCTCTTTCTCACCCCTAAAGAGCAGAGAGCATAAAAGTGGTTCTTATTTTGAAAATCACTAGAACCTCTTGCTTGAGCTTGACCACCACCCTTGTCTTGACTCTACAAGTTTGGGCAATCTGTCATGTTGTTACCACTCTTACAACAACTAAAGCAATTATTCGTCCCCTTAAGGAAATCACCATAGTGATTTTTACCACTCTTTCCATAAGTTGGCTTCTCATTTGATGAATTAGTACTTTATCCCTTTTGAATTCAGGGTTAGACACCCTATCAGCACTAGCCTTTGGGAATTTGGAAGGTACTTGATTAGAAAACTTCTTCTTAAATCTAGGTTTGTATTATATCTCAAGTCTATTCTTTGAAGAACCTCCATCAAATGACCTTGCTCTCCTAGCATCACTACTTTTTCGCTTAGCCCTTGCCTCCTCAACCCTTCTTGCATAAACCATAAGGAGGGAACGTTCATGTTGTCATGTATCATGGCCGATTCACACTCCTCTTGTAAGTCCTCCAATACCCCCGTCACAAACGACTCATTTTGTCTAGGATCACAGACCAAATAAGGAGCATATTTTGACAACTTAATGAATTCAAAAGAGTACTCGTGGACACTCTTTCAACCTTGGCGAAGATTGATGAACTCCTCCACTTTTTCCTCCATCATCTCTCTAGGGAAGAATCGATCTAGAAAAGCCACCTTAATGATATACAGTACACCAGACCTCCCCTCAATGTCTTGTTATCCCTCCATTGCACATACAAAGTTTGAGCCAAATCCTTTAGTTGGTATGTGACCAACTCAGTCTTCTCACTTGAAGACATCCCCATAGCATATAGCATCTTGAAGACCTCATCAATGAATACTTGGGAGTATTCAATCAACCTTAGACCTATAGAAAGTAGGAGGGTTCATTCAAGTGAAATCCCTTAGACATGAAGCCATAGAAGTGACTTGTTGGTCAGGACGTAGAGCAATCTCCCGATTCACTTGGGCCGTCATTGATTGGGCTTGAACAGTTGCTGCTTGTGCTTGAGTTTTAATGGCTTGGGCTATTTAAGCCAGAATAGCCCTTATCTCAGCCTCCGTCATAGGTGGAGGGTTAGCCGGGGTTCGATCAACATTAGATTTTTCCTCACATGGAGGAACGTGGTCACCACGTGGAGGAGCTCCAGCATTAGAAACTTCCTCATCAAGTCTTCGAGCCGCATTCCATATACTTTTATTGCTTCCTATAAGCACAACAATAGGATAAGATGTAAAAGCACACCATAAGTATAATCTATTGGCACGATATAAGATTTTTAAGAAAGAGAGTGATTCCTAAGCATCTTATAGGTTCTTACTCATAATTGTGGCACACTTCACAATTATGAATACAAACCTACATATATGTGGTAGCAAGAGAGACATAACTCAACGATATTCAAACTCATAGTCTGATACAAAGTTTGTCACATCTGGTTTTACCCCCTAGACGTAACTGACGTTGTCATTCTTTTTATGGACTAAGACTAGCCTCTTAGTCTCGTGTCATTACATTCATTATCACTACTTGAGGTTTACATAGACCTCTACATACACACAATATATATTCATATCAATTATATATGGACCCTTCGCATAGGAAGGTTACATAGCCTTTTACTTTTATTGCACATACATACATAAAATATAGAAATAGTCTTAACCATATTCTCATCTCATACCATCTAAACGAATATCACAATATGTGCATATCCCTTAGATAAATCCAACAAGACCACATATAGGTCATACAAAAGTATAGTACTCAATTGAAAAGGGAAGAAATGAAAGAGTCATTTATCTCATATCAATTATGTAAGCTAGATGATGGCATTGCCCTCAAAAGTTGAGGACCTACCCCAATTGGACGAAAGGAAGAATCCAAGCCTTCAACAATGTCGCCTTCCAAGCTCTTCAACGACCGGAACCTAAAATATTTTGGAAAAGGGAAGAAAATGGGGTTAGTACTCCACATGTACTAAGTATGAGAACTTCTGCAAATACACAAGCAAAACATGCTAAAAGGGACTTTTTAGTAAAAACATGCCATTTTACCCCTTTAGGGACTTAATGCAATGTCAAGTAAGTCGTATCAACCAACTAAATATGCTTACTATCTCAACAAGTAATACTTATCCAACATACTTGAAACCATGATTTACTACAACTCTAACATCAAGAAATAATATCACAAGAATGAATTAAGAGTGAAACATATCATAATAAGAAAGACAACTACTCACAAGTCCTTCCGAAGTTATCAAGTGCAATGACCAAGCAAATTTTTATAAACTTACTCAGTCAAGTATCCCCAACAAGAAAACATAAGCAATGGCCAACTTTACATATCATTGCATTTAGGTTTAGATTTCATCATATATTAACATTACAACCCAAAGCATATTAATAAATGAACTAATTAATGTATAGTATCAACAATGTGCCATGGTCATCATACATACATCATATATTATCATAACATAAACATATATAAGAATCTCCTCATAAGACTCCCCTCAAGGCTAACTTATGCAATGTTTAGGTAGAGTCTCATACCCCTACCTAAACTAAGCTAGACCCTTTAGGTTATCCAAGTTAAAGTTCAAGTCCTTTAATTCTTTTTACCTTTTGGGAACATCTTGCCCTAACCGACATAGACCACATGAGCTAGAGTAGAATCGATGTCATAAAACCCAACATCTAATGAAGGCGGACTAGTTCCCAAGGTAGTACAAAAACATGAAATATAGCAACTACGTGGATCCACTAGCTAGTATTCCTATTGGGACAACATAGTTCAAGAACTAGGAGATATAGTTGTGACCCTCTTTATGCGCCATGCATTATAGTCTTCAATCTCAAAAGTAATATAGTGTTCCTACCTTCCCTATGTGTGAAGGGACACTCATCAATCTAGTTCACTCGGTCCTAAGCTAGAGCCTTTTTTGAAATGTCTTTAAGCCTTTAATTATCAGTCATAGCTCAATTAAGGTCATAGGGTCTACCCCTTCTTTAATAATCATCATTAATAGATTAATAAGAATTTTATGAGTATAAATACTTTTATCACAATTCATATAAGTGAGTTAACACATCAACATTTTATAGCATATTGAGGCACATTGATAGTTTTCACAATCCTTATATCACATACACCTTAATCAACCTCACAACATAGTCAAAACATTTCAATTCAACATCATACTACCCTATGATACTATTATAAGGCATACTCCAATGTAATATCATGACATAACAACAATTATTCACAATTGGAAATAAAGATGGAGATTCTAAGACTTTCCAAGTGTTCCTCATAGTCTATCATCACGGTCTTACCATAAACCCATAACTCAACGCAATTTGGGGAGTAACATCATCACACAATGATAACCAATAGAATTACAGGACCAATTACATCTCTATTACACAATTAAACTCTAGATCACAACTTGAAAAAAGATACACAGGCTAATTTAACCTTTACAATTCATAACCTAAACCACATCTGATCAACTAGCATGATAGGCCAATAATTCATTTTAATTTAATAATAATAACACCATTGGATAGTAGTCTAATCCATTACCAACTCAATTGAATGATCACAATATAATATAGGTCAAGCTTACAACTTCGGAATAGGGGTGGAGGGTCATATTCTTCAATTTAGACTAAACCATCAACAATTACAATAAACCAGTTGAATTACATGTTAATATACTCAATATAACCTAATGAAATCATCAACAACTCAATTCAAAACTTCAATTTCATAATTGGATGAAAATCATAAGAAACTCAACTTTTGAAATTTATTTTGAGGGAACCCTTTGAGGAAAGACTCTCAAAGGTTAATAGAACCCATAACTTAATGTTTGTCAACAATTTGATGGTGAATTCGTCCCTTTCCAACCCCCAAACCCTAATCCTTGATATTCTTCAATGGTGAGTTCACGTAGAGAGAGAAATAAGAGAGAAGGAAAAGCGTTTATTTCTGAGTTGTCTTTAAGTTAATGAGGGTTGAGGGTATTTATAGAGGGACTTAATCAACTTAATTAGTCTCCTTTTTAATCCCCAACTAACCCATAAACCACCTAATTAATTAAATAAACTGAATTTAAAACGTGGAGCAACTTAGGACACTCATAGTCGACGGACATCCCCGTCGATCCACACATGGACCGTAGCCTGCACCTCTGCGCTCAGTTGATGAGTTTTGAGGTTGTACGGGTGAAGGGGACTTCTCCACCAGCCTTTGTGTGGTACAAAGATGGCATCGAAGCCCCGTCGATCCACACACAGGCTGTCTTCTGTCCCATCGATGCTCACTACGAGGCAGTGTTGCATCAGACTAAAAAGGTCCTCCTCAAGGGCCCTTGGTTTGTCCTTGGGGAGTCGTACCCGGACGTTTCAACCATGAACAACTCAAACACCCATTATCTACCAGCCTTTACAATGTGTCTTGGATTTTTAAGGTGTTACATTATCCACCCCTTAGGAACATTCGTCCCCGAATGACACTAAAATTCATTTGAAGGAAGGGATAGACTCATGACTATCAGCCCAACCAATCAACAATATCAGTTTAACAAAAATCATATCAATTCAACAATGCAAATATCAAAATTCATATTACCACACATAAGGCTAAAAACACTTCATTATGAGGCATTTCCTTCTCACAACACTTGTGATCTTAACATATATAACATGAGTCAATTATCAAAAAGTTCAACTTAACAACATGCTACCTATCATTTCTTAAAGACCCACCATATCAAAATGCACAACACAACTCAAAACATGCAAAAAGTAAAATTTCATTTTTTTAAGAGAAATACTACAGTAACTTCACTGTAAGTTTTTCAAAAATGCAGAATGTGCAAAACTTTACCCAAAAATAAAGAAACTTTATTTTCTAGTCATATTTATATTATTAAAAAGAATGACTAACCTTAATTCTAAAAATGATGACGGTAACGGGACTTCATGTCGGCCTCAGCCTCTCATCTTGGACCCTCAACTAGATGATTTTTACATAACACCTTTACAGAAACCACCTCTTTATTCCTCAACTTCTTGACTTGTCTACAAAGAATTTGAACCGGAATTTCCTCATAAGAGAGGTTATCCTTGAATCCGAGACCCTCCATAGGAAGAATGGACTCGAGATCACCAATACACTTTTTAAGCATACAAATATGGAAAACCGGAAGAACTGAAGCCAATTCTCTAGGAAGTTTCAATTCATAGGCAACCGTGCCAACCATTTGCAAGATTTCAACTTCCCTTTCTTGAAAAATCTAGCCACCCCTTTCATTTGTGAGATTTTTAAATACACTTTATCACCATCTTAATACTCCAAATCCTTTCTCTTACGAGCGGCATAAGACTTTTGTCGACTATAGGCCATTTGCAACCGGTTCCTTAAGATATGAACCTTTTTCAAAGTCTTATAAATCAACTCGGGAGGAAGAAGCGATGGTTGACCCTCTTCAAACCATCCTATAGGATACATACACCTCCTACCATACAAGACTTCATAGGGAACCATGGAAATGGATGAATGAAAACTATTATTGTAGGAAAACTCCACCTAAGGTAAACGTCTATCCCAACTCCCTTTTAAATCAATGATGCAGACCCTAAGTATATCTTCAAGGGTTTGTATCGTACGCTCCGCTTGACCATCTAATGGGGATAAAAAGTGGTGCTGAACTTCACCGTAGTACAAAATCCTTTTTGGAACGACCTCCAAAATCTATGTGAATTGTGCCCCTCAATCCGATATGATGGATAATAGAATTCCATGGCAGCAAAAAATCTCATTTAGAAAGATTCATGCATAATCCTCCAATGAATATATGAAGACTTGATGGGGTAAAAGTGAGCGGACTTAGTCAATCGATCCACAACCACTCATATAGAATCATATGACTTTTGAGTCCGAGGTAAACCTACTACAAAATCCATATTGATGTCTTCCCACTTTCAAATATGAATTTGGATCTCTTGTAGTAAGCCAACCGGCTTTGGGTGTTCGGCCTTTACTTGTTAGCAATTCGGACACTTAGCGACAAACTCCGCTATGTCCTTTTTTAGACCTTCCCACAAATATCTCTCTTAGGTCATGGTTCATTTTTGTCAAACCCAGGTGAATTGAGTAGAAGGTCCCATGTGATTCTTCTAGGATCGGATCCCTCAACCAATCTACATCGGGAACACATAACATCCCTTGTTACCTTAACATACCATCCCCCCATAAGGAGAATGATTCATTCAACTTGCCAAGAATCGATTCGTTTCATTCAATTAACGTTAGATCACGGTGTTGTTTGGACTTCACCTCAACCACTAAAGATGACTAGGAGTTATGATGAACTGTAGAACTCCCATCCGAAGAACTCTCCAACCTCACCCCAACCTAGCCAACCTATGTACATTCCTTGCTAGGTCCTTCTTGGATTAGTCAAGATGGGATACACTATCAATAATCATACAACTTAGGGCATCCACAACTACATTAGCCTTTCCAGGGTGATAAAGGAGACTCATATCATAATCCTTCAACAACTCTAGCCACCTTCATAATCGGAGATTCAACTCCTTCTACAAACAATACTTTGACCTTATGACACATATGTCAGGCTTTACAATGTGTCTTGGATTTTCTTGGTTTTACATTGATTAAAAGTAAGATCGTCTTCAGCCAAGTTCAAGAATTGCACATCATAAAACATGATCTCCTTGTTGAAGCTATAAATTTATTTAATTCCTATGTTTGAAATATTACATTTATTTTTGATACTCACACAATATTTAATGTAGGATAAGTTGTCATATTGAGAATTTGCCTCCATTGTGGAAGGACTTCAAAAACAACATTAATATAAACACAAGGAAATGATTGTTGAAGATCTTATAGTAAGGTTGAGAATCGAAGAGGATTTCAAGGTTGTAGAAAAGAGGTCATGTGGTAATTCTGCAATATCAGGAGTAAATATTGTTGAAGAACCTACAACAAAAATGAGCTTTAGCGAAATGAAATTTTGTTTTTATAAGTCCAAATCCGGTCGTTAAAGCTTTATAAACACCAGAAAAAACTGGTCGTAATAGGTCATTAAAAGCTCTGTCATTAAAGGTTGACGACCGGATTTAACATGTGGTCGTTAAAAAACATTTAGCAGCAACAAGAAATACAGTCGTTATAGCTTTTTTAGCGAGTGATTTTTTTCGTCTTTAGTCGTCATTTTGGTCGATAAAACGTTTTTACGATGACAAAGTTGATCAGTGATAGTGTTTTTTGCAACCAAATTATACCTTTGCTAATTATCTATCAACTAACAGTGACATCGGACTTTTTATAATTGATCACTATAAAAAAACGAGTGACCAAATAATTAACATTGTGATTATTCATATGATATTTCATAGTAAATTACAAAGAAGTGTAGTGTCACATTACATAAAATTTCCCATACTTATTATAAAACATTAAATATCAACTCATTAAAAAAATTAAAAATTGTAATATGTATAAATGAGAATATCTGTAAATAATTCCTAAACATAAACCAATCGGTTTTTCTTGTGCTTCAACTTGTTTTTTAATTTTCAGTTTCTCATACTTCTGCTTCACTCTAATTAGATTCAAGCTGGTTCTTCAAATTTAAAATTTTTGATCTTTCAATATAACAAATTTGTGTCAACTTGATAAGAAAAGTTCTAATACATTTTTTCTACTATGTTTATCTCCTTCTCCCTTCAGCAAAATCAAGATTAACCACAAATAAAACAAACACAAATTTACATGAGTCATCCATATAATTTTGTAGAAAGAGATCCAAAACATAATGGAAGTTTGTCAAAAAAATAGAAAACAAAATTTATTCTATAAGAAAAGTCCCCAGATAGAGAACATAGAGCCAAAAGATAGGAGGAAAGCAAAACTAACCACAAAGAAAGATAATAAAGTACAAATATTTTTTAAAACAACATAGAGTGCCAAGTATTGCTTCACAGTCCATGACAGCAAATGTTGGATTTTATAGAAGACAAAACTACGATGTTTTGAACGGAAGATGAGTACTATACAACAATTTAAATACAATTGACTATAATTTTTGACTTTTGATGTAATCTACAAGATGTAAAGGACGAAAATAACATGGTACATTTCATAGTAACTCTTCAAATATAGGACTTCCACTGTAGGAAACCTTATATAAGGTTTTTACTTATCTATTGCCTTAGCACCTGTTGGGAAAACACGGACAAACACAAAATATATATGAAAAAAGTAATAGAAATAAAATGCAAAAATAATGACACCAAAAAATTTACGTGGAAACCCTTCTAAATAGGGGAAAAACCACGGTCCAAGAGGAACAATTGATATCGCTTTAGTAAGGAGTTTATACTGTGTAGTCACGAATACAATACTCAAAGTGACTACAACACACTCAAAAGGAACATCACTCTTTCGGTTTCAACCTTACTAAAATATCGCTCACACTCTATTTTTCTGCACAGACTATTTTTCTTGTATAGTCAATGGAGTACCTCACTTTTATCTCAAAATAGTTTTTTCTCTCTAACTTGGTGTGTTTTACGAATGAGCAAGAATTCTCTCCTTATTGAAGGAGAAAATCATGCCTATGTCACTAATGATATAGATAAATATATCAAACTCAAAAATGATTTGCAAATCTTACCAATTTGTCAACCACAAAATCAGTTATTTTCAACTCTAATTAGTATTCCTTTTTAACAATTACTCGTAGAAATTGAATACCAAAAGTTGACCAAAAATATGTGATGAACTCCACAAATCTCGCCCGCCAGTCCCATTCACCGGAAGGAGGTATTTTAATCTACTTTAGAGAGTGCTCATACCCACAAGTTCTTTGCATAACTTGAACTTATCTCTCGGTATCGTCTTGGTCAGCATATCTGCAGGATTTTAACTCTTGTGAATCTTCTTAACGTGAAATGATTTACTCTTCACTTCCTCATGAATCCAATAATATCTGACGTCAATGTGTTCTATTCTTACGTAGTACATAAAGTTCTTACTTAAGTCTATTGAACTCTGGCTATCGCAATAGACAATATAATCCATTTGATTCAAACCAAGATCTTAACGAAATCACTTTAGTCATATCATCTCCTTGCCGGCTTTAGTAGCCTCAATATCTAAGTTTCAGTTGTAGATAGTGCAACACACTTCTACAATTTTGACTGCTATGATATATGTTCCCGCGAAAAAGTAAACAAATATCCAGTAGTGGATTTTCTATTATCAAGGTTACCTTCCATATCAAAATTTGTATAGACTTTAAAGAACGGATTTGATGCTCTAATACACAAGCATTCATTTGAGCTTCCTCGAAGATACCTAAGTATCAACTTTACAGCTTCTTCATGTAAATTTCCTGGATTGTCGATAAATCTGCGGACAACACCAACTGCATGAGCAATATAAGGTCTAGTGCATACCATTGCATACCTTAGACTTATGACGACGTAGGAATATGGAACTTTGACCATGTTCTCTTTTTTCTCCCTTGCTATAGGGAACATCTTGTTGCTCAACTTCATATGACTAGCAAGAGGTGTGCTAAGAGGCTTAGCATTCTTTATATTAAAGTGCTCTAGTACACATTTAATTTGCTTCTTCTAGGACAAAGAAATCTTCTTTTCATATCTTAGACATGAAATTTTTATGCCCAAATTTTTTTTGGCATGAACCATGTCTTTCATAAAAAAAAAATGCACAACTCTTTCTTCACCTCCTCAATCTTGGAAGTATTTTTGCCCAGAATCAACTATCATCCACATACAACAAAACAATGATAAAATCATTGTCAAAAAATTTTGTACAAATACACAATGATCTGATGAAGTCTTCTTATAGCCTTGATCCCCCATAGCAGATTCAAACTTTTTCTACCACTGTCTAGGAGATTGTTTTAGGCCATAAAGACTCTTTTTGATTTTGCACACAAAATTTTCTTTACCTTCTACTTTGAACCCATCAGTTTGTTCCATATAAATATCTTCTTCTAGGTCACCATGAAGAAAAGTCGTCTTCACATCCATCGACTCAATCTCTAAATTAAGACTAGCATCCAAACCTACAAGTGTGAAAATCGAGGACATTTTCACAACTAGAGAAAATATGTCTTAAAAGTCAATACCTTTTCTTTGACCAAATATCTTAACAACCAATCTTTATTTGTATCGGGGCTTCAAGTTATGTTCTTCAAGTTTAACTTTGAACACCCACTTGTTCTTCAAAGCTCTCATACCCTTGGGCAATTTTACCAACTCATAAGTATGGTTATCATGTATAGACTTCATCTCGTCTTGCATGGATTCAATCCATTTATCCTTGTGCTCATCTTCCATGGCCTCCTCATAAGATTCAGAGTCTCCTCCGTTAGTGAGTAACACATACTCATTGGGTTAATAACAGGAGGAAGAAAATTGTTGTCTTGTGGACCTCCTAAGCTGAATATTTGATCATCCACAACTTCTTGATTAGAAGGATCATCAATTTGTTGTTATCAACATCTACATATTGATCAGATGCATGATTATGGGTGTCACAACAACGACGCATACTTGTGTGAGAAACTTCATCATAATGAACTAAACCATCAAAATTTGAAGATTCTACCTTCTCCGCTTTGTCAATATCTTCAATTATTTGATTCTCCATTAAAATAATATCTAGCCTTCTCACAAGTTTCTTTTCAATTAGATCATATAGCCTGTAACCGAATTCATCAAGGTTATATCCAATGAAGATGCAATGCCTTGTCTTGACATTTAACTTTGACCTCTCATCTTTTGGCACATGTACAAAAGCTTTGCAACCAAATACTCTCAAATTTTCATAGTAAACATCTTGTTCATACCAAACACTATTTGGTGCATCACTTTGCAAAGCAACAGTAGGAGATAGATTAATAACATGTGCAGTAGTTAATAAAGCCTCACATCAAAATGTGTTCGGCAACTTTGCTTCAAAAACCAAACATCTACTTTTTCCATCAAGGTCCTGTTCATCCTCACAGGCAAACCATTAAGCTGAGGAGTCTTAGGAGGAGTCTTCTGGCGTCTAATACCGTGATGCTTATTCATAAAATGATCCACAATATTCACCACCATTATCAATATGAATACATTTCAGATTCTTCCAAATTTCTCTTTCAATTGAAGCCTGAAACTGCTTGAACACACTTAACACTTGGTCGTTAGTCTTCAAGACATAGACCCAAAGTTTTCTCGAGCAATCATCAATAAAAGGGACAAAGTAGGGTGCACCACCCAATGTATTTAACTTCATAGGAACACATAAATCAGAGTACACAAAATCAAACAACTGCATCTTTCTCGAAGAAGGGTAGGACTTAAAGGAAACTCTATTTCTTTTACCAACCAAGTAGTGCTCACACTTTTCTAATTTAGAACATTTGAAATTTGACAAACATTTATTATTGGCTAGAACATTAAGTCATTTCTCGCTGATTGGCTAAGTCTATTATGTCATAATATTGTAGAGTTATTGCTCTAAATCGCATTCACCACATCAACACAAGTAGATCTCGTAGTCTAGAATAGACTATAATGTTTGTGACCACGAGTTACAACCAAGGAACTCTTAATGAGCTTCCATTTTCCATCACCGCTGGTACTAACATATCATTCATCATCTAAAATATCAACATAAATCAAGTGTTGATTAACATCAGTAGCATGTTTCACACTGTTCAAAACTAGTTTAGTTCCAACGCTAGTTTTCAAAAAATTGTATTGATACCAACCACCCTAGAAAAAATTTCATTACCCATACTCAAGGTTCCAAAATCATCACGAGTATAGCAAAAGAAAAAATCTTTCCTTGATGTCATATGAGATGCATCACCAGTGTCCATCATCCACATTGACTCATCAGAAGCAATATTTATCATGTCCGCATCATGGATGGTAACAAGATCTAAGGTGGTGACGTTGGTTAGGAAATTTTCATTGCCATGTTCTTTAGTTTCCTCTTTATTTTTGTTTTCCTTCTTCAACTCTCTGCAGAACTTCTTTGTGTGCCCTTTAATACCATAATGCTACCACTCAATATGCTTAAGTCTACCTCTGGATTTGCTCCTACTTTGTTCTCTATGCTGAGAATCATGAGTTTTGTTTCTCCCCCTGGGCCAGTTATCAGGAAATCTGACGAAGAAGAACTTTGAGTTTTACTTCTCATCTCTTTGTTCATGACACCAATCTTGGCAGAATCCATAGAGATCACACCATCAGGAGCATAATTTTATAATGGAGTTCTAAATGTTTCCCAAGAGTCTGGTAGGGATCTAAGTAGAAGCAAGCCTTGAATGTTTTCATCAAATTTGATGCCCATAGAAGATAACTGATTCATGATCCCAATGAAAATTATTCAGATGGTCTGTCATCAGAGAACCATCATGATACTTTAAAGTCAACATCTGCTTTATTAAGATGCTCAACATCCGAGCATACAAACTCTCAAGATGCTCCCATAGGGTTCTAGCATGTGTCACTACAGAAATATGGGTCAACACATTATTGTCGACCCATTGCCTAATGAATCCACAAACCTGTCTGTGCAACAGATTCTACTCTTCATCTGTTTTATTATCAGGCTTTACAGTGTTAAATACTAGTTTGTAAAACTTCTTAACGTACAGCAGATCTTCAATTTTTCCCTTCAAAATGACCAAATTAACACCATTCAAAGTAACCATTATAACTGTGTTGGCTTCCAACATTTTTTCAAATAATATTATTATCGCAAATCAATGTAAATATTTTCTCATGTGGAAGTTCAGACTTTGTTGCAACCACTGAGCATATTCAAATTAAACTTTGGATCTAATACCAGTATGTTGAAACAACACAGACAAACAAAAAATATAAATGGTAAAACTAATGGAAATAAAATGAGAAAATAATGAAACCAAGAATTTTACGTGGGAATCCTTCTAAATAAGGGAAAAACTACGGACCAAGAAGAGCAACTGTTACCACTATAGGAAGGAAATTTACACTGTGTAGTCACGAATACAATACTCAAAGTGGCTATTACACACTCAAAATGAAAAAAATCTTTTTGTTTCCGCCTTACTAAAATATCGTTCACACTGTATTTTTCTTCACAGTCTATTTTTCATATATAGTCTATTAAATACCTCACTTTGATCTCAAAGTAAGTTTTGTCTCAAAGTAAGTTTTGTCTCTAACATGGTGTGTTCTACAAATGAGCAAGGATTCTCTCTTTATAGGAAGAGAAAATCAAGCCTATGTCAATAATGAAATCGATAAATACATCAAAGTCAAAACGGATTTGGAAATCTTACCACTTTCTAACCACCAAATAATTTATTTTCAACTCTAACTACTATTCCTTTTTAACAATTACTTATAGCAATTGAATAACAAAAGTTGATAAAAAATATGGGATGGACTCTATAGCATCGCCATAGTTCTAAGTCGTTCCACTTTTTAACATATAGCATACTTACGTATTTTTATTTTTAAAAAAACATTAAGATTATATCAGTACAATATTTTTTGAGATATTTTTATAAATTTAGCCACACCCTTAAATTTAATTTAACAATTTTAAATTTAATTTAACAATTTTGAATATTAGGTTTCGATATGAGAACCAGGGGGGGGGGGGATGACACATTAAAATAAATGTTTTTTACAACACCAGAACACACAAATCAATCTATAGACAAAGATTATATATAAATGAATGAATTTGAGAAAGGAATTGTGATGTGGGGGGTAAGAATTCACAAAAAGCTTACAAAAATAATAATGGAGTCCCAAAGATGACGTCTTGCTTCCAAAAATTTTGGATTTTCATGAACGTTAAGAGCTAGTTGCAGTGATTTAGATGCTCTTGACAATGTCAAGATAGAAGATTGTTGGGCCCTCAAGCTTTAAAAACTTAATACAAGTTTTGACTATGTAGACAACGGGTGCTTGAAATACAATTGATCATGTTTGAAAGAGGTGGCACACTGCAGGATGCATTACTTGCCGATATTAAAAGAATTGTGCAGTAATCTTCGACCATAGAATGTATGACCAAGAGAAACTCTGCAAAAATTAAATGTTTTCAGTTAATAATATTTACTCGACCTAAAAAAAATCTTAATGTGCGAAGTAAAAAAAATGCATGTGCTAAAATTAAATTATGATGAATTTGCAGCAAGTATTTTAAAGTAACCATTCTCTACTAATTAAAGAGGAAGAGAGCATGTGTGTGGTGTAATCAGTGTAACTATTCTATCTGGTGATCTAACAAATATCTTGTTTTCACAATATTCATTTTGAAAGATAAGAACTGTCACTCTACTTCATGTACATCACATAATAAATGAAATTATACAACTTCACCTTCCTTTGAAAACTTACTATATAATTATAATAAGTGTAGAAGATTACAGAGTAGACATTTTTCTAGCAGTTTTAAACTTCAAATTGATTTTTTTGAAAACCAATGCACCTACTGCACACATGATACTTCAAATGGTAACAACAATATGCTTGATCTTGCGTAAATAAACTATCTAAGAACATAATTTTACATCACACTAATTATCATATAATAATTATAACATCTTCAATCTATTGAATAAAGATAATATATTCGCAAGAAATTATAGTTCCAACCGTATGATAGAGATTGTATTAAGGTGTACACTATGGGGTCATTTGGTTGGGTGTTAGTTATCTTCTTATAGTTATTCCGCCATCTATGTGAGAAAACTTATAATATCACTATGGTATAAATACTGGGATAAATAACCAAAGAACTACCTGATAAGTTCAACGAAACGCATGATAAAATAATTCTATATTTCATCCCGAGATGGTTTTATCTTATACGTCACACAATCATGTTTTTATCTTATACGTCACACGAAACAAATCCTAAGCTTCAGCTAAAGCTAAGAAATCCAATGGACAGTGGTCGAATTCTTATTTGGTTCCTTCAAATTTGTAGAAGCTATTTTTCTCCATTATCCTTTTTATGTTTAGCAGGACCAGTAATATCAAATGCCATGATGGTAAATAATAAAAGCTTGAAGATCTATCAGGTAAACTCACATACTTATCCAATCCAGGAGTATTGTGGTAAATAAGTAGTAACCATGAAAATTATAGTCCACGAATCAAGCACTCATATCATTAAATATATGTGATGATTGACAAAGGAACCCCATGCAACCGCACAATTTCATTAATGTAAAGCCTAACATAGTCTTCTGCTGAATATGTAGTCTTGACCACCAAAAATCGAGAAAAATTAGTCATACTATAAACTATCACACAAATGGAGTCATGTTATCGCTATGACTCAAGAGATCGACATTCCTACTTTGAAGAGGGAAGTGATAAATATGGATTTCAACATAGGGTTACTGCTTACTCGCAGCCCCTGGTCTCTAATGTTCTACCTTGACTTGTTAGCAATTGGGGAACTTACTCACACAAACTGCTATTTTCCTTCTTTATGTCATTCCACCAAAAGACTTCCCACAGATCAAGGTACATCTTAGTGGCACATGGATGAATAGAATATCTGGAGTTATGGGCTTTTTCAAGAATATGATGTCTCAACTCGCCTATATCACGAACACACAATTTTACCCTGGCAGCGAAGAACACCATCTCCCCCTAAGGAGAAAACCTCCACTCTATGAGTATGGATTGCACCCTTAAGTTCAAGCATTATTAGATCACTGTCTTGCTTGTCCTTGAACTCCACTACCAAAGAAGATTCTGCTCCATTCTAAATTGTTACACCACTGTCTGATTTTCTCATAAGGTGAACACCCAAGAGAGCAAGCCTGTAAACATCCTTCACCATTTCCTTCCTTTCTTCCTGAACATCGGTTACACTACCCATAGATAATCTGCTACGAGTATTTGCTAGTACATTCGCCTTACCAGGATGATAATGTACACTCATATCATAATCCATAAGAAACATAATCTATCTCCTATGGCGAAGATTCATCTCTTTCTTGGTGAACACATATGAAAGGATCTTATAATCAGTGAACACATCTAGATGAACACCATACAAGTAGTGTCTCCATATCTTGAGTGCAAACACCACCACTGCAAGATCGAGGTCATGAGTTGGATAGTTATTCTCATGCCCTTAAGCTTTCTAGAAGCATAAGTAATAACCTTATCTCGCTGCATCAACACACAACCTAGTACAACTCAAGATGCATCACAATTGATCACATAAACATCTGAACCCTCTGGTAGAGTCAAGACAGGAGCTGTAGTCAATATAGTTTTCAATTCTTGAAAGCTTTTATCACAATCATCTAACTATTGAAACTTGACAATCTTTTGAGTTAACCTAGTCAATGGTTATGCTATGGATGAAAATCCTTCCACGAACCTTTTGTAATAACTCTCTAGACCTAAGAAACTTTGATATCTATAGCAGAGGTAGGTATGGGCCATAATTTCACTTTTTTTTATCTTCTGTGAATCCACTCAGATCCCTTCTCTAGATACAACGTGACCAAGGACAGCAACAAATTGCAACCAGAACTCACATTTGCTAAACTTAACGAATAACTGGCAATCTTTGAGAGTTTTTAGAAAAATTCTTCAATGACTCACATATTCTTCCTCATTCCTAGAGTAAATTAGGACATCATCAATAAATAGGATAACGAAAAAATCCAAGTACAACTTGAACACTTTTTTCATCAAATCTATGAAATATGCAGGAGAATTGGTTATTCCAAACAACATAACTACGAATTTATAATGACCATACCAAGTTGTGAAGGCTATTTTTAGAATGTCTATATCTATGACTCTAGGATGATGATAACCCGATCTGAGGTCTATTTTTTAAAAAGTGACTAGCATCCTGAAGTTGGTCAAACAACTCCTCAATCCTGGGGATAGGATACTTATTCTTGATTCTAACCTTGTTCAAATGTCCATAGTAAATGCACATTCTCAGAGAAGCCTTTTTCTTCTTTACAAACAACACTGGTGCACCCTATGGGGAAATACTAGATCTAATGAAGCCCTTGTCTAGAAGGTCTTTCAACTGCTCTTTCAATTCCTTAAACTCAACTGGAGCCATTTTGCAGGGAGGAATAGAAACAGGCTGGGTATCTAGAAGGAGATCTATTCCAAAGTCAATTTTTCTTTCCAGAAGAACTCCGGGAAGATCATCTGGAAAGACTTCTGGAAACTCACTGACTACTGGAACTGACTCAGGAGTTGGGTTTTCAAATATAGAATCCTTAACACAAACTAAATGATGGTGTTAACCCTTAAAGATCATCCTTCTAGCCTTAAGGTTTTTAAATGAGACCCATAGGCATTACCTACTACCCTTCCATTCTAAATTGGGTCATCTAGAAACTGAAAATGAACAATACTAGTTCTATAATTGACTAAGGCATAAAAGGAATGTAACCCATCCATTCCTATAATGACATTAAAGTCTACCATTTCTAACTCAACATGATCTGCTGAGGTGACTTTCTGAGAGGCTGTGACAGGGAAATTTCTGTATAGTCGTATAGCTAAAACTTGGTCACTAACTGGAATAGAAAATGACAAAGGTTCTGAGGGAGTTTCCGGACTAACACTGAACTGGAATGTTATGTAAGGAGTTTCAAAAGAAAGAGTAACCCATGGAACTAACAATGCATAAACATCAAGGTCAAAGATTCGTAATGTACCAATGACTACATCAGGAGAACCTTTCTGATCATGGCGAGGTTGAAGAGCATATAACCTTTTTTATGCGCTGATCGCCACCTATTCTAGATGAGTTACCCTTCTAAGTCGGGCGAGTTGTTGGTGTTGTTGAAGTTGTAGACTAAACCATTACCACCTCCTTAACCCGGTCTAGAAGGACAATACTTCAAATAGTAATTAGACTAACCGCAACCAAAGTATCCTTCCATTACTGTGAGACACTCACATGGATGGTTCTTACTACACTTAGGGAATGTGGGGTAAGTCTTGGTGCCAGATACACTTCCCTGGGACATAGAGCCTGGTGCTCTAACCTTCTGGTCATACTTGTTCTTGGAGGATGGAACACTAGCTGACAAAGGGGCAGGGGTTGAAAACTTTGGTTGACTCTCCGAGCAATTTCCACCACCCGATTTCTACAGAGAATAGTCATAGTTCCAAGTCCTAGCCTTCTTATTCTCCTTGTATTGTTCCATAAACTTATCACCCTCAACCTGCTCAGCATGAGTCATAAGCCTAGAGATGTTCATATCTCCCAGTATCATAGCATTTCTGCACTCTGTTTTCACCAAATCTGACACTCAATACAAGAAATTATTCATTTAATACGTGGAGTCAGTAACCATGTGAGGAGAATACCTGGAGAGTTTGTTAAACTTGAGCCCCTGCCTTAAATTCATGAATTCTTGAGCCTTTGCTTCTCTCAACTATATTGTAAAAAACCTATCCAGAAGGTTTCACTAAAGCAATCCCAAGTAATAGGAACTGCATAAGTACACCTATTTTCCTTCAACTGTGTGTACTAGATATGAGCAACATCTTTCAGCTCGTGTGATGCCTACTAAACCCGATTATTCCTATTGACATGCATTACCTCAAAGATCTTCTTTATCTCATCTATGAAATTTTGGGGATTCTCACTAGTCTGTGATCCTATGAATTTACGTGGATTCATCCAAACAAAGTTATGGACCCTTGTTGCTGCTTATCAACAATTTGCATTCACAGGAACTTGAACCCAATTGTTTTGGTTGTCCATACTCTGAGCCAACAACTGAATGGCATTCCTAAACTAAGCATTAGAGACTTACTGATAAGGTACATGAGGATTTGCATTTGCATTCCTAGAATTCACATTCCTAGCGTTAGCTCTATGAGGAGGCATGATCTGAAATGTGGAATGTCAAGTTAGAATAGATTTTGACAATACCATACATACGATAAGAGTAACACAAAGGTTAAGTTTTTCCTAAAACACTTTTTAGCTTCCCTCTTATTAGATGTGGTGCACTTCACAACCATGAAAAGGACTCTACTTAGTGCGGATTTTCAAACTTCCAAGGACACTTAAAACTAGTGCTTTGATACCAAGTTTTTTCATGCCCAACCGTACCTCAAGATGCAGACACAAGACCTAGGACCACAAGTGATCCTAAACTAACCTTGTTGGCATGACCATGAGCATACTAAATAAAATAAACTGATGTGAAAGTTAAAATCTTAATTTAAAATGAAAAGATAGGGAACTACCCATATAGTATGAGTGAGATATGTGAAAACTACTAAGTTTAATACAAAGAAAATATTAAATCAATACTAAGTTAGAACTAACTATGTCTGAAATAAGCCTCTAACTGAGTAGAAATGTTGGCAGAAGCCCAGCTAAGTCTAGTAAAATATGAAACTAACATACTAAATACTAATAAAAACTAATGACTATTGTCCTCAAAGAATGAGGACTCACCACTGAATCTGCTGATTGGAGATTGGGAATCGAACAAAGCGGAATCTAGATGTTTAGAACATGAATCTACATCACAAGATGATGTAGCGCACGTATGCGTCAGTACTTTAAAGGTACTGAGCATGTAGGACAGAGTAAAGCTGAAACAAAACATAACTGAATAAACACAAAACCAAGTATAATAATCTTAACATGATATACTAAAATCTAAGCTAAATTGATGCAATGACGAAATTTATAACATGCTAAGACTGAATAATAACTGAACAGTAAATATTGTCAATGCATAAGAGTCTAACTGAATTGTGGAAGCTACTAATAACCGATAATATAACCACATTATCTAAATGTGGAGTCCGATGTATACACCACATCGAGCTGAACCCATCTACCCTGCCAGAGGTATAAAGGTATGCTGGCGTGATCACTAAACAGATTGCCCACAGAGGGGACTTAAAAACTACTTGGCTAGTAGTTCTGGAACTAATTGGGTACGCTAAACCCTAGTCCAACTCGGTATTATGCTACTCCCAATGAATTATGTAATTAAGTGATTATGACTGAGTTTCTATATATACTTGATAGTTCAAAACTAAACATGCAAACTGAGAATGCAACAATTAATCTGATAATGATTCATTAATACAAAGGCATATATATCTGAAGTAACTGAAATATCTGACATAGCATGTGTAATTCAAGAAATAAAGAAATACATAGCTATGGTTTTGAAAATGATGCGATAAACTAAAATGACTGAAAAATAGGGATCTAATGGGTTAAAGGAACCCGCAAGTAAAATCTCACATACCTGGTGATGAAATCAACGGAGAAATATTTAATTTTCGGGGATGGAACTTCTAGAACATTGTTGTGTTCTTGAACTAGGGCTCTTGACCTTTTTCTCTTTTCTTTCTTCTAATTTTCTAATTTTTGATTTATGATTTTGACTTAGCTAAGTTTAGTTCTGTTTCTAGGCTTAAAATGAATAAAATATGATAATTTAGGGTCAAAAAAACATATCATAGGGTTTAAACAAAGTAGGAAAAGACCAAAAGACCCCTGAGCGGGTCATCGTTCAATCGACACATTGGACTGATCGTCTTTCAATCGATGGTCCGTCATTTGGGTCCGTAACTTGGGTCTATTCGAAATGTCTTTACTAAAACGAGCATAACTCTATACTCGGAGGTCTTATTTTAGCAAACTCGGTGGCTATAAAAAGATAATCAATTATCTGTCATTTCATAGGTCATGGGACAGCCAATTCATTTTGTGCTAAGACATATGATCAATTTAAGTTGACCCAACAACACTTTCCCCCTAATTGTCTGCTAATTTTCACCAGCGGTCTGTAGGTCCATTTACGGACCATACTAGTCAATTGTGATTTATTTAAAAGGATGGGTGAATGAGGTTTTGATCGACGGACACAGATTACAGACCGTAAGTATAACTTACGTATTGTAGGTCGGTTTGTAGATCGACACTTAGTCAATTTATCAGGGCTACGTCATGGCAGAGGTTCAGCACAAACACCAGATGTGCAATACAGTCCACAGATAAAATTATGATCTGTCTATAGTGATCGGTTATTGCACCTGCAAATTTCCGAAAAGCTGATTTTTTATCTGTTTTGGATACGAGGGGTTACAGTTAGACATGAGTATCATTCTAGCATAGTAGGTGGATCCACTTGCTAGGTCCTATGAAGCAACATAGTTATGGAAACTTGGAGGTATATATGGAAACCCTCTTTATGCCTATTGGGAATTATAGTGATCCACCTCATGAGGATTATGGTGAACTAGCCTTCCCTTTGGGAAGGAGCACCCCTCATTATCAAGTTCACTCGGTGCTAAGCTAACTTCCCTTTATTGAAAAACCATTATTAACATTACTTCATAAAAATTGCTTTAGGAGATTAACTCCTCATATGCTTACCTAATAGGTTATAGATAAGGATAACCTTTCATAAACCTAACTCATGTGAGAAAACCTTTCACATGAACATAGCATATTCAAGCACAATGTAGTTTAGAACACAATTGAGAATACCTTTCAAGAGACCCGCACTTTACTAGATCATCATACATGCTTCATAGATATGCTTTCATGTTTGTTTTTACTTATATGAGATGACCTTTAACATAAACACATTTATACACTACACATATTAATACTTCATCATATCTTATACTTTCATATTCACAGCTTAATCATGCATTCAGATTTATGTGCATAGAGTAATCACCCTAGGAACTATCCTATCAAGATACACATGTGCAATGTATAGGCAATTTTACATACCCTTTCTTACACTATACACCTATCAAGTAATCCTAGTTAAGATTTATTTCATACTTCAATGAACCTAGACTTAACATGTATAGTAGTAGACAATAGTGTATATGAGAAGCATCCTTTCATTAGACACGATGAATCTACACTACTTACAGACATGCTGAGGTGTGTATACATTGGACAACATGATTATATAATGGCTGTCAACATAATAATGAGGCAGCCACCCTCCTAAGACCACAATATGCATTCATACATAAACCACACACAACATTTTTAGCATAGGAGACAAGATATCTTCACATTACATCAAAGACTCCTAATATTGGAAACGATCATACATTCATATAGGGGTATGTAGGTAAGTTTTATTTGTCACGACAAGGAAGCAACCCCTAGACGTTACCGGCGTAGTCGTCCTCGGAGAGGACTTTTGACTAGTCCTTAACGTTCCTCATAACATAAGATAGGTCAAAAATGCGGAAAATTAAAACTTTTCTTATACATACATAGCGAGGTTTACATAACCTCTTGGATACTACATAAAGAAAGTTTACATAGAATCCTCTCATAGGAAGATTACATAGGATTCTTGCTTAAGCAATCTAACGAATGTACAGTAGATCGTCTAATAAGATCGTCTCACATAAAACCATCTAAAATAGAATAGAACATTCAGGCATAGCCCTTACCCAAATGTATAAGTTCCACATAGGGCTTACAACAATGTCTTGTACAATAATAGTGCAACAAAAGTCTTTAGACTATACAAATCAACATGGCTATAGTAGCAAAGGTATCATCCTCGGATCTTGAGGACCTACCAACTTGGAGAAAGATATCCAAGTCTTCTTCAAGTAGCCTCAATACTACAATGTCCCGAACATACATAATTGTAGAAAACATAAAAACATGGGTTAGTACACCACTTGTACTATGTATGGGCATATGCATATAAAATCATTTAAAGACTTGCATGAAAGGGGCCATTTCTTTAGAAACATGCTACGTCATTTAGAAAGCCTTTAATGAACACATATGATAGCATATACAACAGAAGGATCACAACAACATAAAACATGTTCATACCCAAGGCAACTTCAACATAAAGCCCTGTAAATAACTCATAGACAATAACTCATAATAACATAGTATACAAAACCCTTACAAACATTTCTATCCCAAGCCTACAAGTGCAATGCTCATGTGAAGCCCCGTAACCGCAAACAACCAAGTTGACAAGGTAGGAGATCACAAGTAATGCTTTGCTTCATACAACATAATATCATAGGTAGCCGTCATCCTATATAGCAATTTATATGAATAACATAATTATCAAATAGTTAACATCATATAAGATCATCACATGTAAAGTCATCATACATATTACCTTTATATCATTAGTATATTAGAACAACCTCCTAGGACTTCCCTTAGGACAACTAATGCAATGCATAGGAAGACTCCCATACCCCTACATATATCAAGTACAACCCCTTGAGTCACCCTGGTTGGAGTTCACTTTATTACTTCCATTTTACTATGAGGAACAATTGCTTTAACTGACATAGACCACATGAGCTAAATGTGGAATCCGGTTTCATGAAACACTACACCGAAAGAAGGTGGACTACTTGTTAAGGTAGTATCAAAATATGAACATAGCATTCTAGGTAATTCTACTTGCAAGTATTCCTATGGGGCAACATAGTTCATGAACTAGGAGATAAACTAGTGACCCTCTTTATGCACATTGCATTATAATCTCTATCTCATGAGTACATTAGTGAAACTACCTTCCCACATTGGGAAGGAACACATCTCATATCTAGTCCTCTCGGTGCTAAGCTAAGTCCCTTTTTGAAATGTCTTTAGGCCTTTATTAGTCATTATATCTTAGTGTAGGTCATAGTAGACTAACCCCTTGTATATCATAATCATTAGCTCATTATGAATTCCATGAAAATGCCCTATCATTAAAATCCTTCATTTGTAACATTTACATATCATCATTATCATATCATAGTAAGGCACATAAGTGATTAACAATCAACCTTATATCATCATACCTTAATCATCATCTCACAATTCACATAGTCAAGACATTTCAATTAGATTCATCATACCATCACCTACTTAACTTTAATTGATCATCATCATCAAGTATAAGCTATCAACATTAACGTAAGGATTCAAGATCACAAGGTCTTACCAATTAACCTTCATAATCCTTCTTCGAGATCTTACCATAAATCCATAACAATTGTCGAACAACCACATTACCATACTCATAATATAGTGAATTGAAAAAAAAAAACATAATCAATTGTAATAACCCTAATCATCTACAAGTCAATCTCATAGCTAGGTTTTAGGGAAAAAGGTTCATTCATGAATTAGTTAAGAACAATAAATGACCCTATACTGTCCATAAATTAAAAACAATATCTAAAACAAGTCTAACAATCAATACATTCATCAAACCCCATCAATTCATAAGCAAGATCAATGATTTGGGGAATTTGGGAAAGGGACATGATCTACACGTATTTCTCTTGATTAGAATCAATTACTCAAAAATAAATACTTAATTAGACATAGTTAATTACAATTTGATAAAATCAATCATCAATTTCAAGTTTAGAAGAAAACCTATTAGTAGACTAAAACCCTGGGAATTGGGAAATTTAGAAGCCATCTTTGAGAGGACCTCTTGAGAAAATGAAACACAACACTGAAGAACACATACCTTAATGAAGCTTTGTCACAAAAATTGAGTGACAACCTTGGAGACTTTGTCTTCTTCCTCAAGCTTTCCTATTCCTTTAATTGGGGATGAATAGAGAGAGGTGAGAGCTTTTGGGTTTTAATTTAGGTGAGTTAAAATGACATAAAACTAACCCATAATAAATATATAGTCACCCCATAAATTACCCAAAATAACCCTCAATTGGGTCTTTTTGTGATGTGAAATTGATTAAAAAAAACATCACGAATGAATCTGGAAAGTGGTTGCGCATTGCGGGGTCAATTCCACATCTTTTATCTAAAATCTTGGTTGAGGCAGAGAGCCTCGTGAAGGATCTGTGCCGCGGGGCACTCTTTTCCTAACAAGTGGAGGGGTTGCGACGCGTGGCTGACTCCACATCTTTGTTGCCGCAAGCTGCTTTTGCAGCTTGCTTGCCAATGTTTTGGTCCTCCTCAAGGACCCTTTTTGTGGTCCTTGAGGAGTCGTTACTGGACATTTTGGACCCTGTATATTATACTTTACCTATTTAAAATCTTTTTACAAGTTTTATACTCCATATGACACTCTCAAACTTTCACCCAACATAGGGACGTCTACTAGTTCAATGTCGCTCGTTTCGGATGTCATGGACGTTACTTGACGTTTTGACTCTAACACTTCTTAATTACTTTAAATACATTATTTTAGGTCTATAAACAGTGTTTCAAATATTAATTTATCATGTAGGGCACTAAACCAAGTCATGCACTTTCAGAGAGTTACATTATTTACCATTAGAACTTCGTCAATGGCAGCACACAGACCATATCTAACCCTACCAACTTCATTCAAATGTGGAAGTGTCCATCAACACACCTCGAACATCATACTAGATTTATATGCTAGTCATTATACTCCACATTGTATTATTATCATAATCACACTTTAAAATTCACAAAGTTGCCTTCAAATACATGATCAACATTCATAAACAATGACAAGAAAGTAAACACCGTCACTATCAGTGGACCATACCACACAATGTACACTACATCATCAATTCTATAAAAAGTAAAGGAATATAGGTCAAACTTACCAAATATCTAAACCTTGATCATTACTGATCAATGACCATCATTCACCATTAACTCTAATAGAATGTAGTAGCTATAATAAATTTAACATAATCGAATGATACTACAATAAATCTAACATCAAGATCACAATGTCCACATTATATGTTAAATTGAAAAATTGGAAGGAAAATGGGATCATAATTAAATTGGATTGAAATCAACATTATAAATAGTATATAATCATCAATTCGTAATAATCATGCTTTTGAAATCTTTTTGAGAACGAACCCATGGCTAGATTGGAAGATAGACAATTCGGTCATAAAATATACTATGAAACCTTTGAACGAACTCCTTAGATGAATGGATAACTAAGTATGAAGGATCACCATACCTCATTAGATGACAAATCGACAAAAAGATGATGAATAATACATGGAAATCCTATCTCCAAGTTGTTCTTGATCATTATCTCCAGTGGAGGTTTCTAGAGAGGTTTTGTATTGAGAGGGAAGGTGAAATTTGAAGAATAAAGTCTATTTGGGGTTTTAATATTTTTAACCAACTTAATATACCCAAAAATAGATAAAATAACATAATAATGTCTATTTAGGACGTGGAGTGAATTTCCCATTCACCCCTTAAGTGGACAGCACGCTGCAGTAGAATTGCAGGTTCCCACCTACGTGCAGACTGACGGACTGTCGTTTGAATGACGGTGCCGTACTGTCCTTCCATACTTGGTGACTGATACTCTATTTTAGGGTCTTAATATACCACAACTAAGTTTGTAGAAATGGACCCTATTACGGGGCGTAGACATAGGAACGGTCCGTCGCTTCCTTAGGCGTATATTGGCACTGTCTAGGCAGTGTTTGGGTCCTCCTCAAGGACCCCTTGGGTGGTCCTTGGGCAGTCGTGCCCGTACATTTTTAACCTAAATACGATCATTAACATCTTAGGAACCTTCCCTGTAAATTTGATCATTAAACAACATGTAAAACATACCAAGACAAAATGGAATACACTAGTACGTCTCAAGGCTAACTTTTGAACATCTCAGACATTTGACCTCCAAACACCTTCAAATAAGGTATACACATTGTAAAACGCTTAATTAGCATATTATTAACCTTTTTAGGCACATGTGAGTCTCTATCTACCTTAATTCATTTTGAGGGACCGTACAGTGCATAAACATAATTCATATTCATAGTACATAAACATAATAGGAACACACCATGACTACTCTCAAAGTCGACTTGTGTCATGCATTATTGACATCAAATACTACCACTCATACTAAGTAAACCCTTTGAGGAACCATACATATAACTCACTTTCGTATTCATAATTTATATTATTGTTCATTAGAGGGATATAGCCTTAACCGACATGAACAATGTGAGTTAGATGGAATCTGATGTCATCTGACCCCGCACCCCAAAAAGTTTCCTACATGACTCAGGTAGAACTAACATGTTTATATTTAGTGTGGATTCGCTATTTAATATCTATGAGGACATATAGTTATGGGATAAGGAGATCGCTTAAAAAAAACCGGCTTAACTAGCGGGAAAGTTTCCATCTCAAGATAGCATATGTAGAAGACCCGGCCAAAACTAGCGGGAGAATCTCTACCCCAATTACCATATCCGCTCGATGATAAGAATTATTCCCAAACTTATACATATCTAGTGTGAATAGAATTTACATATGTGAAGGATTACTTTATCCTTCATTCAACAATACTCATAACATAGCTCATTGATGTAAGAACTACCTTTAACCTTCAGAATCCTAATATACATGTGAGAAAACCTTTAACATACATTCGTAGTGTTTGATAAGAACTATCTTTCAATAAACACTATAGGATCATTATAAACATGCAAATTTCATATTTCATAATGTGTAAAGGTGCATATGAGAACTATACTTTCAATTGACACCATATATACACCATAATCATATTTATGCATGGGTGAGTGTAATTGTCCCTACTATGACCAAACAACAATAACATTACCTCATAGACGCTTCCATTTCAAAGTGTTTGTAAGCATGTACATATTATCATAATAATTTATAATGTTCATCTATTGCATTCATGGATTTATAGACAATGTAACTGAAAACATCCACATTGATTATACTAGACATGGACCTAATCGTAATTTAATTAGTTTATTCATTCATTGCATGTGTATACTCATATAATCATGTTTCAAGTCATGTGGGTATAATCCTTCAACAAGAGCACTATATACAATTCAACATGCACTACATTTAAGCACCTCCGCCATAAGTTGATCAAGCAAGTCATATATATATAAAAATCTTACAGATACGATATATTTATGCATTGTCTTCAAGACCATACTTCAAGATTTAAAACTTGCAATTTACCCTTCAAGGGTGGTAAGTCACATCGTGAAATCACACTTAGTATTAATACTCTAAGAATGAATAAATTAATACTAATTGACTAAATTAACATCGATATAATTCTATGAATTCATATTGCATCAACAAACCCATCACAATTTCCTAAATTTAGGGTCATGGGGAAGCACATGGGTTCATGGAGAATCTATCATAAAAATAACCATTAAACATCAAGTCATTCATAATATAAAAAAATTTAACTCATAGAAATTCATTTTAGAAAGAATCCATCACTTGATTTAAAACCCTTCCTTTTGAAGAAAATTACCCTTAGAGTTGGATTACTTCATGGAGAAAGAAATTTCATGAATGAAGGTTACCACACCTTAATACACAAATACAACAAGAAATCTATATAATAACACATAATTAATGAAATCAAATCATAAACTAACTTCATATACATACCTACTATTTATTACACATCCATAATCAACTAATTTCCAATCAATTTAGCAGTTTAGAGAAACTCATGGGTTTTAAGGAAATTCAATGTAAAATAAACTCATTATCATCAATCAAACCTTAATTCATAAACATGATTTCTTTGAAAATGTTTTATCAATGAATACAATCTTAAATTACAAATAGGGTTTTGATCTCTGAATGACTTTGAAAAACTTTTCGATTGGACTTGTTGAAAGAAAGATTGATAAAGGATAAAGGATAACCATACATGTATTAAGAAACCTTGAAGGAAATTGATGATGAGACCCTTCTGAAATCATCAAACCGAAGCTTTCATGGATTATTCTTCTTCATTGAGTTTAGAGAGAAAAATATTATAGGAAGATTAACTTTTTTATTTAAGTGGGTCTTTTTGAAAGTGGTTTATTTGGGGGGTATTTTAATATAAAATCTCTTGTATAGTCGACTAGAAATAATATAAAATATACTCACTTTCTAATTTAACTAAAATAATATTTATGAAAATACCCTTATACATAAAGACTTAGCTAAAAACCTAAGGAAATATTTAAGGACACATAAAAGGCCCTTGAAGTAGTCCACTGCATTGAACCCGCCCTTAAACTTATACTTGCCCAAAATTTTTGACAATTTTATATTTCTAATTTATGCATAAACTTATAAGGTTGATACATTAGGCTCTAGTTCAACATACTATTTTGCAAGTCGTTACACCTAGTAACATATTTTTCCCCAAAATACTTACACATATTAGAATAAGATGAATTCACATACCTTAGTTAAGGTGGGGTTATCTAGTAACAGTATCTTTCTTAATGAACTTATTACATGAACTACTCTATGGGAAGAAAGGCTAAGCACCACGAGGTCATGGAGGGGGATAGATGCCCATAAGATAGTTGAGGCGGGGTATCTAGTTGCAATCCTTTCAATGGATGATCATATGTTAGTTGAGGTGGGGTATCATGAAGCAAACTCTTGTTCTCTTAATGATTTTCCCACATAAAATAGGTAGTGGATCCATTAGTCTAATCACCGATCGACCGCAGGAAAGTTGATCACCTTCCTACAGTATGGAGTTATATTATACTAGATTCTATGATTTACCTCTTATAGTCTATGTCAGTTAAATGCTTATTCCCATCATGTGAGGTACCCATTATGGTTTCTCGAGAATATCTGTGTCGCGTGGCTAGTTGTATGGGATGCTATCCATGCATTTGCACGTGTAGGCTTCAAAAGGTCTATGATAAGAATCTCTAGTTCCTAGTGAAACAATGTGTTCTGAATGAACAAATGAAGCAAGTTACCTTTATGTCACTATGTTACATGTATGTCTCAGATATTTATATAAAATGATTCATATCTTCTATGATATAATGTATGTGGTAGTTGACTAAATGATATGAACCATGTTTTACTTGAGTTAGTGATATGAGTTGTTTAGCATGATATGTTGAAATGTAAGGAGGCTTCTCTCAGGTGGCCTAGAGGAACACTTAGGTGTGGTGTAAAGAGGTAGTTTGGGATGCAACTTCATATCTTACTTAAGTAGGTCTTAGGTCTATTATAGATAGAGAGCCTAAGATGATTGAGATGCTTCGCTTGATGTATGTGTTCTCATATTGTGTCTTGACATTGAAGGAGTATGACAAGAATGGTAAGTGCAATTTTCGTGGTAATGTGATGATAATGAATTTGTTATTGGTAATACTTGCATTTGATGCCTCTTATTCTTATGTTCATGATATATGTTGAAAGTGGTATCACACATGGTCTCCAAACAAAAAATGTCCATTTTTGCATGGTCATCATACTTAGTACATTTTTATGTACTTACTCCATATTTTCGTCTATGTCTACAAGTGTAGGTTCAGGCAAGTGACTCGCTAGTTCTATTGAAGACTTGGATAGAGACTCCCAATTTAGAGTTGAATGTCCTCATTACGAGGACAAGTTTAGAAGCATTATCTTATGTTCTACTTCTTTGTATTGAACTCTTTTTAGACTTTTCAAGTGAGTAGGGTCGTGACCCTACTTATGTTGGTTTTATAAGATTGTATTAAGATGGCCATGTGAGACAAATAGATTTTCGTTGCAATGCTTCAAAGTTTATCTTGTTTCGATTCGTATGGTTTTAAGTAAAAAGTTTTAATTCTATACTGTTTCTACTGTTTATGCGAAATGAATGAATGCTATGAGGCTTGTATAAGACCCCTTCGGGTTGTAGTACATTGTGTCCCATCCGTGACCTAGGCTCGGGTAATGACAAATATGTATCATGGCAATGATTTTTGAGTTGTAATTTTAGGTTGTAGTATCTCAGAAGCCACGTTAGTATCGTCTTGTTCATCAGTGTGAGTCGCGATACATCTATGAGCGAGAGGCCATAGGACATTAGGATGTTTCACTTTGTTCATACTTTTTTATCGTGCAATTGAGCTAAAAACCCTATGATCACTTTCTTGTTGCTTGTCCTTGGAGTTTTTTTGATATGACTACTTGAAGGGCTACTGCTCAAGGTTCAAGGGAGAAAAATGTAAGTGGAGATGATATTGTGGCAATGTGTAAAAGTAAACATAGTGGAATAATATCCTTTTGTTTAGATGAGGTATTTTTATAGTTATGAGTAATGTTAGTAGAAATTATTGATGAAGTTTTGAGGATTCTTGAAAGAATGCGATGAATAGTGAGGGTTAAAATAATACCTAGAGTTATGTTGTGAGTGGAGCATCTTGTGTGGCTAAAATTTAAAGTGTAAGTGATGACTTGTTCCGACCTTAAAGTTGAATGAAGAGGGATTTAAAGAGTTCGTTGATACTACATTCCAAGAGGGGGATGATGTGCTTAGTTAACAAGGTCGGTGAGTGTTCTTGATGATCATGAGTAACATTTACATGAGTTCTCAACTTATGAGAGGTGTAACGAGCGTAAGAAGTACGATACCTTGAGTGATGGTTTTCAGTGATTTAGAATGTTGTGATGTTGAGGTCCTTGTATTGTATTCGTGTTAGCCTAGTATGAGTATGAGTTCTTCCTTAAGTGGGAATAATATGTTAATTATGAGGTTGTGACGACTTCAGGTATCATTATCACTTTCTTCTATCCTATTCAAGCTTGAGATTTATTGTTTTTTAATGGCTTACTTCATGTTTTGGAGTCATGCATGAACATGTGTTGCAAGGTTTCCAAGTTATTCATGCTATTGATCATATTTTGATAGAATGATAGGAATGAGTATTTGATCTATATTTCCTAATGTCATTGTGTAATTAGTATGAGATATTTGTATTGAATTAAAGAAGTGAATGTATGATGATACCTATGTATGCTTTTGAAGGTAATTTAATATCTTAGCTTTATGTTGTTATAATGAGAATTTTTATGATCAGAGAAGGTAGTTCCTCCATTTAAAGTAAGAGATGAAGAATTATGTATCCCTTATGAGTTTGTTGATTACCATGAATACATGTTGATATAAAGTTAATGTTTCCTTAAGTTGTTGCATGGATTTTGATTTTATATGTTTGATGTGCTTCTAGTCTTGAGTTATTACTTCTTGAATGTGTAAAGTGTCATTCGAGGACAAGTGTTTCTAAGTGGGCGATAATGTAGCAACTCAAAAAATGATATGATTACCTTATTCCTAGAAGTTTGGGTTAGTGTTACTTTGAATAGGTGTATGGGATGTTTTAGGACCTTAATGGGGCGAGGATGAAGTCTTAGGTTCGAGTGAGGACCTATGGTAGAAAGAGAGGGTGAAGGAAGCTTTGTCCTTGGGTTGGACATTTGGCTATGGGGTCGTTTGGTCGCCCAATGACCCCCAATTCGCCTAGTGGACTGCCCACTTAGTGAGTCATTGGAACAAAGGGCACAGTAAGTGTGCATTTGGAGAATAGCCTAGTGTAATTGGTGAGCCCAAGTGTCCAATAGGAAAACTAAAATGAACAAGGGCTGAAATCTTAAGTTGCAACTTGTAGGGTCAACTTCGAATGATGATATCTATTAGCTCAAAATGAATTATTTGGGCCATTATCTATTCAATCAAATTTAGTTGAGTCCTCTTACCAACTCCACCAAGTTTACCGAATTCCTATCTCAGAGTAAGAAATTATGCCCGAATAGTGAAGCACTGTCCATTTTTGGAGCTTGCTGTTCAAATAGGCAGGACCAAGAGACACAAGGTCGATTCTCCTAGTTCCCTTAGCGATCAAAGGTGTGTTAAAGTGGTGTTCTACAATGTAACGAACGTAATTTTTTAAGTATTAACTTGGGTTCTTTATGATGTCTTTCAAAAATTTACCCTACACTATTCGATTCTTTTCCTAGAAAGTACGTACCATCCTTCTGATGACCAGAATTTCTAAGATAGTAGGGCTTGTGGGCAAAATAAGCTTAATTACTTTAATTTAAGTCCCTCCTCTTGTAACTAAAATAAGCCCAATTCTCTCAAACTCTCTCTCTCTCAAGACTCAAGGAATAAAAGGAGGACACCTTGGCTAGGGTTTCGAATTTATAAGGATTTCTTCACCAATTTCTTGTGGATACTTCAATATCAAGGTATGGTGGCTCTATATCTAGTGTTAGTCCACCCTATAGTCCTATCAAAGTGTTCAAAACTTGTGAAACTTGAAAATCTAGATCTTTCACTCTTCAACATGGGTTCAAATATCAATGGTTTTAAATGGCTTTATTATTAAATAATGTGATTGTATTGATGTTGAATGGTTGTTTTATGAAGATACCTCTCAAAGATCCCTATGTTTTTCCTAAAGTCTTCAAATTGTGTCCTAAGTAGTTGGTTTGTGGAATGTTCAAGCATGTGATTAGGCGATGTTTATATTGATTTACTTTATTGAACTAATAACATTACACATGT
Organism: Solanum pennellii; assembly: GCF_001406875.1. Classification (NCBI taxonomy): domain Eukaryota; kingdom Viridiplantae; phylum Streptophyta; class Magnoliopsida; order Solanales; family Solanaceae; genus Solanum; species Solanum pennellii. The sequence continues at coordinate 67,532,362 of NC_028637.1, read as the reverse complement.
CTAATTATGAATAGTTTTTGGTATGTGATGATATAAAGAATGTATGCCTGAACATGATATCAAGAACAAATTCATGAATATGATATTAGGTATATTATGTATGATCTAAATGCAAGTGATATAATTATACATAGAATGCGAGTGTGTTAGCATTGAAAGGACATTCTCCATTATGCATTTACGAAAGAATATTTTTGCTTGTGGAAGGTTTCTTCCTTGTTGACTATGTTTAATTGGTATACTTAGGTTTCTTTCTCTTGAAAACATGTATGAAGTTATATGATCATGAATGATGATGTGTTGATTTGAAAGGTTATTATGAATTCATCACTAAAGCATGTTGAGGGATTCTTATATGAAAGGTTATTCTCATGTTTGAAAACATAGGTAATCCTCATGTTGGGAGAGGATGGATTCCCATATAATAGTTGATGTGGGGTATCTAGTGGCAATCCTTGAAGATGTATGCCCATACATTAGTTGAGGCGGAGTTATCTAGTAACAATCTCTATCCCCAAAAGACTTATGCATGTTTGAATGTGATAGATGTCCATACATTTGTTGAGGTGGGGTTATCTAGTGACAATCTCTATCCCCAAAAGACTTATGCATGTTTGAATGATATGGATCCACATACGTTAGTTGAAGCGAGTTTATCTAGTAATAATTTGTTCGTTAATGAACTTATGACATGAACTACTCTATGGGAATGGAGGCTAAGCACCAAGATGTCATAGAGTGGGATAGATGCCATTACGATTATGGAGGAAGGTATCTATTCTCAATCCCTTGTAATGGATTCCCATACGTTCATTGAGGCGGGGTATCATGTAGCAAGCTCTTTGACCATTACATATGTGCCCACATAGGATAGCTAGTGGATCCATAAGGCTAATCGCGATTGACCTTAGGAAAGTTGATCACCATCTTACGGTGTGGGTTTATATAACACTGGATTCTATTAATAGCTCTCATAGTCTATCTCAGTTAAATGCATATTCCCATCATGTGCGGTACCCGTTACGGTTTCTGGAGAAGTTCTATGATGCGTGGGTAGTACTAGGGAATTTTATTCATGCATTTGCACGAGTAGGTTTCAAGAGGTATATAATGAGAATATCTACTTCCTTATGAAAGAAATGTGTTCTAAATGAATAGGTGAAAAAAGTTACCTTTATGTCTCTATGTTATGATGTATGTCTCACATGTCTATATGAAATGATGCATGTCTTCCATGATATACTATATATCGTAGTTGACTAAATGGTGTGAAGAATATTTTACTTGGTTAAGTGATATGAGTTGCTTAGCATGATATGTTGAAATGTATGGAGGGTTCTCCATGGTGGATTGCACTTCATTTATTACTTAAGTGGGTTGTAGGGATATTATAGATAGGGACCACAAAATGATTGTGATGCTTCGCTTGATGTATGTTTTCACGTATTGTGTCTTGACATTGAAGGAGAATGTTATATACACATTGGTGGTATTGTGATGATAATCACGTGGTTGTTGGTAATACTTGTATTTGATGCCTCTAATTCTTATGTTCATAAAATATTTTGAAATTGGTATCATACATGGTTTCAAACCCAAAAATGTCTGTTTTAGCATGTTTTAACATGGACATCATACTTAGTAAATGTTTGCCTACTAACTCCCTTTTTGTCTTGTATGTCTACAAGTATAGGTTCCTGCAAATGACTAGCTAGTTCTAATGAAGACTTGGATTTAGACTCACAAGTTAGATTCGTATTTCTCCATCATTCAGGAACACGTTTAGAGCTTTATGTTTTATTCTACTTCTTTGTATTCAAATCCTTCTAGACTTTTCAAGTGTCAACAATCGTGACCCTACTAGTGTTGGTTTTCTAAATTGTATTAAGATGGCCTACGCTACAATGTTTTCAATGTTTATCATGTTCTTATTTGTATGGTTTTAAGTAAAAGGTTTTGATTCAATACAATTTCTTTTTTCTATGCGATGAATGAAAGTTATGAGGCTGTACAAGACCCCTTCAGGGTTGAGTACGCCATGTCGCATCGGGGGCCTAGACTTGGGTAGTGACAGGGCTTAGGCATGAGAGTAGTAGATTTTCCCATTTTAGGTAGTATTGTTAATTTGAAGTTTAGTGGGGGAAGGGTAAATCCTTGTAGGATGTATTTTCACCCGATGAATTGAACTTAAAGACTATGTTTCTAACATGACACTTATTAACTTTTGGTGGTGACGAACTTTTGAGTTAACTGATGTAGCTATTTTTCCCCCACATAGTTGGCAGTGGGGTAATTTCATATTTCCTAGGTTACATCATCCCTTCGTTAATCCTAAAAGTTGTTTTTTGGATTGATTAATTCATTGCTTTGTAAGGACGAGCAATCATTGACATAGTTATTAATAGTATTTGCTAATGTATCTTCTTGTGGGCCTATATGTTTGGTGGAATTGTAAAATATGTGTTGGGAATTGATAGAATTTTTATGGAATTTACTTCAAAAAGGTGTTCCATTAATGTTGGAGTCACGAGGGACTTTTTGGTAAATGATTTTCAAGTGATATTTGGATAGGTTAAAGTAGTCCATCCTTTGTTTAAATTCTTTTGGGGTATCACTGTTGCTTCTAAGAGGATCGTTGCTATGAATTGGTGCGGATGTGAAGGGTATATTATTTGTTTTATGTGGGCATGAGTGGACTCAGTTTCCATTTCTTCGACAAGATGTGCAGAGTGGTGTGGAAGATTCACAAAGGATTTTTTGACGTGGGTTCCTATTAATACTTAAATGGGAATAGATTTATCTAGCGGGGGTGGGGATGCAATGTATATAGTACCATCCTCTCATGCATACATAGACACCGTGTCTATTTTTAAAAGGGATCTTACTTGATTTCCTTTATTTTGGAGTATAATGAGGTCATAGAATTTGATAAGGAGCTCCGGTAGTATAAGAAAAATGGTGGAGAAATTTATGTGGTTTAGAGTAGGTTTGACATAGGTTCCCATCTAAGAACTAAAAGGACCTACGAGCCTCTAAACAGAGGCCTTGGTGGAGAATTCTCTCAAAATTTCTTGTTTTGATACTTTGATAATGTAATAAGCTTCACCTAGATCGATAAGATTAATGTTTTGAGGTTTGCCATAGGCTTGGAAGTCGATTTTGAAGGTATAAGTATCCCGCCTTTTCCTCAAATAGTTTGATGATTAGTGCATGTTTCCAAGGTGTGTAAAGACATTGTTTCTAGTTTGTTTTTATAGGGATAACACTTGGGTGGTTCTGGGGATTGTGAAGTTTGTCTGGAAACTAATGTTTTCCGGACTCTAGGTGACAAACTTTATGTCTGGATCTTCAATTTTTGATCGTTGGGTTCTTGATCGTTGTTGTTTCTTCCTTTTGTTTCTTTGGGATATGAGTTAGGAGGTACGATTTTTGGTCACTCACATCCTGATCTTTCCTTTCCATGATTTTCTTTTGAATTAGTTTGCTAGTTGATAGAGTTATTTGGTATGTTGCTTATTTGGGTTGTAGTAATGGTTCTTCAGCCGGAGGGGTGGTGGGAAGATTTATAATCCTCTCCGTTTGTAGAAATATAAAGATACATAATTTATAGTCTCAATATGATACATTATTTCTTGTCAATTCATTCAAAACTTAAAAAGTTTCTTTTGAAACTTACTATAACCCCCATATTATTAACAATTTCATTAATTTGTATAGTAACAAATTATTTTTTTCAAAATTCTTAATTTATTTTGTGTACTCCCACAAATTTTACAACACCATCTTATGGTGACTCTCCTTCAAGAAGGAAAATTATTACTATTGTAGTACTTAAATTTATTATGGGCAAGACTTGTTTCCTCAAAACCAACGACAAATTTGTGTTGTCATATAACATTATTTATTTTGGTCATGCCACAACATTTATAGCAACAAATTATTTCTTTTTGTTTTTCTTTGGTACTTCATAATAAAATATACCACAATATTTGTTATGTACACAAAGTATGTGACCAAATAACCATTTATGTCTAAGTATTTCTTATTTTCTTTTATTCTCTCAAATGTCACGGAGAGATGAGATGTGACATTTATCCAACCAAACACGAACATGTCCTTATACATTCGAACACAAGTCACATTTTCTTTAAGAAATGGACCATAACCATTTGTACATTCTCCATAAAGTTTTATTAGAAACTCATCGTTATCCTTTGACATTACAAAATTACGTGACTCGCCCCAATATCACTTTAAAAGGTCAAATGTACTATATGGACTACAATTTGTATTCCTTTCTTTTGAGGGAGGAATTACAAAAAAAAAATCGAATGAATTGCACCAAAAAAATGTGCCCAATAACCTTTTATACAAGTTTGACGACTAAAATTTACCTTCACATTTGAAGGATCATTTTAAGAACCTATAATGTTCTTCCTTTTAATTACCATGATGATGAACATTAACATTTGACCACACTAATATTCAAACATTCAATCACTTGTCATCTTTCAAACATATTATTCACTGCTACCATGATCGCATAAGTGAATAAAGCAAATTATTGGGCAGCGTACATGACTTTTAGTAAAAAATATATATAATAGTTTGTGTTACTCATCCCCATATTATCGCTATGGTGCATTAGGATACAAAACCAAATGTCTAACCCATATAAAGAATTATTATGCAATAAATTAATGGGACATGAACCCAACATCTTGTTCTTATGGTATTTCAAGAATTGAATCTAATCTTTTACCCCTTTTAGTGCGATAAAATTTAAATCTATTGTCTTATCCTTAAACAATAACATAATTGGCCAAGAAAACTTGAACTCGCCTTAAAACCTTTAAAATATTACCTCACTTTGTAATTATTTGCACAATTAATTTCAATAACATATGAAATATAAACAAGTAATCATGAAGCAACAAACTATTTATTGCAGCACCCCGCAACTAGAAAGAGTTATAATTCCAAAGAGTCATTTGTGGAAAGAGAGAAAAATCTGGAAATTTGACAAAAGTAAGTTAAGTATGAACTTTGGGTCAACTTTAAATGACCATACATACTAATTCCGTAGGAGTTAGGTGTGCTACAAGATACTCTAGTAAATATCTTTGAACTATTTTTGCAATACCGCTGAGTTTGCTATGTTCGAGTTCTTATGAGTGAGATATGTCCATTTGAAGGTTGGCTGTCGAGATAGAGAAAGTCAAAACCGGATTTTAGAAGGAAATTATGGTCTTTCCACTAGGTTCACAACTGATTGAATTCAATTTACTCTTTTGAAGGCTAAGTTAGGATTTTGACGTAAGAGAAAAAAAAAAGATGAGAAGAAGCAAGAAATCGTCAAGTTCTTGAAGCAAAGATTGTGTATTCCTCAAGGGGTGATCCCTACGAGTTATGTGAGATCACATTTCTTTGGGTTAGTTCACCCACATGTCAATCATGATTTATTTTAGCTTACTCTTGTTCTTGAGATTAGAGAAATTGAGACATTGATAAATATAGTTGAAATGTTCATTTGAATATTTATTGATGAGTAGTTTAGAATTTCTTGGGTTCCAACTCATGAAGTTAGGTGTTTTTTTGAGTATATTCTTACATTTTTTGGTTTTGTATTCGAATATAAGAGTTGGGGAAAGAATTAATCGAAACTAGAGGTTTTAGAGTTGAAAAGCAACAAAGAAAATTTGGGGGATTTTGGGTAGGGGCCTGGGGCGCTGCACCATCCTGAGCGCCCCAAAAGTGGTTATGAAATTTAGGGCTTTGGGCGCCATGCCCTAAAAAGCTCGCCAATGTGGTTTCTGAAACATAAGCTACGGTGTCCCGCGCCACTAAGAGTTCCACGGACCCAAAGTCTTCTACTTTTTCCACCTTCTTTAAGTACTAGTTCCCTTGAAACGTACCTATGTTTCCTAGTTGATTTCTACACTCTAAGGTAATTCTAAACAATATGAAATCATCATTAATATGAGATCATGAGACTTGAATCCATGATTAAATTCAAGGAATGTTAAGGTTAACATAAGTCAAGTCAATTCGAGAGAATTTCTTAGTGTTTCCCAAAAGTCCTTTTGAAATGTTCTAACTTTCTTTTAAGACTTAAAGTTCAAGTTAATTAAGAAAAAGAAGTAGGATTTGAAGTTCATTTCTTCAAATAGCCTTTCAGCAAGTTTTCAGAAAAGTGTAAATACTTTCTCAAATAAGCAAGAGAGGAGACTTTAATTTCCAAGATAAGACTTTGAGCAATCATATCAAAACAAAGAAACAACTATGTTTTTAAACATAATAGCTACTATTATATTTTGGGAGTAGTATTGAACACCGATATGGGGAAAACATCAGACAACTCCCAGTCCCCATAAACCATGTAGCCACCAAGTGTAGAAAAGAGTCCTACTATTTATAAAAATCCATAGTGATTTTTAGCATAGACTAGTGGATATACATAGTAGTCAGGTCTTACTCCCTCAGCAAGGTATATGACAGCCTGATAGCATGAGGTAAAATGTTGTAATAGTTTTCGATTAGAGAAACTCCCACAACTGTATGCGTATTCTTATATACATAGTTTATTTATTTTCTTATATACACTACAGAATTTATATCGTATCTTTACATGAACACAGAGTATTATTGTATTCCTAAATACACAAAATTGATATCCATGTTTTAAACATTTTTCTTTATATTGTTTTTACATAACTTCTTTACATTGAAATTAGTTTAGTTCATTTGAGTTAAGACCAGGCTTGTTCTTTTACTTCCATTAATGGTCATGTCTTGTTTTGGAATTCCACTCACCTACTCGTACATTAAATGTAGTGATGTCATTTAATCTGCATCGGTTAATGATGAAGATACAGGTAATCTTGATCAACATCCACCACATCATTTAATCAAGTTAATATCCCGAGTTGTTGGTGAGCGTCCTTGCTTCCAAAGGATCCCTTTTTATTGCTTCCAGTAGTTAATTCATTAGGATATTGCGGTTCCTATCCCAACATTCGTCTCTGTTATCAGAGGTTTTGATAGATAGTTATATAGTTTGTTATGAGTTCTTTAGTGTTATATTTACAATGCTTTTCTTTAAGACTTGAGTATCCATCTTTGCTACTTTAAATGTTTCTTAAAGATATTCTAAGTTGATTTCATAAGTTCTTAATTTGAGATCATTTCTTATGTTTAAGTCTTCCGCCGAGTAAGTAAGCAGACTAAGGGTTTGCTTGGGACAACAATGGTCTGAAGTGCCATTCCCTACCAGGGTGTAGGATCAGAGGATGAAAAACATATCATGAGATCACTTAGTCCAAGAGTGCTTGAGAGTCTTTGAAGTTGTATTTTTATCTGTAGAGTCCTAGTTATCAATGTGAAGCGCACCACATATACAATTAAGAGGCAACAATATTTAGGATTTTCTTCACTTCTTTCATACTAATTTCATGGTATAGAGTCCTCCTTATAAAATTCCTTTCTAACTCGTGCTTCTGCGTATTTTTATGTTCATCATGCCTCAACGAATAATTGTCAAAGGTCTTACGACTAGATGAAATGTTGAACCACAGGAGAAAGGGTTACCTAATCTATCTGAAGTGAAATCCCAGAGAGAACTCACCAATGTTGAGATGTGTTAGGCTACCTATATATTGGCCAAGTTGTGTGCCACCAAGCTATAAAATAGAGAGAGAATTGACAAAAAGTGATTTACACCTCAAGGATCCGATACTTTGTAAGGATTAATGCTCCAAACTTCACAAGTTCCAATATTACTAAGGATCCATCGAACTTTGTTGAAGAACTTCAGAAGATTTTCAAAATCATGCATGTTTCTCATATTAGAGGGTGGACAAGCTACATATCAGGTACAGGGTGTCCCTAGAATATAACTTGATGAATGGAAGAAGTATTGAGCTGAGGAAGCACCATTTCTTAGTTGGGCTGGTATTAAGGAGTTCTTTTTGGGGCATCTCTGCCCCCGATCCCCCCCCCCCTCAGGAATTGAGAGAGGATATAGTACGAGATTTCTTCACTCTTAATCAGGATTTTTTGACCGTTCATGAGTATAGTCTGAGGTTCACAAAACTTTCTCGGTATGCTCCGAAGGTGGTTGCTGACATTAGGAGTAGGATGAGTTTGTTGATTGTTGTATTGTCTCAATTGTAAAGAAATGAAGGCAAGGAAACTATGTTGATAGGGGATATGGAGGTATCAAGGCTAATGATCCATGTGCAACAATTTGAGGAGGACAATATGAGGGATATAGAAGAGTTTCAGAATAAAAGGGACAAGAAATTAGGGAATGAATCCGAGAAGCAGAACAGTAATTTCAACTGGTCATCCGTCCAACAAAAACAGAAGGGACTTGGTATATCATCTACTAAGAACAAATGTGAGTACAATAGTCAGATTCTCAGTATAGTATGGCACAAGGGGGTAGTAAGCCTCATGCATATGCTAAGTGTGGTAGAAACAACTTGGGGATGTGTCATGATGGATCTACTTGTTGCTTCATGTGTGAATGGAATGGTCATTTTATGATAGAGTGTCCAAAGAACAATCCCGGTAATGGTAATTGAGGCAACAGAGCCCAATATTCTTTAGTTGCTCTACCAGACAAAGCTGCATCTAGAAAAGCTACTTCATTGGTTGGCGAAGAAGGAAACCTTATTTATGCTATTACAAGGCGCCAAGAGCAAGAGGATTCTCCAGATGTTGTCACTGGTATGATCCAAGTCTTTAACTGCATGGTTATGATTTGCTAGATTCGGGAGTGAGTTTATCCTTTGTAACTACGAATGTTGCAATGAATTTTAATGTTCTCCTTGAGAAACTTAGTGAGACTTTTTTTTTCTACACATATGGGTGAGTCTTATTCTAGAAGAAAGAGTCTATCGAGATTGTTCTATTACCATCAATCACTATAACAATGGTTTATTTAGTTGAGTTAGACATGATAGATTTCAATGTCATTCTTTGTATGGATGGTTTCATGCTTGTTATCCCTCAGTTGATTATAGAACATGAGTTGTCAAGTTTCAGTATCAAAAAGAGTTAGTCTTAGAGAGGACAGTAGTTAAGCAATGCCTAAGGGTCGTTTTATTTCATAATCTTAAGGCAATGAAGTTAGTTTCAAAGAGGTGTGTTTATAACTTACTCAGAGTTAATGACTCTTGTGTTGAGATACCTCTTATTCAGTCTGTTCCATAGTAAAAGAGTTTCCAGAAGTATTTCAAGGTGATCTTTCTGTAGTCCAACCTGACAGAGAAATAGACTTCGGTATAGATATTCTTTCAGATACTCTAACTATATCTTTTCCGCCAAATAGGATAGCACCATCAAAGTTAAAATAGGACTTGTAAGATCTCCTAGATAAAGGTTTTATTCGACAAAGTGTCTCACCATGGGGTGCTCCAGTCTAATTTGTTAGAAAGAATAATGGTTCCCTTAGGATGTGTATAGATTTGTGTCAGTTGAACAGTCTGATTTGTGAGAAATGATGATGGTTCCCTTAGAATGTGTATAGATTAATGTCAGTTGAACAAGGTTACCATCAAGAATAAAAATCTTCTTTCGAGAACTTGTGATCTCTTCTACCAACTTCAGGGTGCCACTTGTTTCTCAAAGATAGACCTCTAAGCCGTCTACTTTAATTAAGAGTAAGGGAATGTTATATTCCCAAGACAACTTTCAGGACCTACTATAGTCATTATGAGTTTCTGGTCATTTCATGCAGTTTAACCAATACACGTGCAATGTTCATGAACCTTATGAATAGAGTATAAAAGTATTATTTAGATATGTTTGTTATCATATTCATTAATGAAATAGTAATCTATTTGAGGGGGAAGATCATGCTCGCCATCTCAGAATAGTTCTCAAAATTCTAAAGGATAAAGAGTTGTATGTGAAGTTCTCTAAGTGTGAGTTTTTGCTTGAGTCTATGGCATTCATAGGCCACTTTTTTTCCAGAGAGGGAATTAAAGTTGACACTGAAAAAATAGAGGCAGTGTACAATTGGCCTAGACCCACATCTACAACTAATATTAAGAGTTTCATAGATTTAGCTAGCTATTGTAGAAGGTTCATTAAGGGGTTCTCATCTATTTCGTCCACTTTGACCAAGTTAAATCAGAAAAATAGTGATGCTTCAATGGTCTGAACATAGTGAGGAAAGCTTTTACTAATTGAAAAAAGAGGTTGACTACTGCCCCAATATTGACCTTTCAAGCAGGCACACATGGCTTTGTTGTTTATTCTGATGCGTTTAGAGTTAATTTGAGTTGTGTGTTAATGCAGAATGACAAGGTTATATCTTATGCCTCTAGATAACTCATAGTTTATGAGAGGAACTACTCAACCGATGATCTAGAGTTGGTTGCCGTAGTGTTTGCTTTTAAAATATGGCTCCACTATCTTTATGGTGTTTATGTGGATTTGTTCATCGATCACAAGCGCATTTAGTATGTGTTTAGTGACAAAGAGCTTAATCTCAGGATTATAACATGATTATTCTATAGCACCCTAGTAATGATGATGTTCTTGTTGCTTCCTTAAGCTGGTTGCCTGTGAGTACTGATGAGTCCACAAATTGGACTCATTTAGGGGTCGAATTTCATATAAATAGTGTTCTCAAACGATAATTTCATCTTCATAAATGATGAAAACTCTTAACTGTCATATATTTGAAGATTTATTGGAAGCATGGACACTTAGGCACTGAATAAAAAGTCATAAAAAATATAGAAGCTCAAAACGTAGAATCGCCAAGCACGCTTGGAAAATCACCGAAGGACGCACTCCGCCCTTTATTCCAGTAAGCGAAGCCCTCAAGGAATTTGATTAAAAGGCGATGAAAGGAATAGTCTACATTCTGCCGATCAGTTCCACAAGGCTATGATATACAACCCAATGATCCAGGACACAAACATGACGAATGAAAAAGCACAATAGTTCATGAACCATCAGAAGGGCGAATCACTGAGTCATTCGGCAATTGCGACTAACCTCGTCGAATGGTCCACCACAATACTTATTCTTAAAAGCTATAAATTCTACTTGTAGTTATTATTTTTAAGAGATCAAAACATTCTTGTAATTTTATATTTCGAATACTATTATCCTTGTTTTTTTTCCTAATGTTTGGAGAGGGTTTATGATGACTTCAAGAAACAAGGAAACATATTCCCAAGTTGGAAGGGAGTCTTCTCCATTCTTATTCCTTTGCTAAAATCAAGGTTTCATATATATTATACCTATTTGATTTTATTTTCTATGTAGGTGTATTATGTTATTTCTTTTTGTGTTGCTAAAAAACCCCAATTCTTCGGTGTTTGTCGACATCCCTTTGAGAGGGTGCAACGTCATGGTGTCTTAATTAAAAAAGAATTATTAAATATTTTAAAATAAGTTTAAAGGGGTAAAAGAGGAAAAGGGAGTCGCCGCCTAATTTATTTTGAAAACTTGGAAAACAATTAATAAATTAATATAAAAAATATCTACGAAACCAATTGATTCTAGGTAAGGGTTCAAATTATTCCGAAGGGAAGGGGTTAGCATCCTTCAAAACCCACAAATGTGGGTTCCGACTGGATTCATTGTTTTCAAATTGATGAAGAGAATAAAATAATATACAAATATAATAATCATATAATATACAAAGTAATATGATAAAACAGTAATATAGGAATCGGCCTAAATTGTCTATCGTAAACAATATACAAGAGTAAATAAGAGTAATTCGAATAACTCGATTGAAAAGCACCTTTGAGTACTCGTAAAAACACTTAGTAGAAGTGTTAGTAATAAATAAATATGAATAAAATTGAATAACAGAAATAAAAACTTAAAAATAAAAAATTGTCTTATTAACATGAAAGGTCTTGGAAATGGACTGTAATTTCTTCATCCGCCATTTTTAACATATAAAATATATAAACCTAAACTAACTTTCCTTCATTTAAAAATTGGAAGACCTCTAAAACCGACGAATTTTTTTTATCATTGGCCAATTTAACGTCAATCCAATAAATCACAGAATATCTAAAATTAACCTCAAAAAAATGAGTAAACAATATAATAATTAATAACAACATCAACGGTAACAAATGGGGGTAAAATGATTCACCGGAAATTTTCTTTAAAACATATATAACATTGACCAAAAAGAAATAAAATATTAAAAAAAGCTATAACAAGAATCGTGAATAAAACAAACATCAACTCGTAGTCAACAAAGAATGAAAAATAAATGAAATAATATATTATCTAAAATAGTGAATCATTAAAAATAAACTAAAATTAAATAGGATCAGAATAAGTTTAAACAAAAAGATAAAGTATCAATTATTATGGGGTTACGAAAGAGTGTTTGGAGTTTGAGCTCCTCCTATAAAAAGGAAAATAATTTTCAAATACATAAAAACTGCAACATATATTTTAAATAAATAACACCAATAAAATTTAAATAGAGCATATTTTCAAAATACAAACATATCGTAACAATTTATATGAAAAGACAAAAGAATGTAAAAGATAATGAAATTACTATGGAGTTTTGCTGGAAAAAGAGCGCATTGATGGAGTGATGTTGTGATTTCGCCGGATCTGCTTGAGCTTTGGCTTGCTGATTAGTTCAGTTGTTATTGATGTTGTTGTTCTCTGGTAACTTGGAGTTTTGCTCAAGTCTTGCTCGCTTCGCCAGATTTAATGGTGAAAATACCTGCAAATCCAAACAAAAGTTGAAAAGGAAAAGGGGAAGGGACTGGTTCGTTTAGCTCCGGTTCATCGGAGCTATTGCAAGCTGGAAAAAAAGGAAGAAACAAATGGGTTTTGGTGGTTATTTGCTGGCGGGAAAGAGGAGGAGAAGAGAGGATTTACGAGTTGTTGGCTTGCTCTTGTTCATCAGAGCTTGGAGCTCCTTGCCGGAGCTAAACAATGAGCAGGGAGTTGGCGTTTTTTTGTTTGGTTTTGGTGGTTTTCTTGTGTTTGAAGGTTTATTGAGGGAGAATGGAGAAGAAAGAAGGGGGGGTTGAAGGCTGGTTATTTGTCAGAGAAAGAAAAGAAAATGGGTTTTTGGTTGGTCATGATTGCTGGTCAGAAATAGAAATGGAAATGGAAGAGAGAAACTAGTTTATAAAATTGATGGATGTTGGTGGAAATATAGTTGTTTCACCGAAAAATTGAGAAAACGAAATGGGGTTTTGGAGTGGGATTCGCCGGATTCATGCAAAACTCCGGTGACCTACAATCGGAAAATAATGAACTATAAAATCATGTAAAATAATCCTTAAATTCTTATACACCCCTTAATCTATTGTGTCAGATGTTCTATATATAGGGAATTATTCAAAATGGGTCTAAGTTATGGCGTAAAGATTGTGACACAAAAATGTTAGTGCGTATACAAATGTATTCAAATTTGAATGAATTTTTATACTGCGGAAAATATCAAAATAAATATTAATAATGTAACAGAAAAAAATGGATATAAAAAAGATTAATTAACATAATCAATTACATGTAAAAAATGTAATTTAACAAAAATAGTGATTTTATAAAAAAATTGAACAAATATTTGAACATCTGGATATGACAAAATAATATAAACATACCAATCGATAAAAATCCTAATACTTTGAGAAAAAGGATGATTATCTACAAACTGCATTAAAATAACGAAATACTTATTTTGAACTATTTGAAATAAAATACGTAAAAATTACTAATTTTAAAACTATTAGATCAAAATTTCGTGTCAACAACTTGCCCCTTTGTTTGATTAGGATTGATGAAGGAGATCCTGGTCAAACAAAGTTGACTAACCCAAATTTGGTTTGATAAACGTTTAAAAAAACAATTGTGACATTAACAGAGCTTTTGATCTAGACTCTATGTGCGTCGACTGGGCTTAAAATAATAAACAAAATGCATAGATTGATTGTAAACTGAGAACATTCATATACCTTCGATGTTACTAGCGAAATTGCACAATGAAGGTGGTGCACCTTCTTGAAAGGAGGATGGTGTGAATAACATGTCACTTTGAACAAGGTGATAACCCAAGACTTCTCTTTGAAGGACGACAAACCAATTTGAACATAACTTGTCACTTTGAACGAGGTGACAACCCAACGTGTCTACAACCTATCTTGAACTTAATATGTCAGTTGAATGGAGGTGACAACCAATCTTGTCTCTTTCAGGCTACGGTCTGTTGATGCCACCTTGGGTTGCACCTGCAAATTTTTTTCTGTAAAGATGGTTTTTGGTCTGTTTTGGCTACGGGGTGTTACAGGTAAAGTTTGGTATCTCATATTGTCAGGTTTTTCCCATTAATTGCCTAAATGTTGCATTTTTGAATTTTGAAGCATGTTCAATGTAATGCTAGACAGCTTATTCTAAGATTTTTAGGAAATCGACTAAATTGTTGTTTGATTGGAAGCTATTGAAATATGTGTAGAATTGATGCATATTAACATGATAATGAATTTAAAAGTAGGTTTGCTATTTGGAATAAAGAATGCGAGTCTTATGGCATGATGTGTCGTGGATTTGATTTAACTTCTTATTGTGTTATGAGTCCCTTGATGTTGTGGAATTGATGTTTCCCCTTGAATCGAGGGTAGAATTCTTATCTTTGTAGGGTAATGATGTGGGTTTGATTGACCTAGAAGTTACCTTATTTTAATGTTGAATGAAAAGAGAGAGTCATTATGGCTAAGTCTCCTTGTTGTCTTCCTCTAATGATGCATTACCGTGGTGTTTATTGTATTGTAAAAAAACTTATGTGGTTAAATAGGATGACCTAACTTGATAATTAGGGATAAATTGCGTAGGTGCTAAAGTTTAGAAAGCCTTGGTTGACTTACTGTATTCCTTTCAAAATGGTAAATCACTTTTAAGTGTAGTAAGTGAAGGTTGTTAAGCTAAGATCCTCTTAAAGTTGGGTTTACCCTAAGTAGGGGATGGTGATGGCGTAGTAATGTTGTAGATATTTTCTACCTTTTCCTTCTGTTCTTACTTGAACTTGCATCTAATGAATTTTTAGTAAGCTTGTTCATGATAGAAGTCTCAAGTATGAATTTCGTGACCTTGATACGTTTGGTATGTATTGATTGACATTACCTTAAAGATATTGTGAAGATTCCGAGGTGCATGAAAGATTTTTTTTTTTTTATAAAATCCATGTTTTTTAATGTTGATTTGAATCTTGATATGCTAGTTATGAATTTGATTTCTTGAGATAAGATAAGAAACATGGTTGTAATCACTTGTGAGGTGATATATTTAGCCTTATAATGGAAAAATTGAGTCTCTTTTAAAATGGAATATGTTCAGTCTCTTGAAAATTATGTGACTTGTATGGTTTGGAATACATAATTGTATATGTTTAGCTAAGTGTTCATGTGTGTGCCTATGATTTGTGTTATTCTTCTCAAAAGATGTGAAAGTTATTGCTATGTTTGAAATTGACATTTTGTGACATTAATTCCTAATTGTTGTGATGTGCTTGGTGTACCTATCATTGAGACATCACTAGGAAGGAAACATGAGCATGCCTTGGCTTAAAAGTTGAGATTTCTCATTTTAAGAGAAATTTGACCTTGCACTTTGCTTAGGTGTGAAATCATTATACATGTAAGTGTGTTGAGGAGAAAGACATTCCTCCATGGAAACCACTAAGCATGGTATGGTTGAGTATGCCCTTCATGACACCAGGTCTAATTAATAAAGATCTTTGTTGATTCAATTAACTCAAGTCCATGTGCATTGAAGTATGAGTGCCTACTTGTGCTTGAGTATTATTGAAATCTTCCTAAGTGTGACTGAAAGAATAGTTGCTAAAATGATCTCTTAATAAATTGAAGTGTAATGACCATGTTATGATTAGGATAATAATATTCCTCCTGTTAACATGATAAGAGCCCTTGTGTTTGATGCATTAAACGAATAATGGTTTTTTCTTGCTTGTGTTCATTGAGTGCTCAAATGATTTGAAGATGTGGTCCTTGTAAATTGGTGCATTGAATACTATGTGATGATGTTGTAAATGTGATGAACTGCTCTATGATGCATTGAAGTCCTTGTTGTGACTAAAGTTTCCTAAGTGAGATTCGAGGACGAATGTTCCTAAGTGGGGGATATTATAAGATCCCAAAAATGAGTTAGTGTGTCTAGAGCCTAACATGTTCGTATTAAAGTTTTAAGTCCTAAAATTACTTATAATATGGTATAGAGGCAGTGTGTAATGATTAAGGTGATTTGGAAGTCAAACGTCAAGGGACGACCAAGACGTTTGACGACTAGTCACCTATGTGCCTATACGTGCTTATATTTAAACGTAATGAGCTTATGAAGTATTTAAATGAGTTATAATGATTTTTATATACAGTATATGTAGTTTTCTAAACATTAGAGGTTAAACGTCCAAGATCGTTCAAGACGTTCGAAAGTTAGCGCTTGAGACGTCCAAGTGTGTCTTGATGGGGCCTAGCCTGTTTGGACGTGTTATGTGTATTTTTTTGGGTGAAACTGATGTGGGAGGTCTAAAACATGTTAAGGTTTATATTTGCGTTGGAAATGTCCGGGTACAACTTCTAAAAGGCCCCGCAAAAGGGCCCACAAGAAGGACCCAAGGTTGTCGAGACACTGCCTTGGCAGTGTCAAACGACGAGCCAAAAGGACGCCCAATTGGTTGAAAAACATCCCATAGGTGGGTCTAGTAAATTTACACTTATACTGGGCAAGGATAAACCAAACAACAGGCCAAGTTCCAACTGACGGAAGCCACAGACGATCTGTCAATGGACCGACTGCCCATCGATGGTGATCCGTCGATGCAGCCTGGTGCCACTATCTTGTGCACTGTTTCCTTAAAGGGGTGAATGGGAAATTCACCCCACGTCATAACCTGACTCTAATTGTTTGATTTACCTATTCTTGGGTGTATATAAGTAATCTAAAATGTGACTGACCCATTCCTAATCCCATTCACTTATATTAAACATTCCCTCAAAAACAAATTCTTTATAGAAAACCTCCCTTGTTGTTGAAGCTCAAGAACAGCTTGTAGATTGTATTCTCATGGGTTTATTCACCAATTTTTAGAGGTTTTCAACTAGACAAAGGTATGGTGATCATTCATCTCTAAGTAACTTTTCACTTGGAGAGTTAATCTCAAGTTTTCAAAGAAAGTTTCATGATCAACGTTCTTCTTCTTCAATCTAGCCCTGGGTTATTTCTAAAAAAAGTAAATGGTTAAATCATGGTGAATTTATGTTAATGTATTTCTTTTAACGTGATTTTGATCCAATTGCATGATAAACCCATGTTCCTTCCCAAAATCGATTAGCCGTGCATGAGCACTGTCACCATGCCTTGTTAATGTCTGAATTGCGATTCTCTTATTTTGAATTTTCTATATCTACTTTTATTTATGTGAATTAGTGATTAATTAGTTATGAAGGATCCATGTGGATCATTGTATGAACATTTGAGCAAGCTTAGTCTAGTATCAATGGTATCATTGTACCCTTGGTCCTTAATTGTATAAAAGTGGATTTCAATCATGTTAAGTTCCTTCAAGCTACTTTTATAGGTTAATATCATTTTTAAATTATGAATATGACTATCTTATGATCAAAGTAAGGAAGTCTTATATGAATTGATCTAGGTTCTTCTAGTCTATAAAATGGTAACTTGTGATCTTGACGTTAGGTTGGTTGTCACGTGTCTCGATTCCATGGTAATTGGTTCATGATGTTGTATAGGGTCAATAGTATCTTAGATACTCCCTATAATAGATTATAATGATGAATTATGTATTGGTATCCAATGTGGATTTATGCTTGAAGATTTGATCCCTAATATCTCTCTATTGTAATTACATGATGTTCACTATAATCTTGACTCTTTAGGAAATTGTGGTACGATTTCATCTAAGCCATGATATCTTTAACTACTTCCTTTTTATATGTATTATTGATTAAATTTTGATCATGAATAATGGACAATCATTGTGAAAAAAAATTGATAAGAGATCAAATTCTTTTCACATTCTATAAATTGATGATGTTATGAATATAATGTGATCTGAATTTAGGGTAGATGAAGCACGAATTAGTCTTTATTATTAGGTACTTAAATACTACCCTAGGTTTGTTTTATTTTTATGTTATGAATATTAATCATGGTAATCACACTAAAGCATATTAGCAAGTGATTTATAACTCTCTACCTTCTAGTATACATGTGATGCCTTGTATTATGTTCTTATAGTGACTAGTACATGGTTTTGTTTCATGCTTAAAGTACATTTAGACACTGCCTTATACATGTATTATTATTGAAAGGGTTTATTGATCAATGTTAATCAAAAAGGGTTGATGAATTGGTAAGGTCTACTCTTCCTCCCTACTTTTCTATATTAATGTAGTTGATGAGGCCTTGTATGACATTGTGTGGTTTAGTCCACTTATGGTGGCGGTGTTTACTTTATTGTCATTATATATGTGTTGACCATAGACTTTAAGGCAAATTTATTAAAATATGAATGAGTGGTTATGACTATCACCTTATGTGTAAGTTGTTCCTAGCCTTCTACTTTAGTTGTGAATCTAGGTTAGGTTACTATTGTTATGAGCATGTAAGTGTTATGTTAGGATCATGTGTAGGTTCTTCCATTAATCTACCCACGTACTCCTATGTGAATGTGTGAATAGATAAGGTTAAGAGTCTTGAATATAATGTGAAGATTTGTCTTGCCTCTTATGCTAAATGGTGTTTTGTGGAGGGTAGATGCCTTAAGATGTTATTGATAGACATTATGTGATCATGTTGACTTATGTACACACACTCACACATTATGCATGATTACAAATAGTACAGGTCATACTGTCTAAATGAAAGGTAGTTCTCATATTCACTAGTGGCTAATACTATGAATGTTAAGATGATGTCTATGAAAGTATGATATGTGTTTCCTTAACTAGGTTGACTTGAAAGGTGTACTAGTATGGTCAAGGGTATGAGACTATGCCTATGCATTGCACATGTGTGCCTTGATAACATTATTTCTATTTTTTGTTTCTATGTGTATGAATATGAATGCATGAACATGTGTGACCTTAATGTGTTATGTGAAAGGTTTTCTCACATATATGTATACACACACATGAATGATGATCTAGTAAATATACGATCCTTGAAAGGTGTGCTCAAGTGTATCCTAAACTACATAGAGCTAATGCATATGCTATGTACATGTGAAAGAATTTCTCATGTGATTTAGGCCAAGGAACTGTCATCTATGACCTATGAGCTAAGCATATGAGGGGATGAATATCCTAAGCCTATATTTTATAAAAGTAATGTAATAATGGCGTTTCAATAAAGCAAACTTAGATTAGCACCAAGTGACCTTGAATATGAGTATGTGTCCCTTCTAAATGTGGGAAGGAAGGTCTACCATAAATCTCATGAGGTGGATAACCACAATGCCTCCGATAGTCATAAATAGGGTTTCCATAAGTGAATAACCATAATGGCCCATCTTGGCATAAAGAGGGTTTTCACATGTTTCTCCAAGTTCCATAAACTATGCTTGCCACATAGGATCTAGTAATGTGATATCAATTAAAATGCTAGCATGTGTTAATGTTGTACCTTGGCTAGGTAAGAATACCTTTCATTGGTGTAAGGCTCTACAAAACCAAATTCCATATTTAGAACCCATGGTCTTAGTGTCGGTTAAGGCTATAGTTTCCCTAAAGTAAAATTTACAATGGAAGTAAATGACTAGGACCCTAACTAAGAGGACTTAAGGATGGTTACTTAGGATAGCTGGAAGTAATGAACCCGTCTAGACATTGCACAAGTACCTCCTTAGGAAGTTCTAGGAAGGTGTACTAATGTGTATGATTGTGAAAATGTCTTTTTATGCATGACTTGGTAGTATTTTTCTATTTGTCATGAAGATGTCCATGGTATGAATCTATGTGATGCGGTCTTATTCTTTTATGCACTATGTGAGTATTAATGACTATATGTTGAAGGTTGCTGACATGAATGAGGTTGTCTTCACTTAATCTGTTGATGTATGAATTGTATGATAAGGCTTGTGGTCTCATGAAAGGTTTACTATGTATGTGTAGGGTTATGGGGCTTCACATGTACATTTCACTAGTAGACTAATATTGGGGTCATGAACAAGGTCTTATAATGATTTGTGTGAAGTCAAGTCAATATATGTGTTAATTGATGTAGCTTACTGTAAAGCCAATGGAGCCTTGACTTAAATGTGTCTTTGATAGGTTGTACTTGTATTATGGTATGTGTTGGATTGTATAGGTTGTATGTATGGTTTCCTTGTGTCCATAAGATGATGCATTGCACCAAGTATCACTAATGGGTTACTTGGGAAGTTAGTGAATAAAAGAAAAGATAGTTGACTATAATGTAAAAAGAGCTCCCTGTAATGTGACTCAAAAATGATCAAATTTTATATGTGATCTTATATGATGTTTGGTATTTGAATATGTCTATATGAAGTATGTGAATGATATAAATGCTATTATATAAAGGTTTTATGAAGTTTTACTCAAAAAGGCATGAAGTATGATTTTAAGATAACATCCCTCTTAAATGAATGTTTTTGCATGGTTGTCATACTTAGTGCATTCTTTTACTAATCCCATTATTCTTTACTTTTTACACGAATGTATGTTATGGATGCTTAAAAACGATGTGTATATCATTGAGGAGCTTGATATGCGATTCCCAAGCTCAAGGAAATGAATCCTTAAGTCCAAGGATGTCCTAATGTTTAGTTACTGTAAAGTTTATTAAACATTGTATAGTTTTATATTATATCTTAAGGGTCGTGTACCTAATGTATTTAAATGTTGTTTAGTCTAATATGACAAAGAGACTTGAAGTCTAAGTATGTAAAATGATATATACATACATATATATACATACATATATATATATATATAT
>NC_028637.1:67502157-67510524 GCF_001406875.1 Solanum pennellii | reverse complement strand
ATATATATATATATATATATATATGAAGTAATGTTCTACCATATGATGTTCTAAGAAAGTTTTAAATTTTCCGCTAAATTTACTTTGACACTGCGATGAATGATAACTATGGGCTTGTATAAGACCTCCGAGAGGTCAAATACTCCATGTTACCTCTAGGGGGTTCTCCCCAGATGTGACAGAGGTCTGTCTTTGATAAATGACTAGAACCCTGAATTTGGTCAAACAAATAATCAATCCTGGGGATGGGATAGTTATTCATGTGATCTAGTTTAATTGTCAATAGTCAATGCCCATTCTGAGATAACCATTTTTCTTCTTTATGAACAAAACATGTGCACCCCACAATGAAATACTATGTTTGATGAAGCTTTTATGTAGAAGGTCTTTCAATTACTCTTTCAATTTCTTAAGCTGCAGATGGAGCTATTATATAAGGAGGAATAGAAATAGGCTGGGTATGGGAAGGAGATCTATCCCAAAGTTAATTTCCCTTTTGGGAGGAACTCTAGGAAGATCTTGTGGAAACTCACTGACTACTGGAACTTACTCAAGAGTTGGAGTTTCAAAGCTAGAATACTTAGTCCGAACTAGATTATAGAGATAACCCTTAGAGATCATATTTCTGGCATTGAGGAAAGAAATGAATAATCCTATAGGCACTAAGTTACCACCCAATTCTAAAATTGGAGCCTTTGGAAATAGAAAACAAACAATCCTAGTTCTAGAATCGACCGTGGCATGATAGGAATGTAACTAATCCATGCCTAGAATGACATCACACTCTATCATTTTTAACAATACAAAATCGGATGAGATGACTTTCAAAGAGACTGTGAAAGGGCACTTTCAGTATAACCATCTAGCTATAACGGGTTCACTTACTAGAGTAGACACTTAGAAAGGTTCTAAGAAAGTTTCTAGACTAACACTGAATTGTACTACTATGTAAAAATCTACAAAGGAGAGAATAGCCCCTGGATCTAACATAGCATAAACATCAAGTTCAAAGAATCATAACGTACCAGTGACTACATTAGGAGAACTTTCTTGATCTTTTCCAGCCTGAAGAGCATACAACATGTTCTACCGCTTACCGCCACCTATACTAGATGAGTTACCCTACTAAGTCAGGCTTGCTGGTGCTGCCGAAGTTAAGGACTAAGCTCTACTATTACTACCTCCTTGACCCTTTCTATAAGGACAATACCTCAACATGTGACTAGACCAACCGCATCCAAAACATCTTTGCTTTCCTGCGAGGCACTTACCCGGATGGTTTTTACCACACTTAGGCCAAGTGGGGTAAGTCTTTGTATCTGAAACACTTCCATGATACTTAGAACCTGGTGCCTTAACCTTCTGATCATACATATTCTTGGTGGATGGGACAGTAGCTTATTAAGGGTGTAGAGCTGAAAACTTCTGCTAACTCTGCGAGCGATTTACACCACATGATTTCTGCTCAAAATAGTCATAGTTCCTAGTTCTAACCTTCTTATTCTCTTTGGCTTGTTCCCTAAGATTATCACACTCAACTTTTTAAGCATGAGAAATAGGCCTAGAGATGGTCATATATCCTAGTAACATAGCATTTCTACACTCTGTTTTCACCAAATCTGGCACTTCATACAAGAACTTATTCATCTGTGCCCAGAAGTCAGCAATCATGTGCGAGCATACTTGGAGAGTTGGTTAAACTTGAGCCCATATTCTTGGACCTTTATGTTACCTTGCTTAAGTTCATGAATTCCTGAGCCTTAGTTTCTCTCAACTCTATTTGAAAAACCTTTCTAGAAAGGCCTCTCTAAAGCAATCCCATGTAATAGGAGTTGAATGTATACTTTTATCCTCTTTCCATTGAGTGTATAAGATATGCGCCACATGGTATGATGCCAACTAAACCAGATCATTTATAGTGACCTGCATCACCTAAAATATCTTCTTGATCTCACCCAATAAATTTTGAGGATCTGCACCAGTCTGCGATCCTAAGAACTCAAGCGGATTCATCCTAACAAAGTCACGGATCGTAGCATTTGTCGATCCACCATTAGCATTCACATGAGCTTAGTTTCGCTGATTAGCGATACTCTAACCCAACATCTGAATGGCATTCCTGAATCCAACATTGGAGACTTCCTGATCTGGGACTGGATGTCATGACAAGGGAGCACCCCCTAGAAGTATCATGGATTACTTGACTTCTCAGAGGTCTTATGAAAGCTCGTAGTCATCCTTCATCACATTATCATAGTAAATTTAGCGGAATATTTAAAACTTCTCATCACACATCATATGCTAAAATAACTTCATATAATTATATATAAAATATCATAATACATAGATAGACTCTAAGTCTCTTTTGCCATCTTAGACTCAACATCAACAGATAAGAATAGGGACGCGACCCTTATAACATAAAATAATAATCTAATTCTTACATAAACTATAATAATAATTTGACATGGGAATCATTGAATCTTAAGGATACCTTTCTTGATCTTAGGAAACATGTATCAAGCCCTTAAATTTAAGAGACATCCTCTAGTAATCCACCACCTAAACTTTGTGCATAAAGATGAAGAAGAATGGTGTTAGTACAACAATGCACTAAGTATGACAACTATGCAAAAACATAATTTGAAGAGGACATTTGGTTAAAAACCATGCATCATGCATATTATCATAAAAATTATTTAATACTATTATTTCAAGCATGAGAGACATATACATATGCATATACATATAGAACACCTTCCTAGAACTCCCTTCAAAAGATAATTGTGCAATGAATAGGTAAAGTACCATACATTAACCTATACTAAGAAACTTCCCTTAGGTTATCTTATTTAGGTTTCATTACTTTACTTCCATTGTTTATTTTACTTTAGGGATATCCTAGCCTTAATCGACAATAAGACCTTGTAAGACAAACATGGAATTTGGTGTCATTCCCTCATACCAAAAGAGGGTATGTTAATTACCAATGTAAGATATGAATATCATGCTAGCATCTTAGGTGATATCACTTGCTAGATCCTATGGGGCAGCATAGTTATGGAAACTTGGAGGTATGTATGGAAACTTTCTTTATTACTTTTGAGCATTGTAGTTATCCACTTCATGAAGACTATAAACAAGATTTCCCACATTTGGAAAGGGCACCCCTCATCGTCCAGTTCATTCGGTGCTAAGCTAACTTCCCTTTATTGAAAAGTCTTTATTAACTTTACTTCATAAAATGGCTTTAGGAGTTTAGCTCCTTTTATGCTTATCTCATAGGTTATAGATGAGAGAGAGACCTTCCATCAACCTAGCTCATGTGAGAAAACCTTTCATATGGACATATCATATTCAAGAACAACCTAGTTTAGAGTACAATTGAGAATACTTTTCAATAGACTCCCTCTTTACTAGATCATCATGAATGATTCATTATATACATTCATGTGTGTGTACATGTTCATATATGAGGAAACCTTTCACATACTACAGTTAGACACTATACATATGCATACCTCATCATATCATATACTTTCATGTTCATAGCTTAATCATGCATTTATATTCATGTACATAGAGTAATCACCCTAGGAACTATCCTAGCAAGGTACACATGTGCAATCTATAGGCAAAGTCTCATACCCTTGCCTACAGTGTACACCCATCGAGTTATCCTACTTAAGATATATTTTAGAGTTTCATGAACATAGACTTTACATGCATAGTAGTAGACAATAGTGCATATGAGAACTGTTATTTCATTAGACACATACCCTACTTATAGACATGCATGAGGTATGTGTACATTGGTCAACATGATCACATAATGGAAACAACAAGGTACTTAGGAATCCATCCTCTATAGATCACAACATGTGTACAACATCCATCAAGTCTTAAGTCACCCACATATAGAGTTTGAAGGACTATATACTACACATACACACCTTATATCATGGGATATAAGAACATATCAAACATTTGAATAGAAGACTCCTCATTATGCATATAAGACCACACAATCAAATAGGTATACATAATCCGGGTTCATTCATCAAGAGTACATCATCAATGATAAACATATACACCACATCAAACCCTAACAACCTTATCCAATTATCATACCATTATCAATGCATCCTAGATCATGAACTAGAAAGGTAGACTAGGCATATAGCTTCACATGTGTGATCATTATAACCACACATCAAACATAAATTTTGTTTCAAATCCATGATTATAAGATATAGAGAGATAGAAAAGAAGGTAAACACCGCCACCATAATTTGACCATACCAATGACCACAATTCAATGTCAATTCTATACTAAATAGAGAGATATAGGTCAACTCACCAAAACATCCAAGATATGATCCCCATTCATAAATTATAAACAATTCATAATCAATTGACATATATAAACATAGAATTAAGCAATTCATAACACTTTAAACATAATCCGACAATCATCTAATCAAGATTAACAAACCCACATTATGTCATAAATTCATATATTATAAGGATCATGGGTTCTTCATGGAATTAGATCAAAATTCATTTTAAAATACTTTATTAATCATAAATTAACCAATTCAATGCTTTTGAAATCAATTTGACAATGAACCCATGGATAGATTGAAAATTGGGAATTTTCGTCTTTGAATCACTTTTGAAAATCCTTGATTGAACTCCTTAGATGAATGGATAAATAAGGATTAAGGGTCACAGTACCTTATTGATTGATGACACATGAGAAATTTGAGAAGAAATCATAAAAATCTAGCCCCTAGCTTGAACATGAGTTTTCCCTCCAATGGAGGTTTGAGAGAATTTGGAAGTAAAGGGAGTTTTGGGATTTTTGATTTTCTTATTGGGTGTTGGGGTTTTGACTTTGGAAAGGGATTAAATAAGTGTAAAAATCTCTTTATTAATGTATCCTAAAGTTACAAAAACACCCCATACTTTTTTGGACTTTTAGAAATATCAAACTTAACTTTCATTTTTAGAATCTTCGTCGGGGAGCGAGTCCACGACGCAAAGCTGTTCCCCCATGATTTTTGGAATTAATTCTTGGGACAGTAGAGTCTTCTTTGTTTCCGTGACGTGGACAAAAAGTTTGGCCTATGGAGAACCTAGTCCTTGACACCGACATGTTTTACCTAGGAACAAAGTCTTGCTGCCTTTGTCAGCTTGTTGGTCAAAAGAGGGGTCCTCCTTAAGGACCCCTAGGGCAGTCCTTGGGGAGTCCTGCCTGGACGTTTTGACACTAAATACAAAAATATACGTGTTACGGACCTCTTATATAAATTTTAACACCAAAAAATAAATAAAACATATAAAGGAACACCAGAAAACACTAACATGTCTAAAGACTAACTTTGGAACGTTTTGGACGTTCTTGGACGTTTGACCTCCAAACCATTTCAATTCAATCATGAATATTTTAAAAAACTTAATTAACATATTATTATCCCTTTTACGCACATTGAGTCTCTAAAAACCTTAGTTGATTTTTAGAGACATTACAATATCCCCCACTTGGAAACATTTGTCCTCGAATTACTCTTGGGACATTTTAAAACACTTTCAAGGACTCAATGAACCATAGAGTAGCTCATAAAATTCAACACATCATAAAATACAAGTCAATACACCAAAGTTACAAGGAACACCAGCTTCAAACCACTTTACACTCAATGCAACACAAGCAAGTAAAACCTTTATTCACTTACTTCTCGAAGCATCAAACACATAGGCTCTTGTCATGTTCATAGGAGGAACACCCTTCTTTTAATTATAACATGGTATTTACTTCTAATTTCATTAAGAGCTAAATATGTAACAAATTTTAAGTCTCACATAGGCAGATTGAACATCACTTAAGAAGCAACCAAATAACTCACACTAGATGCACATAGATCATGAGTAATGTGGATCAACAAGTATCCTTATCCTTTAGCCATAATACCTTCAAGACCATACTTAGCATAACCATGTTTAGATATGATGAAGGAGGAATGTCATTCTCCACAACATACTTACATGTCATCATAGAGTTCATATACATGCAATACACAAAGGTCTATTCATTTTAATGAGAACTTCTCAACTATAACCAAAAGATACTCATAATCACTTCCTAATAAAGTCAATATAGTAAAGGACACCACACATATCACAACAACAGGAAGTAATTTCACATAATTTTAGTATCCAGCATAACAATAATCTTCACAAACATGCATCAATAGGGGAAGATCTTATCATTTATAGGCACATATCAAGAACACTATCTAGACATACCTTCACTTCTCAAAAGCGATCCTACATTAATACTTCCCAAGTCCTATAACTCACAAATTTTAAGAAACTCACCATTTTTCATTTAAAGGAGACTCAATTTCTCATTTTGAGGTAAAAGCACTACACCTTAGAAGTGACATCAAATATGCTCCTTACCTTATCTCATGAAGTTAAATGCATAACTAAGATATCAAGATGCAAAGTCATCATGAGAAAAGATGAATTTGATCAAAATTCCCTTTTTTAAACAATTTACAATTATAGAAAACATGCTTAACATAGTGTCAATTAAGACATGCATAACATTTGGAGAACATGTAACCTATACTTATATGCAAAACTCCCATCATGAACAAGCTACGAGGAACTCTTTGGTTTCAAAGTTGAGTAAAAATAGAAGGAAAACATAGAGATATCTACAACCTTACCACTCAACTCATCATCCCGTTAGGGTAAACCCATTTAAAAGAAACTTAACTCAACTTTAAGAGAAATTTAGCTTACCAACCTTAACAACTAAGCACATCATCCCTCCCTTGAGATCTAGATCATGCACATCCTTCATTATCATCACCTAAAAGTGATTCTCAACATAGGGAAGTTCAAAGAAACTCAATCATAAGAGCACTAAGGCCTTCTAAGCTTCACCATCTAGGCACATTATCCCCCACTTTGGGTAAGCCTAATCACATCATTCCCAAGACACAGAGGTAAAGACAAGTCAAGACCAACCTACATACTCCTCATATAAGAAGTTATGACATCATTGAGGGTTCCTACTCCCACTCTCACATAAAGAGTCTACTAACTCAATCATTAAGCGGTAATACCTCAAGCATCATCATTCCTCTAAGATCCACCTAAAGGAAATCAATAATAATCAACCTAGGTCATACTACCCAACCATGTAAGGCCTCAACTAGATGTTGAATACAAAAGGTCATGAAAACCATAAGGGAAACATAGAAGAGGCTTTGCCATAAGGCATCTTCTTTTCTTTCAATACTAGGATGAGGTAACTCCTAGGTCATTACAACCCATATTATCACCTTTGAGGAAAATTCCGACAGAGCAAACCTAGGTACAATCTAACCTCTTCTTTAGATGACCATTCTTTGAACAAATGTTTAAGACAACTAACCACTTTAAAGTAGGTCAACGTCAATTCACTTTCTCTCTCCATGAACTAAAGGATACAAACTTCATTTTAAGACAACCTTAGGGCAAATTACGATCCCCTTTCATGGAATAAAACCCTTCCTTCCCTTTTCCCCACTCTTAGAATAGGTCCATTAGGGTACTAACAAACTAGTCATAAGGGTTCTCGCATTAACTAGCATACTTCACAATCACCTTAAAAGCGAAGCACACTACCTTGACTTTTAGGATCAATACTATACATAAGACTCAAATCCACACAAGGGAAACTATGAATAAGAACACATATAAAAGTGAAACATTTGAACCATTACACATATATAAAGGCAACATGCATCTTTAGCTAGTTACGAAGCATTTCAAGCTCAAACCATAACATTAATCTTCACATAATGTCATTTATCATAAATCACATATATATCCATAAGTGGAATCACATCTACACATACCAAATTCACCTTCACATATACTCATCAAACCATAAACAAAAATAAGCATCAAAACTCACCTTTTCCCCCTCAAGCAAAGAGATACCACCGAATAACAAAACATAAGAGAGAGATCATACAGATGGCACGACATGAGAATATTGAAGAAGGGAAATTGTATCGTACTATGCCTCTCTCTCATAGAGATGTCGCGACTCACCACCGATGAACGAGACTTTACTAGACATTACAATATGAGACTTTGGACCCTAAAACCACTTTTATAACCCTATGCTCTGATACAACGTTTGTCATGATCGGGGAGCACCCCCTACAAGTAACATGACGTACTTGACCTCTCAGAGGTCTTATAAAAGACCATAGTAATAATTCATAGAATTGTAATATTAATTTTAGCGGAAAATTTAAAACATTTCATATATATATATATATATATATATAATTCATATAT
>NC_028637.1:67451428-67501456 GCF_001406875.1 Solanum pennellii | reverse complement strand
TATATATATATATAACATCATAAAACATAGATAGACTTTAAGTCTCATTTCCATCTTAGACTCAACATCGATAGAATAGAATGGGGACACGAGCGTTACAACATAATATAATTATTTAACTATTACATACATTTGAATAATAACTTGACATAGGAAATTCTTGAATCTTAAGGATCCCTTACTTTAGCTTGGGAAACATTTACAAGACCTTCAATTGAAAACAAATCCTCTAGTAATCCACCACCTACACTTTGTGGAAAAAGATAAAGAAGAATGTGTTAGTACAAGAATGCACGAAGTGTGGCAACCATTCTAAACATGCATTTGAAGTGGACATTTTGTTAGAAACCATGCATCTTTCCTTTCAAAAGAATCTTCATTAACATTGGCACAATTACTCATATAACATAGACACTATTCATGACAACACACCAAGCCATAAAATCCATTTAAGGCATATTTATCATATTCATAGTATTACCTTTCGTTTACCTTACTTTACTTACCCCCAAGTAACCCTATGGTAAACACTTGGTACAATGCATGAATATTGTCTCATTCCACTATCAACACTGAAGCATCATGTTCAGGTCACTAAGGTAGTCATTTATACAACCTTCATTTACTTAAACATAGTCACTCATAGGAATGTAGCATATCCTACGACATTTTTATTTCACACATGAACCAACATGTTCCATGAGCCACATATAAGACTCATTCCAAGGCAAATGCAAGTCAACACTACCAATATCATCATATGAGCCAATTGTAAACAATAGCGCACTTGAATATCATTTCCTAAAGACATCATAAGACTTTACTCATAATCCCAATCTAAGCCTACTGGTGCA
This sequence comes from Solanum pennellii, assembly GCF_001406875.1. Lineage (NCBI taxonomy): Eukaryota > Viridiplantae > Streptophyta > Magnoliopsida > Solanales > Solanaceae > Solanum > Solanum pennellii. Next base: position 67,500,602 of record NC_028637.1, on the reverse strand, counting down.
ATGTACATGTGAAACCCCATAACCTCATACATATTAAGTAAAGTCAGATATAGACCATAAGCATCACTATTTACTTCATACATCAACATGACAAGTATATTTAACTACATATATTCCAAGTAAGGCCTTCTTCATATAGTCACTAAGAACAACATCATGCACATATAGTGATATTACATCAAATAGACATCATAGGACTTATACTATGCATATTATCATAACAAGTCAGTTAATACCATAATGTCATGCATGAGAGACATATACATATACATATAAAACACATTCCTAGTACTCCCATCAAGATCTACCTGTGCAATGCATAGCTAAAGTCCCTTAACCTCACCTATACTAAGCAATTTCTGTTAGGTTATCGTAGTTAGGGTTCATTACATTATCTCAATTGTCCATTTTACTTTAGGGAAATCCTAGACTTAACCGACAATAAGACCATGTAGATTCCCTATTTTTCTGCGACGAGAACATGTTTCACCAAGGAACAAAGTCTTGCTACCTTTGGCAGCTTATTGGCCAAAGGATGTGTCTTAATCAAGGACCCCTAGAGCAGTCCTTGGTGAGTCGTTCTGGAGGTTTTTACCCTATATATGATCATATACATGTTAAGGACCTCTCATATAAATCTGAACACCAAACAATACATAAAACATATAAAGGTATACTAGAACACACTAACACATCTAAAGAGTAACTTTCAAACGTCTTGGATGTTTGACCTCCAAACATTTAAAATCAATCGTACATACTATAAAAACATAATAAACGTATTATTAGCCTTTTTAGGAAAATGTGAAGCTCTATAAACCTTAGTTCATTTTAAGAGATCTTACACTAGAGGAGTTGCATTTGCATTCCTTGCATTAGCTCTACGAGGAGACATCATCTGAAACGTAGAATGTCAATCTAGAATGAATTACGCACGATAAAAGTAACAAGAAAATGAGGATTTTCCTAAAGCACTTTGTAACATCCTTTTAATTATATGTGGTTCACACTACACACCCATGAAAAGTACTCTACCTAGTGCATCTTTTAAAACATCCAAAGACACTTAAACCTAGCGCTCCGATATCAAGTTTGTCACGCTCCAAACTACCTTTGAGATATTGACACGAGAACTAGGACCAGATATGGTCCCAAGATAACCCAGTTGGCATTATCATGAGCATACTAAAGATAATAAAGGGATGCAGAAGCTAAATCATAATCGAAATGAAAAGATAGGGAATCCCAATATTCTATTGAGATATATAAAAACTGATGAGTTTAATTCAAAGAAGATATTAACTCATACAAACCTAAAATAAACTACGTTTGAAATAAGCCTATAAGTGACAAGAATTTTTGGGAAAGGACCCAACTAAGTCTAAAAAACTAAAATGAAACAGCGGAAAAAACTAAAAAAAATCATGACTATTGTCCTCGGAGAATAAGAACTTACCAATTACTCTGATGGACTGGAGATCGGGAATCAATCTAAGCGTAATCAGGATGTTGAGAACCTGAACCTACATTATGAGACAATATAGCGCACATATGCGTTAGAACTTGAAAGGTACTAAGCATGTAGGATAGAGTAAAGCTTACATAATACATAACTGAATTAGCACCAAATCTAGTAAAATATTCTTAATATGATGTACTGAATACTGAGCTAAGTGGATGTAAGGACCAAATATATAACATCTTGAGACTGAATACTAACTGAACTGTAAATATGGTCAATGCAATAGAGTTTGACTAAACCGTGGGAGTTATTAATACCAATAATAAAATCACATGAGCTAAATGTGGAATACGATGTATAAGCCCCATTAAGAGGACCCAATACACCCTACTAAAGGTATAGGGACATGATGACGTGATAACTAAATTGATTCCCACATGGTGGAGTTACAACCTACTTGACTAATAGTTATGGGACTATTTATGTATGCTAAACCCCAGTCCAACTCAATATTATGCTACTTCTAATTAATTAAGTGTCTAACTGATTATGACTGAATTTTTGTAAATACTAGATAGCTCAAAATTGAACACGCAAACTGAGAATGCAATAATTAATCTGATAATTTTGCATTAATAATTGAAGCTTGTATAACTAGATAACTAAAATATCTGACCTACCTTGTGTAGTTCAATAACTAAAGAATACATAGTTAGGGTTCTGGAATTCATGCATTTATCTGAACATTAAAGTACTAATGTAATTTCGATCATTCTAACAGCTAAGAACATAATAATTCTAACATTCAAGAAACCCTAGGTCTTTTCATAATAAGGGAATCAAGAAATTGACTAAAAACTAGGAACCTAATGAAATCCCAAAAATCTAGTGATGAATTCCACAGAGAAATCTTTTGATTTCGGGGCTGGAATTTATGGAAACTTTCTGTGTTCCTGAACTAGAGTTCTTGACCTTTTTTTCCTTTCTTGTTTCTAAATTTCTAAGTTTTGATTAATGATTTTGACTTAGGTAAGTTCTAGTTATGTTTTTCGTCTTAAATTAATTAAAACCTTATGATTTAAGGCCTAAATGACATCGCTTAGGGGGCACATGAACAAGGAAAATAGCTTAGGGGCCACACGAACAAAGAAAATACCAAAAGACCCCGGAATTAAAAGTTGTCAGAAACACTAACATAGTCGACTTACGGTTCATACAGGTCGATTATCTTTTGTGGTTGAGAACTGAAAGTCAGCTGGCGAATCGATGGATTTGACTAATGGACCGTAAGTCAATTGATGGTCCGTACTTGTCAACTATCATTTGAGACTAAGAAATAGAACTTAGTTAGCCAATCGATGGAGTCGACTGACGGTCTATACCGGTCGACCGTCGTTAGCAAATAAGAATTGGAAGTAAGATGACCAATCGATGGAGTCGGCTGACGGACCATAAGTCGACTAACAGTCCATACTTGTCGACCGTCATTCGCGATTGGTGACTGAAAGTTGAATGGCCCATCGAGGAGTTGACTGATGGATGGTAAGTCGAATGACGGTCCCTCGTTGTCTCCATCGTTGTCACCTGCAACTTCATAAAATAAGCATTTTTGGTCTATTTGGGATACAGGGTGTTACAAATTGGAAAAGTTACTCATAATTCCTTCTCCAGTTAGGCTATTCATTGAAAATAGGGTATAGAATATACAAGGGCGCAAACAAAGGGCGAGCAAGGGCTATTTAAGCGAGTCTCCGAGTGCATTTTGTGAATTAATCTGACTTTGAAGGTCACGTATAAATTATTACATAAAGTATTCAATTAAAGGTGAAATTAGATTTTAGGAGAACCGTGGAGCTGTTCTGTGAGTCGTACTCAACTCTCCAAACAACCAAACATGTGTATCTTCAACCCATTTCGTTCAAAAATTTCCAAACAACCCAGATAATGCAAATTAAGCCTATACAACACAATTTCAGCGTAGATCCATAGAAATTTCACATCCTCACCGTGTAATAGGTCAATTCTAAGCAGAGTTGAGTGGGAGTCCCTAAATTCATGCAGAAACTACAAAATCATTACCGACAATGTATGCAACGGCACTTACTCACAGAATTACCAGCGAATTCATACATCAAACATTATGCAAATAATTAAACAAATTTCTAACATAAAATAGGGGTTTGGTCACGAAACTTTGATGCCAAATTAGTTAGTGTGACGTGCTAGGCAGCAATGCAATCCAAATCCGAGCGTAATTCGGCACGTAAAATACTCTAAACATGCAAGACTGTAACTACTAGAGTGTGAGTATGAGTGTGAGTTTCTAAAAGGGACAAAGTGAAGGAAAGTGAGTGAACTCAAACTTTATAACCTGTGGTTTGTGATCGTCTAGTTTCCGCTCATTCGATGATGTTAGTATGTTTTTCCCAATTGCTTAGTGAAGCGCTGAATATCTAATTTTCTTGCCTAATATGACAGATTTTCCGTTCAGGTGGGCATTGCATTGGCAGTCTTCATCGAGATTGCCAACTAGGTTGGTCATGTTCCGATAAATTCACACACTGCCGACCGTGGCGCACTGAGTGGTGTGGGCTTCAAGCCTTACAACTACTGACTAGTGTTAGGGGTGCAATAAGTGGTACCGCGATAGGGCCGAACCTATTGGGCATTGTTTTTGGTGCTATGGTGGCGCGCCTCCCCAAGCCCCTGCCTAGAATTTCGATGAATTTTCTATCATAATCGCATGCCCTAAATAATCTAGATTCAAATGAATTCCTTAGAAATACTTTGGAAACATGAAACCAAAAAAATCATAAAGAAATACAAACAAAAAACTACCATGAACAACATTCATTTGCAACTCTTGCCTTAAGATCTCAACCAGAACTCCATTATTAAACAATGAAGCACAAAACATCAAGAACTGAACAACATTCTCAATAAAATCAATCTCATGTATGAAATTCATAATAGAAAATATGATTGACATAGAGGAGAACAAACCCAACCTATGAGAGCTTACATACATAAAAGTATTATGTTCATGGAGAAATCTTGGATTAACGCTTGAAACCATGGACTTTTCTCTTCTTGAATCTTCTCATTAAAGACTCAAACATTTTGAGGGTGAATGAAACTGACTATAACTATTTTAGATCCTTCATCGGGTGTAATTCATGTTTGGATTAAGTGGGAGTAGGGAAAAGACTAAAATACCCCTCTTTAGTTCGGGTGAAATAGACCTATCTAGAGAGGCTGCACTCAATAAGTCATATCTTCCTCATCCAGATTTGAATTTAGCAAACTCAGTGGCATAGGAAAATATGATGCAAAGATCGTCAACTTTATACTTCATGGTCCATCTAACTCATTATGTGCTAATATTAATTAATCTTTCTTATGTTTTAAGATTTATTGACCATATAAACTAGGTTAGTTTCAAATTTTCTATTAATTTTTCTATGTTTATTGACCAAATACATGATTCATGATTCTTATTTGAGGTTTTTTTTCAATGTTTAGCTTGGTCATGCACATCAAGTTTTCAATAAATCCTTTATAATCATCATGTTTTATAGTATGTCCCTCATATTTAGTACATTCCATGTACTGATGCATACTTGTGTCTACATTGTTTCACTAATATACGGCTTGACAACTCATCTCGCTCCATTCATGGATAATTAAACACTCTAGAGGTTTGAAGACTTTGTGAGTCCTCATACAGTGAGGACCATTTTACTTTTACTGCTTTATTTTGTCTTTACTTCTGATGTTGTACATGGTGTACGAGTACCCGACCACTTCTTTTATTGAATTAGAAAGGCTTTTCAAGACTATGTTAGACTTCTGCTTTGAAATTTCAAATTGTTTTTTTGATATAAAATGATTTGCTTTTGACTATTATTATGTATATATGTATGTCATATGGCTTGTCTAGGTTCTATTGGGGTTTTATAGGTGTAATTTGGTCTTGTTAGTAGCACATACTTAATAAGGAAATAATTATAATAAATTGAACATCAACGGAAATATATAAAAAAAACATTCCATTAAAATTTGGTACAATATCAATGGGAGTGTTCATAAATAAAACACAAAAAATAAACAATAGAGGAACATAAGACGATGAAGAGATAAAAGAATCTAAAGTTCTCGGTGAATAAGGGGTGGACTAAAACGTACTGAATTATACAAGAGAAGGCATTTATAGTTTGTTGAGGAGATAATCATGGAACTCATTGTCAACAACATGTGAAATGAGTAATTACTATGTCATAACCCTTACCTTATCCAGACCATAGATTATTCTAGACATAACTAAACGTTCCAGAGTTTATGGAACCGTTAGAATTGTATTTTGAGGTCGTCAACGTACAGTTTTGATTGAAATGAACCATTCAATTTTATAAGTCTCAAAAATGGAAACTTGCACAAAACAAAAATGATTGACCAGTTGACTAAATCGTTAATACCAACAAGTCATAAATTACTTGGGGTCACCACAAGATTACTCTAAATGCTGAAAATGGTACATTAAAGAGAAAATGACCATGAAAAATACTGTCAACCAGACCAGTTTAAAATTTATGCTTTGTATTTTTCTTATCATCTAGTTATATAAACATCTAGTTAGATGATAAGAAATACAAAGCAAATAAATCTATATAAGGTAATATTAGTGTGTACAACTTATTACATATTTGAAACTCATCAAATTGAAATAATTTATACATTACTGCATTTAAGTTATAAACTTTTTCATTGACCAGCTTCATAGATTTGCATGAATAAGAGATATATATGATAATCCATGTTGAAATTCACAAAAGTATCTGTAATATTATATTTTGCTTAGCTTATTATTCAAAAAATTGCCTAAATAAGCAATACTATTTACCATAACGCATATTTTAAAAATTGATAATCATGTGCAAGACACCTATCAAATGACTAGTATACATAAAGTTAGAGAATTGTTTTGCTTACGAAAAAGGATAACACCCAAACTGTACTTTTGCTTATTACTAGCGCAAAGTCTCTCTTGTAAGTTCAATTTATGTACGACATATAGTATTAGATAGTTGGCAAAAAAATCAAAAATTTAATATGCTTGATAAAAATGAACAACTCAATAATTGAAAATGCTTATAGTCACATGTGTCACACCCCAAGCCTACACCCTCGAGATGGCCGAAATCCAATGACCATTGTTGGACTTGAGAAAACCCTTGGCCTTGCTTACCTAACTCAGCGGAAGATTTAAACACAAGATATAACTCAAGGAAATAGCTTAAAAATAATACTTAAGCCAAAATTGAAACTTCAACACTTATAGTTTACAAGTGAAATGAAAAGACAAAAGAAACTAATACTATTTGTCTATGAAGACTATAAAGTAAAGATTGATGTTAGGACAGGAATCCCAATAATATTAACAACTGAAGCTTAAAGCAAATAACTAAACGATAAAGATGTCCTGCCGAATGAAAGGAGTCTCACCAACTGACTCTAAGTTGCTCATTAGATCAACGGTAAGCCGGATGCTTATCATAATTACTTGTGTCTGCATTATGACATGATGCAGGCCAACTGGCATCAGTACATTGAATGTACGAGTATGCAGTTTAAATGCTAAAACAACTTATGCTTGAACATAGTAAGAAGGAACACTTACCTTGGCTCTTCTCAACTCATGAATAATATGTCTGAATATAACTAACTCATTTCAATATAAAGCAATTTTAAAACAAGTGCAATATAAAGAAAAACTTTTTGAAAACATGTTGTAAACTCTGTGTGTATGGAAAGATACAAAATAATTCTATCATATTTATATAGAAACAAAATAAACTGACATCAATTCTTAATCGTAATAAAAGAAAAATCATGCTTCCTCTAGAAGTTTACTCGTGCAACGCATGAATGAAGTCCCATACCCCCATTAATATAGAGTAGTACCTCTTGAGGACCCATGCAACTACTGTTGTGGCAGTTTCTCTAACCGACAATCATCACTTAATAGTAAGAGTGATAATACAATTTTACTCGGCCCACGCTGTCGGCCATCCTAACCTTGCCAGAGTATATGACTTTAACTATCTAATAAATCCACTAGTCTATTGTGAAGAGGATATATCTAAAAAGTGTGACTCTTTTCTACCCATGAAGGCTACATTGTTTTCATAGATACTTGAGTTAATATGAAACTCGCATCCCCACATCGGTGCTCAATACTACTTCAAAAAATATACTTAACTTAGTTGTTTAAAAAAAAATTCTCCTGTGATTTGAGATTAGGGGTCAAAAACATAGCTGAAAGACCATCTTGAAAATCTAACTTTCTCTTCTTGCTTAATTTTTCAAAGGTATAACTCTTTTTTGCAAACTAGCCCAAAGGCTCTTTGGAAAACTATGTTTCCGTTCTTGTTCAAATGTAAAAAATATTTCTTTAAAACTCATTTGGAATACATAGTCCCCATATATTTCTTTTAAGGAAGAACTTCAACTCTTTACTCCTTTACTTGGCTTGAAACTTGAGTCTTAAAACAACTCTTAGGGAATACTTAGTTCCCTTAAAACTATTTGAGAAATGAACTCAACTCTTTATTTTTTACATAACTTGAAACTTATGTCTAAAAACAAAGGTAAACTGTTGATAATGACCCTTGAGAACTCTTAAGAACTTTTCTTTGACTTGCTTCCTAACTTCTAGACTTGACTCTTAACTTCTTCATTTTGATGTTACCTTTCCTTGAATAAGATTAAATAACTTGTGCTTGAAGATAGTAAGAAGGAACACATACCTCGGATCTTCTCAACTCATGAATAACATGTCTGAATATAACTAACTCATTTCAATATAAAGCAATTTAAAAACAAGTGAAATATTAAGAAAAAATTTTTTAAAACATGTTTTAACCTTTGTGTTTATGCAAAGATACAAAATAACGCTAATATGTTTGTATAAAAACAATATAAACTGATATCAATACTTTATCATAATATAAGACATATCATCTTTATGGATGATTTCATGATGTTTAGAGGTACCTAGAGTGTTAGAATTAACTAAGAAATGTGTAGACATCACTTAGGAACTAGTACGAAAAGTTGGGGATTGAATGGGGTAAACTGGCGTCCTTAGAGCTCTAAGAGGCATGGGGTGGGGCTCTCTTGCTGGCGCACAACCTCAAGGTCCTAGAGAGTTAAATTGTTCCATGGGGCTATGTGAGGCGTGGCTCCCCAAGGTCCTACAGCCAGGTATTCTCGACTTTTCACCTCCGTTTTTATTTCTAACCTTCTAAACATCCATGGTTCTTTCCACAAACACTTAGGATAATTGATACCATCAATACCCAATATATTTCACTAAGAAAAACCCAGAAACAAAAATCAAAGCAACACTAGGAATCCAACAACTCAACCAACAAGAATTCAAGAATGTTCTTCAAGAACTTCACTTCTTTGTTACTCAACCAACTCGAAAATCAATGAATTGAAACAAGTTTGGTGTGTGGGTGAACTGAACCAAAGCTAAAAAAGATCTCACATACCTTATAGGGGTCACCCAAAAAAATTTCACAAGCCGAACTTTGACGATCTTGAACGTTCTTCCTTTCTCTTCTCCTTTCTCCTTTTCTTTTCTCGTCTCTCAAAACCCTAACTCTTTTATTAAAAGTATAAATTGAATCCTATCAGTTAGACCCTAAGAATATTACCAAAAAAGAAAAATAAAATAAAAGGGTAAGGAAAAGACCCAAACACCCTTAAAAAATCTGGTTTGGACTTTCTTATTCTAACAACCCAACTTACAAAGGGCATAACTCACTCATACAAACTCGGAATTGCGCAAACTCATTTGTGTTCGAAAGATCATTCCAAGTGTTTTACAACCATATAAAGAACTACCTATAACTCATCTTGAACTAGAAGGTAGGGGTATAAAAATTACTAAAACTCACTTTCTTAACTTATTCAATAATCCAGATTTCTCGCTTTCTTTCCAAAAATAAATATTTCCAGATTTGACCTCTTTAATAGTGGTTTCTAGTGGCGAGATATTACAATATATATCCCTTTGGAACATTCATTCTCTAATGAGATTACTCTTACATTGGTAAGGATGTAAAATCTATTTCAAACCCCCAACAAGCTAATGCAAAAAACCAACATTCTCACACATAACTTAAGGGGTACTAACAAGAAAATTAGTACCTAGGTCTGCATTTTCTCCAGACTTAAAGAGATGTGTATATATATTCTTCCTATCCTCTTTAACTTCTCAAGTAGATTCTCCACAAACTGATTTCTCCAGAGAACTTTAACTTGATGCTACTTATTTTGTACTCAACTTGTAAAATTGGCGATCTAGATTCATAACCGGGAACTCCTCATAAGACAAGATATTATTGATTCAAATACACTCAAGTGATATGCACTCCTTCAACATGGAGATGTGGGAGACCGGATCGATTGTTGCTAACTGTCTACATCGACAATCCTCTTCAAATATTTCATAAGGACCAATATACTCGGAGTGATATTCCCTCACAACACCCTTCATGGGTGAAGCTTTTCAAGTAATACCTCAAACTGTAACTCTATTTTACTAACATCAATGTAGGATTTTTGATGACTTTGGGATGTTTCCAATCTCTCTTTAATGAAATTCATTTTCTCCATAGCTTGATGAACTAAATCTTGTCCTATCAACCATTCTTCACCAACTTCAAACCATCCAATAGGATATATGCATCTTCTCCCATAAAGAATTTCATAAGGAGCCATTTGGATGCTAGAGTGGTAACTATTGTTGTAAGCAACTTAGTGTGATATAGGTGATCATCCCAATTACACTTCAAATCAATCAAACAATCTACTTTAATCCCTCAAAACCATCTCTCCCTTGTTCAAAAACCATCACTTATATTGCTTATGAGCACTTGCCTTTAATACAAGCCAGATAGGCTTTTGGTCTTGTTCGCCTTCTAACACTAATGATGAATTAGAACCATTCATCATCACTACTCTTCCTTCTGTGTAATTCATTAATCGAACTCCTAATTGTGCAAGTCTATGCACCTCCTTTGCCAATTCTCTTATCTTTCTCTAAATGGGTGGTACTACCCATATACAACATTTATTGCATTAGATTAAGCTCTTTCTTATTAAATACATGCCAAAGCTCTTGTGATCGGTGAAAACTTTCACATGAACACCATACTTATAATAGTATCACCTTTCGAAACAAATACTATGACAACAAACTCTAAGTCATGGGTTGGATAATTTTTCTCATGGACTTCAACTTTAGGAGGCATAAGCTATAACTTTTTCATCCTTTATTACCACAGAACGAAAAAAAACTCTAAATGTATAACAATACACCACAGTAACTTGAGTACTTTCCAGTAAAGTCAAAACTGGCAGTGATCAACTTCTTTTTCAATTCATGAATGTTTTTCTCACAAGCTTTAAACAATTAAACCTTAAATGTCTCCTAAGTTAATTTGGTCATATAAAACCCTTCTGTATAAAATCCTTCAACTGCTCTTTCAACTCTAGTGGTTCCATTCTATATTGTGGAATAGAGAAAGGACGAGTATCTGGAAGAGGATTTATGCTGAAGTCTATCGCTATCTCAGGAGTGACTCTGGGTAGATCATCTGGATAGACTTTTAAAAACTCTTTTACTACTGAAATTGAACTGTCTGAATAGGAGGTATCTCATCACTTGAGTCACTACGGACTAAGTCATAGACACACCCCTTGGGAACTAACTTAGTTGTCTTACGGTACAAAATGGAACAACCAATAGGCACTGCTGAGCTGTTTTTCAAAGCTATAACTGGTTCACTGGAAACTGAAATATGACTATTCCAATGCTGAAATCTATTGATGCATAATAGGCATGAAGCAAGTCCATAACAAGAATGAAAATTTAAATTTACCATTTCTAACTTAATTAATTCATCTATGGTTGTCATATTCGATTTTACCCCCTAGACGTAACCAGCGTCGTCGTCCTTTTCAAGGACTAAGACTAGCCTCTTAGTTCATGTCGTTACATTCATAGGTTGAGAAATGTGGAAATTAAAACTTTTATTTTCTCTACACAAAGGTTTACATACACCTCTACATACACATAATATGTATTCATTTCAAGTATACATAGACCCTTCATATAGGAAGATTACATAGCCTTTTACTTTTATTGCACAAACACACACACACACACACAGATATATATATATATATATATATATATATATACATAGATAGATAGATATAGAAATAGTCTCAACGATTTTCTTATCGCATACCATCCAAACAGATATCAAATTATGGGCATAACCTTTACATCATTCAAAAAGACCATGTATAGGTCATATGAAAGAACAATATTCAAATAACAAGGAAAGGAATGATAGAGTCAATAAGCTCATAAAAAAGTCCAAAGCTAGAAGATGGCATTCCCTCAGAAGTTAAGGATCTACCCTACTTGGATGAAAGGAAGAATCTAAGCCTTCAACAATATTGCCTTCCAAACTCTTCAACGACCGGAACCTAAAATGTTTGGTACAAGGGAAGAAAATGGGGTTAGTACTCCACATGTACTAAGTATGAGATCTCATTGACATACACAAGCAAAACATGCTTAAAGAGACTTTTTATCAAAAAAATGATATTTCACCCCTTTTGGGGGCTTAATGCTAAGTCAAGTAAATCATATTTATCAACCAAACACGCTTACTATCTCAAAAAGTAATACTTATCCCAACACACTTAGAATCATGATTTACTACAACCCTAACATCAAGGAATAATGTCACAAGAATGAATAAGAGTTAAACATATCATAATAAGCAAGAGAACTACTCGCAATTCCTTATCAAGTCAACAAGTGTAATGACCAAGCAAAGCCCCATAAACTTACTCAATCAGGCATCCTTAACATAAAAGCATGACCAATGTCCAACTTTACATATCATGGCATTTAGGCTTACATTTCATCTTATATTATCATTAGAATCCAAGACATATTCATAAATGAACTAATCAACATATAGTATTAGCAATATGGCATGGTCATCATATATATATCCATTATATATTATCTTAACATAAACATATAAGAATCTCCTCCTAAGACTCCCCTCAAGACTAAATAGTGCAATGTCTAGGTAGAGTCCCATACCCCTAGCTAGACTAAGATAGACCCCTTAGGTTATCCAAATTAGAGTTCAAGTCCTTTAATTCTTTTTAACTTTTGGGAACATCCTTCCCTAACCGACATAGACCATATGAGCTAATGTGGAATCTGGTGTCATAAAACCCTACACCGAAAGAAGACGGCTACTTGCCAAGGTAGTACAAAAAATAAACATAGCAACTACGTGGATCCACTAGCTAGTATTCCTATGGGGGCAACATAGTTCAAGAACTAGGAGATTTAGTTGGGACCCTCTTTATGCACCATGCATTATAGCCTCCAATCTTAAGCCTTTAATTATCTATCATAATTTAATTGAGACCATAGGGTCTAACCCTTGTATAATCATCATCATCAATAGCTCAATAAGAATTGTATGAGTATAAGTCCTTTCATCACAATTCATATAAGTGAGGTTAACACATTAGCATTTCATAACATATTAAGGCACACTGATAGTTTTCACCATCCTTATAGCACATACACTTTAATCTACCTCACAACATAGTCAAGACTTTTCAATTCAACATCATACCACCCTATAATCCTAATATAAGGCGTACTCCAATGTGATATCATGGTTTAAGAACAAGTAATCACAATTGGAAGTGAAGATAGAGATTCTAAGACTTACAAAGTCTTTTTCATAGCTTAGCACAACGTCTTACCATCAACCCATAACTCAACCCAACTTGGGGAGTAACGTAATGACATAATGATAATCAATAGAATAACAAGGCCAATTTCATCTCTATAATACAATTCATCTTTAGATCACAACTTGAGACAAAGTACATAGGCAAATTTCACATTATAATTCATAACCTAAATTACATCTCAAGAACTAGCATGATAGTCCTATAATTCATCTTAATATAACTATAATAGCACCGTAAGATAGTAATTTAATCAACAACCAACTCAATTGAATGGTCATAATATAATATAGATCATGATCATACCTAGGGTTAGGGAAAGAGGATCATATTCTTCAATTAGATTAAACCATCAACAATTACCATAAACAAGTTGAGTTACATGTTAATATACTCAATATAACCCTAAGAATTCATTAACAAATCAATCAATATCTTCAATTTCGTAATTGAATGAAACGCATATGAAAACTCATTTTTTTGAAATATATTTTGAAGGAACCTTTTTTGTAATTGAATGAAACCTATAAGAAAACTCAACTTTTTGAATTCTATTTTGAAGGAACCCTTTGAGAAAAGGATCTAAAGGTGAATAGAACCCATACCTTAATGTTTCTCAACAATTTGATAAAGAATCCACCCTTTCCCAACCCCTAAACCCTAGTTCTTGCTAGCCTTCAATGGTGAGTTCTTGTAGAGAAAGAAATAAGAGAGAAGGAAAGGAGTTTATATTTTAGAATTGGGTTTAGGTTAATGAGGGTTAAGGGTATTTATAGAGGGGCATAATTAACTTAATTAGTTTTCCTTTAATCACTAAATAACCCTATACAACTTAAATAATTTAAATGAAATTATTAAAATTCATCAGTGAAATTTTACCCTCCCCGACGAGACCTTGATCGACTGTCCGTTTGTGAGTCAGCGGACGACCCCTGTCTCCGTCCTGCACTCCGTTGTCTCTGTTAGAGACTTTGCAGGCAAGGGTTTCCTCTAATTTGTCTAAGTATGGAGTGACGGTGGCCATCGACGCCCCGTCGAGCCAATGTCGCCTCGTCAACCCCTTCCGTCGCGTGTAACAATAGCTAGGTAAACAAGAGCCCTCACAAATATTTCTAAGTATGGGACGACGGTTGCCTCGACGTCCCAAAGAGCCACTTACAGATCACATCGTCTGCCCCGTCGATGCACACTGTCAGGCAGTGTTGCATCAAACTACAGGGATCCTTCTTAAAGGCCCTTGGTTGGTCCTTGGGGATTCGTACCCAGACAATTCAATCATGAAACAACTCAAACATACATTAGCTAACTTCACATCCATTTTCGTACATTTCCGACTCCTAAGAGTTAGTAAAAAGGCTAAGGCATACTAACATCTCTTTGAACCAACTTCTCGGACGTCTTTGGACGTTTTGGTTCTTAAACCTTCTAAATGACCTATATTCATTAAAAGTAGACTTAGAAATAGTGTTTAGACTTTATGACACCTATGTTAGGCTTCACCGTGAATCTTGGATTCTCAAGGTGTTACATTATCCCCCTCTTCGGAACATTCGCCCCCGAATGACATTAAATCACTTTCAAAGGAAAGAATAAACCCAAGACTAACAGCCCAACCAATCAACAATATCCATTTGAAATAAATCATGTCACTTCAACAAAGAAAATATCAAAAACCATATTACCATACCTAAGGCTCAAAACACTTTATCATGAGGCATTTCCATCTTACAACACTTATGAGCTCAACATACATCACATGAGTCAATTAGCACAAAGTTCAACTTAACAACATGATTCCTTTCATTTCATGAAGACCCACTATATAAAAATGCACAATATAACTCAAATCAAGAAAAAAGAAAATTTTCAAGTTTTTATTAGCAATACTACAGTGACTTCGCTGCAAAACATACTTTGAGATTTTCTCAAAAATGCAATTTTTTACAATACTTCATCCAAAAATCAAGAAACACAAATCTTTGTCATAATAATATAATTAAAAAGAATGGCTAACCTTAATTATCAAAAAGATAAGGATAACTGGATTTCATATCGGCTTCGACCTCCCATGTAGCACCCTCAACTAATTGATTTTTCCATAACACTTTTACCGATACCACCTCCTTATTCCTCAACTTCATGACTTGCCTATCAAGAATTTGAACCAGGACTTCCTCATAAGAGATCTTATCCATGACACCAAGACCGTCAATAAGAAGAATGGACTCTGGGTCACCGATACACTTTTTAAATATAGAAACATGGAAAACCGGATGAACCGAAGCAAAATCACTAGGAAGTTTCAATTCATAGGCAACCTTACTAACCCTTTGCAAGATTTCATAGGGTCCCACATAACGAGGACTCAATTTCCCTTTCTTGCCAAACCTAATTACCCCTTTCATTGGTAAAATTTTTAAATACACCTTATCACCTTCTTCAAACTCCAAATCCCTTCTCCTATTATCGACATAAGACTTTTGCCTACTAGAGGCCGCTCTTAACCGGTTCCTTATGATATCAAATTTTTCCAAAGTCTTATAAATCTACTCAGGAACAAGAAGTGATGGATCACCCACTTCAAACTATTCAATAGGAGACCTACACCTCCTACTATACAAGGCTTCATAGGGAACCATGGAAATGGATGAATAAAAATTGTTGTTGTAGGCAAACTCACTAAAGGTAAATGCCTATCCCAACTCCCTTTAAAATAAATAATACAAGATCTAAGGATATTTTCAAGGGTTTGTATCGTACGCTCCGCTTGACCATCTGTTTGGGGATGAAAAGTGGTGCTCAACTTCACCGTAGTACCTAACCCTTTTTGGAATGACCTCCAAAATCTAGATGTGAATTGTGCGCCCAGATCTGATATGACGGATAACGGAATGCCATGGCGGCACACAATCTCATCTAGGAAGATTCTTGCATAATCTTCCACCGAATATGAAGACTTGATGGGGATAAAGCAAGTGGATTTAGTCACTCGATCCACAACCACCCATATGGAATCATATGACTTTTGGGTCTGGGGTAAACCTATTACAAAGTCCATATTGATGTCTTCCCACTTCCAAGGTGGGATTTTGATCTCTTGCAGTAAGCCACCCAGCTTTAGGTGTTCGGCCGTTACTTGTTGGTAATTCGAACACTTAGCGAATAATTCACCTATGTCCCTTTTTAGACCTTCCCACATATATATTTCCCTTAGGTCATGGTACATTTTTGTCGAGCCTTGATTAATTGAGTAGCGGGACCCATGTGCTTTTTCTAAGATCCGAACCCTCAACCTATCCACATCGGGAACCCACAATCTCCATTGTTACTTTAACACACCATCCCCCCTATGGAGAATGATTCATTCAACCTGCCAAGAACTGATTCTTTCAACTCCATCAAGGCTAAGTCAAGGTGTTGTTTGGACTTCACCTCAACCACTAACGATGACTCAGAGTTATGATGAACTATTATGACACCCCATCCGGAGCACTCTCCAACCTCATCCCCAACCTAGCCAACCTATGCACTTCCCTTGTTAGTTTTTTTTTTTTTGGCTTCATCAAGATGGGATACACTACCCCTAGTCATCCAACATAGGGCATCCGCAACAACATTAGCCTTGCCAGGGTGATAAATGACACTCATATCATAATCTTTCAACATCTCAAGCCACCTTTTTTGTCGGAGATTTAACTTCTTTTGGGTAAAAACATATTGGAGACTCTTATGATATGATCGGTAAAAACATTCACATGAACCCCATACAGATAATGACTCAAAATTTTCAAAGCAGAAACCACGGCGGCTAATTCAAGGTCATGAGTGGGGTAATTCTTCTTATGTACCTTTAGTTGACTTGAGGCATAACCTATCACCTTGCCATTTTGAATAAGAGTAAACCCCAAACCCACTCGGGATGCATCACAATACACCATTAAACCTTTTGTACCATCCGGTAAGGTGAACATCGGAACGGAAGTAAGCTTATCCTTCAACAACTGGAAGCTCTTCTCACATGCCTCTGACCACTCAAACTTTTAACTCTTTAGGGTCAAAGTAGTAAAAAAGATACGCAATGATGTGAAACCATCCACGAACCTCCGATAGTAACCCGCTAAACCCAAGAAACTCTTGATGTTAGTCAGAGACAATGGTCTAGGCCAATTTTCACCACTTGCGCTTTCCTTGGGTCTACTTCAACTCCCTCACTAGAAATGATGTGCCCAAGAAAAGTAACCAATCTTAACCAAAGCTGACACTTAATATATTTGGCATACAATTGATGTACTTTAAGGGTTTGAAACACTACCCTCAAATGACCCGTATGATCTTCCTCATTCTTCGAGTATACCAAGATATCGTCAATGAATACAATGATAAACGATTATAGGTAATTTTGAAATACTCTATTCATTAGGTCCATTAATGCCACCGGAACATTAGTGAGACTAAAAGACATGGCCAAGAACTCATAATGCCCATACCTAGTCAAAAGGTCGTGTTCGGTACATCCTCCTCTCTCACCTTTATTTGATGATACCCCGACCTCAAGTCTATCTTTGAAAAGTAACTCGCCCCTTTGAGTTGGTCAAATAAGTCATAAATTAGAGGGAGAGGGTACTTATTCTTAATGGTAACCTTGTTGAGTTGGCGGTAGTCAATACAAATTCTCAAAGACCCATCCTTCATTCTGACAAATAACATCGGAGCACCCCATGGAGATATGCTAGGCCTTATAAATCCTTTGTCAAGCAAATCCTTGAGTTGAGCATTCAACTCTTTCAATTCGGCCGGAGCCATCCGATATCGAGGGATTGAAATGGGATTTGTTTTCGGTAGCAAATCAATACCAAAATCAATTTCCCGTTCGGGAGGAATACGGGGAAGGTCATTAGGAAAAACCTCCAGAAATTCATTCACTACGGGGACCGACTCAATAAAAGGAATTTCAGAATCCAAATCTTGGACTCTTACAATGTGATAGAGACAACCCTTTGAGATCATTTTACATGCTTTAAAACAAGATATGATGCGACCTCGAGGAATAGAATTTTCCCCCTTCCACTCAACAACGGGTTCATTTGGGAAGTTAAACCTCACCACTCTTGTCCTGCAATCAATGGATGCAAAATATGCATGGAACCAATCCATACCCAATATAATATCAAAATCAAACATATCAAGTTCTTCTAGATCGACATAAGAAACTCTATTGGGCAATGCAATAGGAAAATTTTGAATGACTCTTTTAGCAACGACCGACTCTCCCACCGGGGTAGACACTATAAAAGGCTCATGCAGAATATCAGTTAAGATATCAAACATTTTAGCTACTAGTGATGTAAAAAAGGACAAAGTAGCACTCGGATAAAGCAAAGCATACACACCAAGAGTAAAGATTTTTAACATACCGGTCACCACATTGGGAGAAGTCTCTTGCTCACTCCTAGAGAGGAGAGCATAAAAGCGGTGCTTCATTGGAGCATCACTAGAACCACTTGCTTGAGCATGGAATCTACCCTTGTCTTGACCCTTTAACTTTGGACAATCTCTCATTTTGTAACTACTCTTTCAAAAACTAAAGAAATTATCAGTCCCCATAAGGCACTCACCATAGTGTTTTTTAACACACTTTCCATAAGTTGGATTCTGCTTTGGTGAATTAGAACCTTTTCCCTTCTTAAATTTAGGGTTAGACACCCTATCACCACTAGCTCTTGGGAATTTTGTAGGGACTTGATTTTAACCCCACTTCTTAAATATAGACTTATCTTGTATCTCAAGCCTATTCTTTAAGGAGCCTCCATCAAATGACCTAGCCCTCTTAGCATCTCTACTTTTTCTCTTAGATGTTGCCTCCTCAACCCTTCTTGCATAAACCATAAGACAGAAAATGTTCATGTTGTTATGTAGCATGGCCGATTGACACTCCTCTTGTAAGTCATTCGACACCTCATCACAAAACGGCTCATTTCATCTCTAGGATCGGATACTTAAGAAGGATCATATTTTTACAACTTAACAAATTCCAAAGAGTACTCATGAACACTCTTCCCTTCTTGGAAAAGTTTGATGAATTCTGTCACCTTCTCCTCCCTCATCTCTCGAGGGAATAACCGATCTAGAAAAGCTGCCTTAAAGATCTCTCAAGACACCAGACCACCTCTCAACGACCTATTGTCCCTCCATTGCACATACAAAGTTTGAGTTACATCCTTGAGTTGATTTGAGACCAACTCGACCTTCTCACTTGAAGTCACCCCCGTAGCATATAGCACCTTGTAGACGTCATCAAGGAATTCTTGAGGGTCTTCATCAATCTTAGACCCATAGAAAACAGGAGGGTTCATCCGAGTGAAGTCCCATAGATGGGAAGCCAGAGTTACTTGTTGATGAGGACGAGGAGCAACATCCCGATTGGCTTGAGATGGCATAGCTTGGGATTGAACCGTTGCGGCTTGTGCTTGTGTAGTCATGGCTTGGGCCATTTGAGCAAATAGCCCTCATCTCCGCCTCCGTCATAGGTTAAGGGTTAGCAAGGGCTTGGTAAACATTAGCATTTTCCTCAAGTGAAGGAACTTGCTCATCCTGGGGAAGAGCTCCCAGATTACCAACTTCCTCCTCAAGTCTTCGAGCCACATTCCTTCGAGTGTTCATGATTCCTATAAGCACAACAATATGATTAGATGCAAAAGCACACCATAAGTATACTCTATTGGCACGATATAAAATTTCCAAGAAAAAGAGTCATTCCTAAGCATCATATAGGTTCCTACTCATAAGTGTGGCGCGGTTCACAATTATGAATACAAACCTACATAGACGTGGTAGAGAGAGACATAACTCAATGGTATTCAACCTCATGCTTTGATACCAAGTTTGTCACATCCGGTTTACCCCCTAGACCTAACAGGCATGGTCGTCCTTTTTAAAGACTAAGACTAGCCTCTAAGTTCATGTCATTACATTTATAGGTTGAAAAATGCGGAAATATTTAAAAATTTTATTTTCTCTACTTGGAGGTTTACATAGACCTCTACATACACATACTATGTATTCATTTCGAGTATACATAGACCCTTCATATAGGAAGATTACAAAGCCTTCTACTTTTATTGCACACACACACACACACACATATATAGAGAGAGAGAGAGAAAGAGAATAGTCTCAACGATTGTGTCATCTCACACCATTTAAACGGATATAAAAATATGGGCATAGCCCTTACATCTATTCATAAAGACCATGTATAGGTCATATGAAAGTACAATATTCAAATAACAAGAAAAGGAATGATAGAGTCAATAAGCTCATAACAAAGTCCAAAGCTAGAAGATGGCATTGCCCTCGAATGTTGAGGACCTACCCTACTTGGATGAAAGGAAGATTCCATGCCTTCAACAATATTGCCTTCCAAACATTTCAACGACCGGAACCTAAAATTTTGGGACAAGGGAAGAAAATGGGGTTAGTACTCCACATATAGTATTCATGAGATCTTATGGGCATACACAAGCAAAACATGCTAAAAGGGATTTTTATCAAAACATGTTATTTTACCCTTTTGGGACTTAATGCAAAGTCAAGTAAATCATATTGATCAACAAAACACGCTTACTATCTCAAAAACTAATACTTATGCCAACACAATTAGAATCATGATTTACTGCAACCCTGACATCAAGAAATAATGTCAATAGAATGATAAGAGTTAAACATATCATATTAAGCAAGACAACTACTCACAAATCCTTATCAAGTCAACAAGTGTAATGACCAAGCAAAGCCCCATAACCTTACTCAATCAAGTATCCTCAATAAGAAAAAATGACCAATGTCAAACTTTACATATCATGGCATTTAGGCTTACATTTCATCTTATATTATCATTATAATCCAAGGCATATTCATAAATGAACTAATCAACATATAGAATCAACAATACGGAATGGTCATCATACATATATACATCATATATTATCTTAACATAAACATATAAGAACCTCCTCCTAAGACTCCCCTCAAGACTAGCTAGTGCAATGTCTAGGTAGAGTCCCATACCCCTACCTAGACTAATCTAGACCCCTTAGGTTATCCGATTTAGAGTTCAAATCCTTTCATTCGTTTTAACTTTTTACAACATCTTTCCCTAACCGACATAGACCACATGAGCTAGTGTGAAATCTGGTGTCATAAAACCCTACACCGAAAGAAGGCGGACTACTTCCCAAGGTAGTACAAAACATGAAACATAGCAACTACGTGAATCCACTAGCTAGTATTCCTATGCTGGCAACATAGTTAATGAACTAGGAGATTTAGTTGGGACCCTCTTTATGCACCATGCATTATAGTCTCCAATCTCAAGAGTAATGTAATGTTCCTACCTTCCCTATGTGGGAAGGGACACTCCTCTATCTAGTTCACTTGGTGCTAAGCTAGAGTCCCTTTTTAAAATGTCTTTAACCCTTTAATTATCAATCATAACTTAATTTAGGTCATAGGGTATAACCCTTAGATAATCATCATCATCAATAGCTCAATAAGAATTGTATGAGTATAAGTCCTTTCATCATTACTCATATAAGTGAGGTTAACACATTAGCATTTCATAACATATTAAGGCACATTGACAGTTTTCACCATCCTTATAGCACATACGCCTTAATCTACCTCACAACATAGTCAAGACATTTCAATTAAAAATCATACCACCCTATAATTATAATATAAGGCATACTCCAATGTAATATCATGGCTTAACAACAAGCAATCACAATTGGAAGTAAAGATAGAGATTCTAAGAATAACCAAGTCTTTCTCAGAGCTTATCATCAAGGTCTTACCATTAACCCATAACTCAACCCAACTTGGGAGTAACGTAATGCCATAATGATAATCAATAGAATAACAAGGCCAATTTCATCTCTATAATACAATTCATCTTTAGATCACAACTTGAGACAAAGTACATAGGCAAATTTCACATTATAATTCATAACCTAAATTACATCTCAAGAACTAGCTTAATAGTCCTATAATTCATCTTAATATAACTATAATAGCACCGTAAGATAATAATTTAATCAACAACCAACTCAATTGAATGATCATAATATAATATAGATCATGATCATACCTAGGGTTAGGGATAGAGGATCATATTCTTCAATTAGATCAAACCATCAAAAATTACCATTAAAAAGTTTATTACATGTTAGTATACTCAATATAACCCTAAGAATTTATTAACAACTCAATCCATATTATCAATTTCGTAATTGAATAAAACCCATTAGTAAACTCAACTTTTTGAAATCTATTATGAAGGAACTCTTTGAGGAAAGGATCGGAATGGTTAATAGAACCCATACCTTAATGTTTTTAAACAATTTGATGAAATATCCACCATTTTCCAGCCCCCAAACCCTAGTTGTTGATAGCTTTCAATTGTGAGTTCTTGTAGAGAGAGAAATAAGAGAGTTTATTTTGAGAATTGGCTTTAGGTTAATTAGTGTTAACGGTATTTATAGAGGGGCTTAAATAACTAAATTAGTTTCCCTTTAATCACTAACTAACCCCTAAACCACTTATTAATTTAAATTAAATCATTAAAATTCAACAGTGAAATTCGACTCTCACCGACGAGACCCCGATCGACAGTCCGTCGGTGTGGCGACGGACGACCCCCACTCTATCCTGCACTCCGTCGTCTCTGTTAGAGACTTTGCAGGTTAGGGTTTCCTCTAATTTTTCTATGTATGGGGTGACAGTGGCTCTCGACGCATTTTCGAGCCAATGACGCCTCGTCAACCCCTTCCGTCGCGTTTAACAATAGCTTGGTAAACAATGGCCTTCACAAATATTTCTAAGTATGGGACGACAGTTTTCTCGATGCCCTGTCAAGCCACTTAAGGACCGTCATTTTCCCCGTCGATGCACACTGCCAGGTAGTGATGCATCAAATCGTAGATATCCTCCTCAAGGGCCCTAGGTGGTTCTTGGGGAGTCGTACCAAAATGTTTTAATCATGAAACAACTCAAGCACCCATTAGCTACCTTTCCACCCATTTCTTACATTTTTGACTCCTAAAATTTAGTAAAAAGTCTAAGGCACACTAACATCTCTTTGAACCAACTTCCTGAACATCTTTAGATGTTTTGGTTCTTAAACCTTCTAAATGACCTATTTTCATTAAAAATGGACTTGGAAATAGTGTTTAGACTTTATGAAACCTATGTTAGGCTTCACCATGAGTCTTGGATTTTCAATATGTTACAATGGTATTCTTGTGATTGATGAAAAGGGGAAAAACACGATAGACTGACTCTTCTATAATGTACTCACTAAAAGGTGTGAAAACATTGAAGGTTCACTATGTTTCTCAGGAATAACATCAAAATTCATAGCAACATATGGAGTTATACAAGATAAACTCTCTCCTGGGTCTAGCAATGAATAAAAAGTAATGTAAAAACTTCAATCATATTAGTGAAAGCATATGTTGAACCCTCTTGCTCTTGGCGACTGTTGATAGCCTATCAACGGTGTGTTCCTCCACCAGTACTGGAAGTAGCCCCTCTAGGTGCAACTCTGTTAGGTGGAGAAACTGTTGAAGATGGGCCTTGTTGCCCTGATTTCCACTACCTTGGCGGTTCTCAGGACACTCCTACAGAAAATGATCATCATAACCACACCTGAAACAGCCAGTAAGGACCTCACAACAAATACCTGAGTGGTTTCTACCACACTTAGCACATTCAAGAGGCCTACTATCCCTTTGTGACATATTGTCTTAAGAATAGGGTAGCTTAGCTCTGAACTTCTGATTATTATACTCACTTTTGTTCTTAGTTAAAAGTGCACTCGTAGATGATGTAGCAAGTCCCTTTTGCTTCTGTTGGAGGGAGGACCAGTTGGAATTACTCTTTTGTTGCATGAACTCGTTCCCTAGTGTCTAAGTCCTCTTATTCTCAAACTCTTCTCTATCCTTCAGTTTATCCTTCCTGACTTGTTGTACATGGATTATAAACCTTGCTAGGTGCATATCCCCTATAAACATAGCTACATTTACTTACTTTCTTAATTGACAAGAGAACCTAGAAACAAATAATCTCATCCTACTCCTCATGTTGGCAACAATATTTGGAGCATAGCGGGAAAATTGTGCGAACTTCAGACTGTACTCATTAACACTTATGTACTCTAAAATAAGTGTGAGAAACTCTCTTATCTTTTCCTCTCGCAACTCAGGCAAAACAAATGTGTCATGAGAGAACTCTCAAACACAACTCAATTCATAATTGGTGCATCCTCAGCTTTATTCTTTTTCCATTGGTCGAACCAGACTCTAGTAATACCTTTTAGTTGGTATGCAGCTAGGTCCACCCTCTCCACATTAACAACATGAAATATGTCAAAAAAATTTTGAAGTACTTCAACAAATTTCTCTAGGTCTTTCGTTACACTTGAACCTGTGAATCTTGGTAGAGGCATCTCTATGAATTCATGGATCCTTGAAGTATCAAGAAAGTCATGTCAATTACCTTTCTATGATATTTGATGAGTCGCAACTTAACTTAATATCCGGATAGTCTCACGAATTCAGCATGGGTAATTTCTTCTTGAGGTTTAACATCAGATGCATTTGACAACTCTTGTTCATAAACAATCCTCCGAACTAGACAACCTCTGACTTCTCTTCGTGAAGGCATGATTCTCTAAAAACATGCATAGGCACGAATTAGAAGGAAACACTTTTAGAGATCAAACTCTAACGCGCGAAAGGAATATGAACGAAATTGAGAAATTCCAAAATGTTGCAGCCTCCTAATTATCGATGTGGTGCGCATTGCACAAATAACTAGGACTCTACATACACGGCTTCATAGACTCCATAGGAATTTTGAACTTTCTGCTCTAATACCATGGTTGTCATGCCCCAAGCATACGCCTTAGACGTGGCCGGCACCCATGACCCTTGATATCCTTGAGTGAATCGTTGTCCTGGACCACTTAACTTAGTAGAAGACTTAAACAAGATATAACTCAAGGAAATAGCTTTAAAATAATACTTAGCCAAAATGGCATATTCAAGTCTTATCGTTTACAAGTGAAATGAAAAGACCAAAGAAACTAATATTACTTTTCTATGAAGCCTCTAAAGTATAGATAAATATTGGGACAGGAACCCCAATCATCCTAACAACAGAAGCTAAAAACAAATAACTCAATGATAAATATGTGCTCTGGAATCAAAGGAAGCTCACCAACTAACTCTAAGTTGCTCACTAGATCAACTCTATGCCGATCGCTTATCCTAATTACTTGCGTCTGCATTATGATACGATCCAAGCCAACTAGCATCATTACATTGAATGTATGAGTATGAGAGTTGAAATGCTAAAATAACTTAAGCTTGAACAGAGTAAGAACAAACACTTACCTTGCCTCTTCTCAACTCATGAAAAACATGTCTGAATATAACTAACTCATTTCAATATAAAGCAATTTAAAAACCAGTGCAATGTAAAGAAAAAGTTCTTGAAAACACATTGTAAACTTTGTGTGTATGCAAAAATAAAAAAAAATTATGATATTTTTGTATAAGAACAAAGTAAACTAACATCAATTCTTAATCATAATAAAAGACATATCATGCTTCCTCTCAAAGTCTACTCGTGCAATACATGAATGAAGTCTCATCCCCTATTCATATAGAGCAGAACCTGTTGAGAAACCATGCAACTACTGTTGTGGGAGTTTCTCTAACCGACAAGCATCACTTAATAGTTAAAGTGATGGTACAATGTTACTCGGCCCACGCTGCCCGGCAACCCTAACCTTGCCAGAGTATAGGACCTGAACAAACTACTGGATCCACTAGTCTATCATGAAAATGATCCATCTAGAAAGTATGACCTTTTTATACCTATGATGGTTACATGGTTATAATTGATACTTGAATTAATATGAAACACGCATCCCCGACATCGGTGCTCAATACTACTCCCAAAAATATACTTAACTTCTATGTTTTAAAAATAATTTCTCCTATGATTTGAGATTAGTTCTCCAAAACATAGCGCAAAGGTTATCTTGGATATCTCAGTTTCTGTGTTTGCTTAATTTTATTATGTTATAACTCTTTTATGAAAACTACCCTGAAGACTCTTTGGAAAACTCAGTTTCCATTCTTGTTAATATGTGAAAAACATTTCCTTCAAACTTCTTTGGGAATACATAGTCCCCATATATTTCTTTGAAGGAAGAACTTCAACTCTTTACTCTTTACTTAGCTTGAAATTTGTGTCATAAAAGAACATATAGGGAATTCTTAGTTCCATTATAAATTTTTGAGAAATGAACTCAACTCTTTATTTGTTATATAACTTGAAACTTGAGTCTTAAAACAAAGTTAAAACGTTGATAAAGACCCTTGATAACTCTTAAGAACAATTCTTTTTACTTGCTACGTAACTTCTAGACTAGATTCTTAACTTCTTTAACTTTGATCTTAACTTTCCTTGAATTGGATTATGGATTCAAGGTTCATGATGCTTAGATGTACCTTAGAGTGTTGGAATCAACTAAGAAATGTCGGTATAACACTTAGGAACTAGTACGAAAAGGTAGTGGATGAATGGGGACAAATAGCATCCTTGGCGCTCTCAGAGGCCTGGGGCGCCAGGCGCCAAACTTCTGAGGCCAAGTTGGGGCGCCTTCTCAAGGCCCTACTGACAGAGATTCTTCTGTGGGGTTTATGGGAGGCGTGGCACCCCAAGGTCCTACAGACAGGCGTTCTCGACTCTTCTAATCCATTTTTTTATCTATAAACCCTCTAAACATCCATTGTTCTTTACCAAACACTTAGGATCATTAATACCCTCAATACCCAATAGATTTAACTGTAAAAACAACACAGAAACACGAATCTTAACAACACTAGGAATCCAACAACTCAACCAATAAGAATTCAACAATATTCTTCAAGAAATTCACTTTTTATCATTCAACAACCTGAAAATCAACAAGTTGAAACAAGTTTGGTGTGTGGGTGAACTGATCCAATATTCTAAAATATCTCACATGCCTTATAGGGATCACCCCCGACGAATTCCACAAGCCAAACTTCAACGATCTTTGACGTTCTTGCTCCTAGTTCTCCTTTCTCCTCTTTTCTCCTCTTCTTTCCTCTTCTCTCAAAAACCTAACTCTTTTGGTAAAAGTATAAAATTAATCATACTAATTTAAACCCTAAGAATATATCCAAAGAAATGAAATAAAATAAAGGGTAAGGAAAATACCAGAATACCCTCTAAAAATCCAGATCAAACTTTTCTTATTCCAACAACCCAACTTTCAAAGGACATAACTCACTCATACGAACTGGGAATTGCGCAAATTTTGCAGCGTTGGAAAGATGATTCCAATAGATTTCCAACGATATCAGGAACTACCTCTAACTCATCATAAGCTAGAAGTTATGAAAGTTTGAAAATGACCATAACTCAGTTTCTTATCAAGATTTTTCCCTTTCTTTCTAAAAATAAATTTTCTTGATTTTAACCTCTTTTCTAGTCGTTTCTAGATGTGAGATGTAACAATACGAATGTCAAACTATAAACATCTTGTAAAAACAACAACCAAAGAATGATGAAATTTTAGCTGTTCATGATTCTATTACTAAGTAAAGAAACCATGAATATAATATCTTCACTAATTAAAGGATGAAGCTATGAAGTATTAAATAATGCGAAAATATTGTGCTTATACCTTTCTCTATATTTTNTATATATATATATATATATATATATAATTTTTCTGCGCTTCGCGCATTCATAAAAAATAAGTGCATTGAACTTGCAAATATGTTCTTATTAATAATCATACATTAAAAATAAAGGAAAAATAGGTATTTAAAAATTATTAACAATGTGCAAACTTTAAATTGATTATTTGTCAATTATCACATAACCCAAGAACCTCTAATGAATGAACTATTCAAGAAGTAAGAAATCATTGGTTCCTTAATCAACATTAAAAGGAAAATAATGAAGACAATAAGAAAATATATACAAAGGAATTTTGCAATAAAAAGAATCATTTAAGTTGCAGAAATTATATAATTGTGATATACGTCTTAGGAGAAAATTCACAAATTATTAACATATTTAAAAAAGAAATTACGCTTGAACATGAAAGAAATTATATCTTTTGAACTTCCATAATGAATTTCTCAATTGATAAGTGAGAAATTTCGTATTTCTGTAAAAATACATAATATGTAAGCTTATATATAGAACTTTTAAATTATAGAATTAATATATAATATCAAAACTTGAATGCTTAGAAATGAGTAAAAAAATTATTTTTTGCACGATGAATATATGCACTATATGGATATATGTTCAATATAACCGGAGATAATAACTTTGTAGAAATATAAACAACGTAGTATAAAAGATGTACTCAAAATCAATAATTAATATCATATGCATGAATTAATGTGTGTGTGTATGTATGTTTTTTTTGGGAGTGATATTTAACACCTATATGGGGTTGAATTCAGATAACTCACACTTCTCATAAACCATGTAGCCAAAATGGGTGAAGGATCATACTTTGTAGAAAAGTTCTTATTGCATTTCAGCATAGTTTAGTGGATACACTTAGTTGAGGAGTTATATACCCATATAAGGCATAGTATATGTAACACATTGTTAATCAAAGAAATTGGAAGAAGTTAAATATTGAAAATAGTAATTTTTTGGAAGAATAGAAATATGAAAAATCTGTTAGGTATGTTAAGTTTAGCTTTTGGTTGAATTTAAACGACCATAACTCCTAGATCAGGATTTGTTAGGTGTGCTTATAGATATTGTAGGAAAGATCTTTGAACAATATTTCCAACACCGTTGAGTTTGTACGTTTCAAAGCTAGTATGAGTGAGATATGTCCATTTAAAATTGGATTATTTAATTAACGAAAGTCTAAACAAGATTTTGGAAGGGTATTTTAGCCTTATACTTTCCTGATTATATAATTCATTTTTACGAGTTTAATTGGGTTCTAATGAAAAATAAGATCAGTTTGAAAAGTTGAAGTTCACGCAACGGATTTGAGAAAAGAGAAAAGAGGAGAAAGGAGAAGAAAAATAAAGATTCGTCAAAAACGTTCAAGTTTGGTTGTGGATTTTGCCAAGAATTCAATCCTACGAGGTATGTGAGATTACATAGCATTGGGATAGTTCACCCACACGCCAATCATGAATCAATTAAGTGAATTATATTTGATTTGAAAGTAAATCATATGAGTTATTGATGAAATTCGTTTGAATTCTTGTGGGTTTGTGTTATTGAAGTTTCTTGAGATTTATTTATGTATTTGGGTGTGAATTCGAGTTGAATCATGTGTATATTGAGGGTATAATCAATTCTGAGTGTTAGGTAAAGAAATAAGTTGAAATAGGGGGTTTATACCTGCAAAACAGAGGAGAAAAGTCTGAGTGCACCTGGGCAGGGGCCTGGGGCACTGCCCCTCTAAGAGCTCCAAGAATAGAATTCTAATGTTTGGGCCCTGGGCGCCATGCCAGCCAGATTACCCCACTCCAACTTTTGAAGTTTGTACTTTGGCGTCCCGCGTCTCTTAGAGCACCACGGACGGTGATTCTTCCCATTTTACCGTTTCTTTCCGTACTAGTTCTTTAGCAATGTATCAATGTTTCTAGTTGATTCCAACACTTTAAGGTATGTATGAAAATCATGAAATCATGCATAAACATGAGATCATGAACCTTGAATTGATAATTCAATTCAAGGAAAGTCAATAGTCAAGTCAAAAGTTAAGAGTCAAGTCAAGAAATTAAGAACCTAGTCAATCATAGAATTTTCTTTCAAAAGTCTTTTACAAATGTCTCAAATTTATTTTAAGACTTATATCAATTTAAGGAAAGTTAATAGTCAAGTCAAAAGTTAAGAGTCAAGTCAAGAAATTAAGAACCTAGTCAATCATAGATTTTTCTTTCAAAAGTCTTTTACAAATGTCTCAAATTTGTTTTAAGACTTAAGCCTTGAATTATCTAAGGATAAGATTAAAAATTCACTTCTTGAAAGATTATAAGGGAAATAATTATTCTCAAGAGTTTAAAATGTATTCACATTTGAACAAGAAAGGGAGATAGTGGTTTCCACGAGAGCTTTTAAGCTATGTTTTGAGTAATTATCTAAACTAAAAGAAAAACGTTCGTTTTAAAAACATATGAGCTAAGTACGTTTATGGAGTAGTATTGAGCACCAATATGGGACGCGAGTTCTAAGAACTCAAGTCTCCATAAAACATGTAGTCATCATAGGTAGTAAAAGGTCATACTTTTTAGATGACTCCTAAGTGCTTTAAAGCGTATAGTAGTGGATCCAATTAGTTAAGGCTTCCTATATGACGGCAAAGTATAGGATAGATTTGGCAGCGTGGGTAAAATGTTGTATCACAAGTTAGACTCATAGCGGTGGTTGTCTGTTAAAGAAACACTGAGAATGTTACATTACTTTATTATATGAGTAAGTTGAGTTGTTATTGCATTTCTTTAACAAACTGAGTTGCTTTCTACTACTTTAAAATCTTTATATATATTGCATGTGTATTGTTGCTTTAGATTGAGTTAAGTTAATCATGAGTTGAGTAATCCCGTTGCATAAATAGATTCAATATACTAATGTCATTTGGCCTGCATATATTAATGATACAGATACAGGTAACTAAGATAAGCATACAATGCCTCGTTAATCTAGTTGAGAATTTAGAGTGAGTTGGTGAGCCTCCTTGCTATCCGGAGGACTCCTTTTTATTATTTGCTTTTACTAATTTATATGTTAGGATGATCATGAGTCTTGTCGAGACATCCCTCTTTGTGTAGAGGATTCATAGACAGTTAGTTGAATGTTTGACCTACAAATATTCTAAGTTATTTTATTAAAAAGTTGAGTAGAGAGGAATTTGATCATTGTAGTAATGCTCAGAGTCTTTCACTAAGTAAGTAAGATAGGCCATGGGTTCATTCGGGGCCAACAGTGGTTCTCGAGTTCCAATCCCACCAAGGGTATATGCTTGAGGAGTGAGAGGATAGTTCTAGCTGTGTGAAATAACTTATTCTCATTGTTATAAAAAGTCAATGGGGAAAGAATTAGGCTCAGAAAAACTTTTTTGTAGTAACTTGGGATTTCCTAGCCTAGTTTAGATTTAGATTAAATAGGAGTCAAGTGAGTCTAGGAAAATTTGGTGATGAATTAGAGATCCAATAATGAATTTGATTTCATTGATATATAGCTAAGATGTTTGGGATTCCGTACGACTTCACGAAATTGAATTCTGACAAGTAGAACTCCCAAAACTGGTCTTAGCATGAACGTGCAGTCTTTGAACTCCATGGGTTGACGGGTGTAGTGTAATGGGGCTTTGATACTCAAAATTTGACACTCTGCCTCTTTGCAAGCCGCCTGGACGGAATTTATTCCATAAGGCGGGGGCCGCTGTAGTAACGGGACAGACGCGACTGAAGTTGGAAATAAAACCCAAAATGTTAAGTTCTGTAGGTTTCGTTCTTGAGAGCAAAGAGATGTCCTCGGGAGATTCGTTGATGGTTTTCCACCTCTTCTAGATATTCAAGTAAGGATTTTTCTGCCCTAATTTGTCTTTCAATTTATATTCTTGGTTAATTATTATTTGGGGGGAGGGGTTTGGACTGAATTGGATGGTGGGAACAATCTCTAGTTGCACCCTAGGATCATGGGATTGGTCTTGGGTTATTGGGTTTGTTATAATCTAAATAATTTTACCTTTGATTTTTTATCCTTGTGTATATTAATTTTTTGTACACCTAGAACATACGGAAAAAATCCCTAAAGGGAAGCTTCAAGTGTCTTAGAAGGATTCACGCTTTGTTTCGAAGTAGGTGATTTTTTTATATCATGTTTGAGTGATGTATGTTAGTATTTGCTTCTTTGAAATGCATGTATGTATGTGAATGTTAGACTATTGATCACATCTAATGCAAATGAGTATGAATGAATGATTGTAAGCCATGAAGCAACACTTGATTTTATGAATATGAGTATGTGCATTGTGGTTGTGATTGTGAAATGTTAAATGGATCAGATGTCAAATTTCGGCACAGTAGCTGGATCGAATGTCACTTACCGACATACATATTAGAATGGGTGTCACATTCTGACACACTAACTTGGATCATATGTCAAATTTCGGCACAGTAGCTGGATCGAATGTCACTTACCGACATACATATTAGAATGGGTGTCACATTCTGACACACTACCTTGGATCATATGTCACCATCTGACCACGAACTATTTGGGTATGGATCTGTGAGAGGGTCATTGACTTGTCATATATGTGTATTATTGTGAATGTGGAATGGTACATTGCTCCTGAAGTGATAACTGAATGTATATGTTTACATCGGCTAATTTGAACTTCTGGAATATGACTGTAGTGTGAGCTCTGAATGAAATTAAGGCTTCTCTGGGATGGAGAGTGGTGTATGCATGGGTTGGAGATGGTAATCTACCTCCATGGTCTGGTGTTACATGTTCAAGGCAGGGTAGGGTGATTATAGAGTAATTACTGAATTGTAAGTTTTGCTTCGCCAGTTTTAAGAGGCTTTTCTCTAACTAAGGTTCAAACCTGTATGAAGTTACTCACAGAATTAAAATATCTTTAATTGTCACTTTTTTTACAATGTTCTTTTCTATTTTGCCACTTGCAGGGAAGTTTATGTTGTTGCGATTGTTGGCCCATTTCCTACTGTTGTCACCAATTTATTAGATCTGACTAGACTGTAAGATTCTTCTTCTCTGTCTTTGTACTGGAATCTAATTTTTACAAAACTTCAGATACTTCTTAAAGATTTTTTAACCTCATATAAATTGAGAAGTTTCCCTAAGTTCTATTATGGATGTTTTTATACCATACAAGTTTAATTGTTTATTAACCAACATAAAGAATTGTTCTGCTCGGGTGTTTACTGTTATCCCCAAAAAACATGGGCCTTATCTATATGTGCTCAGTCATTATTTTCAAATTTCATACTACTATTTAAGACAATAGTTAGTGGACAATTATGCCTGGACTGTGTGAATCTTTTGATTTTCATTCTGAACTTCCTAATCCATAATATTTTTTTTATATGACAGGGATCTGCATAATAACAAGATAACTGGCCCTCTTCCTTCTCAAATTGGGCTTTTGAAGCGTCTTAAAATATTGTATAATCCTTTACTTCTATACCCCTATTGAAGTATTTATATTCAGTAGCTATTGTGAAGTGATATTTATGTTTAGGGCTTATGCACTGTCTCCGAATAGCCTGTTTCTCCAGTTTAAGGATTATCATATATCTATCCATTAAAACCAAGCTAGATGGGTGGGTGTTAATATGATTCAACTGTGTTGTACAAAGTGATTAAGTACATTGCTTTTCATCAAGATGAAAGGCATCACTAACAAGGGAAAGTCTACCTGATTAATTATTAATCCCAAAGAAGGGAGTGAGAGGGAGTCTACCTGATATAATGTGCACCGCAGAAGAAAGATAAATTTTCAACTGAGAGAATATGCTTGTAGGCTTATATTCTATAAAATAATAACAGAGTAGGTTTATTGTCAACGAAATGTCCCTTAACTAAGAAGGACTTTTATACATTTTTTGGGGATTGTATTAGATGTATATCTCAACATCTACTTTATGTTGGCCTTATCATACCTTTAAGTTTTCCTTTGTCCATAGGAACCTTAACTTTGTCCCAGAATATTAACTTTAAAAATTACTTTTGTTTCTATTTTACCCAACATACTAATATGAAATTATATCCTCTAGTTTCCTAGTGTATTGTAATGTTGCACTATTGATTAGTTCCTTCTCCTGATTCTTTAAACATAAGGTGGAATAAGCTGCAAGATGTCATTGCACCTTAAATAGGCGAACTAAAGCAGTTAACACATCTGCGAGTGCTTTTTCAGCTTCTCTAGATCTACTCTTTATCCATAGATCTATTTTGTTGATAAGTGATAGGTATATTTTTCAGCTACCTAAGATTTAATAATTTCAAAGGTGAAATACCGAAGGATCTTGCTAAACTTCCTCAATTTAATTCGGTATCTCCATCTAAATGAAAATCATTTTATTGGACGGATATTAGCGGCATTTGTACTATAGCTGCTAAAAGATACCTTTTTGGGGTCATTTGATTTGAATACTAGTTATTTTGGGATTAGTTATGTTAAGTTATGCTGGATTACTTTTTATTGCTTGTTTGGTTTGTCATATTCAAAATAATTTTCATTGTATAATTTTTGAGGATAAGTTGTTTGTTTACAAAAAAATCTTCACCCTATTTTAATTATTTCTTTAAAATTTTCCTTGCAAGCATTGGTTATTCATTCTTAAAAATAAAAATTCTATCTTATTAATATTTTTGTGTGTGCATTTTCATGAATGTGCAACATTAAACTTTCATCTTATTTTACTTAAAAATTAAACTTTCATTTTATTTAGCTTAAAAATAAAATGTTCATCTTATTTAGCTTAAACATAAGATTTTCATCTTATTTATGCTTAAAAATAGAACTTTCATCTTATTTAGTTTAAAACTAAAACTTTCATCTTACTTAGCTTAAAAAATAAATTTTTTATTTTATGTTCATTAAAAGAAAAGAAACTTTATTAATTTATTAGTGAAAAGAGTTTTTCTTTAAAAAAAAAAACCCTACTCCTACATAGTCTAGGGTTATTTGTATATCACCTCAAACGCTTAAATATGGCTCAAGCAAAGAAATTCATGGTACCCATCTCCATTCATAGCTAAGACTAAGGTTTGTATATCATACAAACTCATGATTTTATACTGAAACAAACCTTTGATCACATAGTCACGATTATTGGGGTCAATTTCGAGTCAATTTCTGTTAACTAATTGCAACAATATTGACTTTCGGAACCATGTGAAGTTTCAAGGTTTCACAATTTAGTTCTTGATTTATATTTTCTTGTAGGTTTTACTGGATTCATCACATCCTACAAATATTTATATCCCC
This sequence comes from Solanum pennellii, assembly GCF_001406875.1. Classification (NCBI taxonomy): domain Eukaryota; kingdom Viridiplantae; phylum Streptophyta; class Magnoliopsida; order Solanales; family Solanaceae; genus Solanum; species Solanum pennellii. The sequence continues at coordinate 67,465,155 of NC_028637.1, read as the reverse complement.
AGATATTTAAACAATTGTGGCGATTTGTGATTTTATTAAATCACTTTGGGCTCAGCAGAAGTTACTAACGTGTCTTTCTTAGAGGATATTAGCGTCGCCTCTTTTATAGTTACTGGATACTGGCGTCGCCTCTCTCAGAGTTACTAGATACTGACGTTGTCTCTGTTAACAATAGAGTTTTTGAACGAGGTATCATAATTCCTCTTTCCAATTAGGGTTTTAATTTCAATAATTGTTAGTGCGTAGGTTTTTAATTTAAATTTTTATTGAGTTACTGTACTTGTACTGTGAACAGTATTGTTTTTTTTCTAGTTTAAGCATGATCATAACAAATTATGCTTAATAATTTCATAATCGATTATTTTCTAATTATGTTCAAATCGTGGGGTGATACTTTCAGTTTGAGCTTCTATCCTAAAGAGGAAGAAGATAAAAATATAAAGAGTTTCCGCTTAACTGATAAAAGTTAGCAGAAAAGGGATAAATACAGATAGTAGTAAATTCCTCTTACAAACAAAGGGTAAGGTTGAGAATCAATTGATGTTCATCAATATCATGGGGGAGTCGAGCATCAGCACTAGTAGTAAAATATTCATGATTAGGTGCAGGAGGATAGAAATTATTAGTACAGGATTCGGAGGAAAAAAAATAGTTCAAGTTATTGATTAGAATGTCCCTGCTTAGAGAATTGATTAGAACTTCAATTGAGGTAGATGATGAGCACACAACAGGTTGTTACTTTGTCCTTTCTCTAGTGAGAATCAAATCATATTGGAGAACGCATTGCAATCTTGATAAAGCGAAGGGGAAAAACCAAGCAACTTCACTTTTGTCATCTCGTGTTCACCATCTTTTTGCTTCTTTTATGTTTAGGAATTTTATGTGATGGTTTTGATATTTTGAAATTTGCTCTTTTTATAGAGAAAAAATAGCAATTAAATAAGTCTGCATTGTCGAGTTTGTGGTTTAAAGAGTTACTTCAAATATGTGGCTTTGTTTCATAAGAAATCATCATCAATGCTGCCTAGAAATGATATATAATCATGTTTATGAAGCCTTACAAGACCTCATTGATGCCTTAAATTTCAACCAAGACTATTTATGAGCAGTAATATTAATACAAGCGTATTGGTTAAATTTTTGGAGGCTCTACCATAAGCAGCCTTTGCATATTTGCTAGTTGATAAAGTTGTAAGACTAGATCTTTTTATTGGAGAAGTAATAGGTATGGAAAGAATAACTCCTTTAAAGGAGATAGTCATAATGATGTGGTTATGAATGTAATGGTTCTTAATGAGTTCCCCTCCTATACAAAGAAAATTGACTACTACAGTTGATGGATGCACTGGAAGAGTTTTACTATATAGAAGGATAGTTCCACTACATTTTGCTGCCATGGTCTGTACCATCTTTTCCTCTCCCTTCTTATATTTTACATAGAAATTCTTCTACATCATAAATATTATGGCATTTATTAGTAATTACCAAAGGATAAAAGAGAGAAATAATTCTTTGCTATAAAGGTTATGGCCATGATAAAAATAAATATTTTTCTCTTGCAACATAAATTTGTCGATGACTGTCAAGAAATAAGTCTTGCAAGTAGTAATTTTAACTATGACAATAATAATAATTTCCACCCTTGAAGGAGGTCACCATAAGAATGGTATTATAAATTTTGTGAGAGTACACAAAATTAATTGAGCATTTTAAAAGGGCTAATTTATCACTATCCGGATAATAAAATTGTCCACAATATTAGGATTCTAGTAAGTCTCAAAAGAAACTTTTTACGGTTTGAAGAAATTGAAAAGAAAAAAGTTATAATTTTTACATTATAAATTATTAGAAAATCTAAAATATTCAGATTTGTACAACTGAAAAGGATTATAAATATTTGTTATATACAAATATAGGCATGATGATGGAATCACATACATATTAAAGTAAAAGTTTACTAGATTACATATCGGTTGGCATAACCGCTTGATCATTTCTAATCAAATATGATATAAAAAAATGAGAATTCACGTGACATATATTAAGGAATACAGATTCTTCAAAAATTATCTTATAATGCTTCTTCTTATGGTAAAATGATCATTGTACCTGCTATGGTTGGGATTGTATCCCCTTACTTATTTGGAACATATAAAAAGGTGAACATATACGTGTTCATCTTCAATGTGGATCACTTACTATTTTGATTTAATATATATATATATTTATTGTGTGGTAACATGTGCATTTGATATCAACTTCAAGTTGGTTTTTGTATGGTTCTTTGCTTGAATTTTTAAATAAAAAGCACAATTCCAAGGCATAAAATAATGTTGAGAATGTTGGTTGGTTTAGCTAAAATTTTATGCCTCAAATTATAACTAGACCGTTGAATATTAGAACAAATCTAACAAATAAGATTTAGTAAAAGATTAGTCTATTTAGCATGTATGCATCAAGACAAGAAGATTCTCCCATAACCATTGGTTCAAGGTTAGTAAGCAATAATTTCCCTCCAAAAATTTGATATTTGTACATCTGATTTTATTATTCTACCATACATAAAGATGAATCCCCAAATGAGGTTGCGGGAAAATGTTAGTTTTTCTAACATTAGGAGAAAATATGACCAACAGTTAAAAGTTATGTGTAGGTGAATTATCTGGATCTTCTTTAAAAAAATGTGAATTTAAAGTTCAAGAAATAATTTATTTGCAAAATATTGCAAATAATGTGTTAGATGTATTTATTGACCCAATATTGTAATTAAGTTATAAACTTTCAAAATATATTTATGTGGATGTCTCTAACATAAAGGTGTAATTAAATCATAATGTATAGCAACTCCCAAACCTCCAAAACATTTCCCTTGAAATTCCTTGATAACTAACATTGTTATTGTCTCCATAACTCATGATATCATGTTTATAAGTAACTTTTTGCATGTCTCAATGTAATACTATAAATAGAGGCCTTAGAGCTAATATTTCTATTGATTTCATATTCAATGTTTCTTGTCTTATTTGCTTTGATTTTTTAAACAAAATTTGAAATTTTTGACCTTGTGAGAGTTTTTAACCATTTATTTGACGAGTAGGGGCTAACAGAGTAAAATAAGAATTTTCTTTAATATACTTTGATGAGTACGAGCATAGAGGGTTTATTTCTATTTAATTTAATTTAATTTATTAAGTAGATACCAAGTAAATTTCAAATTTTAATTCTAGTGGTATCTTCTTGATCATTTCATATAGAAAGGAAGTTACATAAGGATTGTTTCAAAAATGAAATTATTCTTAAATATGGATTAAATACAAAATTTAATATAATACATCAGTAATTAAATTTTAAAATTTGTGAAATCTTCATATTAAAAATATAGAAAATGCACAAGTACCCCCCCCCCCCCTCCTAGACGATGACCGAAATCCCAGAGACACACCTTAACTGTCCTAAGGTCCTATTACCTCCAAGAACTCTTTTTTTTTTTTGTATTTTTGTGCACCTTTTTGGCCTATGTGGCATCTAAATATCTCTCATGCGCCTTAATTGTGTGGAGTCACAGAGTGTGCCACATATGAAAAAATGTGAATAAAATTATAAAAAAATAAGTTCAGGAGGGTAATAGGACCTTAGTTTAGTTAAGGCGTGTCTCTGGGATTTTAGTCATAGCCTAGGGGGGTACTTGCAAATTTTTCCTAAAATTATCACTAATATCCATTTAAATTAATTAAAAATTGAAGGTTCTTAATAAAAAATTATGGGGATTAGTATCATAATATATTGATATTTTAGGAGTTAAAACAAATATAGTATGAAACAACGTAAAGTCAAAATGATAAAAAAATATTTTTTACTATTATAAATATTTATTTTACTATGAATTCAAGAAGTTTGACCAAAATATGAATGTTCAAATTAAAAGTCAAACCACTTCTATAAAGGATATCTAAGAGGAGATCCAAAATATTCTATGAATATTTATGAAAAATTATATATCATATATGAGTTCATTCGTACAAGTAATATGATAATTGATCACAGTAAATATACTCGTGGTCTCAATATTCTACATCACATTTTGATACATTCATAAAGTAGAAGTTATTCCATGAAAAGAAAGGTTAATTCACTAACATAAAAAGAATGCTAGAAGGTCACACTAAAAATATTTGAAGATTGTTAAGCTTCTACAACCGAGAAAGACTGTGAAGAAGAAATTCTTTAGAAAAGAAGAATTTGTTAGTTTGCTTCGAGATGAAGGAACTTGGACAACTCAACTATTTTCTTGTCTTGGAGGTTGATTGTAATGAAGAAGTAAATTGTTTGCATCAGAAAATATAATCTAAAGTTTTGTTGGTGATGTTTGGAATGTTGAACTGCAAACCAATATCAACACCATTGTAGCCAAATGCTAAGATGTGCACATGAAGGAAAATACATAGTAGTTATGACGATGCATCAACAATTGGTAAGTAGTCTGATTTATTTAACTCAGACTCGACCTAACATTTCTTTTGCAGATGGTATGATGAGTAAATACATACAAAATTAAAAGAAACAATATATGGAGGTTGTTCTGTGAATACTAAGATATTTGAAAAGTACAATTGATTATAGTATGTTGTACAAGTTGGTCAGATATTGTGACTCTTACTATGCAGGGGATTATGATACCTGACGCTCAACAAATGGCTATGTGATTAAGCTCGGAGCTGGAGCGATTTCTTGGTGCATCAAAAGGCAACAAACTATGTCACTATCAACAATAGAAGCGGAGCATAGGTCAAACAAGTTGCAGCTCAAGAAAGTATGTGGATTGTGTATTTGTTGGCTACTCAGTTACCTTGTAATGTGATAATTAGTCAGCGATTTTCTTGGCTGAAAATCATATTTTCCATGCTAGGACGAAGCACTTGGAAATGCATTACTACTTCACCAAGGAAAAAGTGTTGCAAGGAGAGATTGTCTTTGAGCATAATAAAACCGAGCAACAAACTACATGAGTGTTCACGAAAGGCTTATGTGTCAATAAGTTTGAAAGTTTATGTCAACATCACGGCATGTTTAAGATCGTAGATGATCTCGAGAGGGGGAGTTATTTGGTGTACAACATCAGCCACTATTATTCAGTTTGACTATGTGTGCAGTATGGCTATACTTTTGCTTTCACTTGGTATTTTTTTTTAACTCATGATAGTTTTCCCTATTTTTAAGTATTGAAGAATTCTTTTTCTAATGATTATGTGAGTTGGATTAGTGGAATAACGTTAGTGTTTTAGTGGGAATATGATTTCATAACATGTAAACCTATATGAGGCTACAAAGCCTATTGAATAATATTTTCAGTAACAATCTCTACAAGACTTTGTATCCTTTTTTCAACTATTGGCTTCTCGATCAAGATATGTTTTTCACATCATTGTTGAATAGATTATGGGAAATAGAAAGAATACATCAATACAATCGACTGAGAATTGTGTAGTAGGTGCTTATCTACTGAGGCAGAATTTTCAGTGTCTCAATGAGGAAACCCAGTACATATCTACGTGGGATACACATCGTGTCAATTATCTGAAGTTATGAAGAAAAAGATGCTTCTAATATATTTAAGGGGGTTGGATAATCCTCTTACTAAGGAATCCTCTAAGGTGATTGTCCTTTGAAGAGAGCTTGCAGAACACAAATGTGGAATTGAGACTGCAAAAGGAAGTGTAGATATTCCTTCGGATGTATGGCTTTCTACTGTAACAGAGTTATAAACATTTGAATATGCAGATATAAATTTTGGCAATTTTGATAAGGACAAGCACGAGACCTTTTTTAAGGTTGGGTAAGTATAGGTTGCCTATGACACCATGGATGCCATACCTAGACTCTATGTAGTCATCCGGAAGATTTTGTATCTTGCATTTTAATTGTGCATAACACAGATTCAGAGAAACTGAGTGAAGATGAAACAAAATGTGTATGTGAGGGATTTTTAGACCTTGTGCTAGGTTCAGACTTGGAAACTCATAAGACATTGAAGATCTTTCTACGTTGTCATGTCTGACATGTTCAATGAATGGAAACAACTACGATGAAATAAAGATAGTTCCATTTGAAGAAGAAACGTGGCCCCCTCTAAAGATTGGGATACGAACAGGTGTTCTCATCTTGGGAGCAACAAAAATTTCAACTATGACTTTATTGATGTCTTTCCAAGCTACATTGATTCTATTTGCATGCATGTTTTATGAGTCCTCATATTGGACTTATTTGGGATTTATTTTAATGTAATTAAAAAGTGTCCTCAAATGCTCATTCTATCTCAATATTTAATGGAAGTTCTTATGTTTTAGGTATTTGAAGTCTAAGTGTAACCATTGACACTTGGGTGCAAAACGGGAAAAAAAAAGATGAAAAGAGCTAAAGCTGAAGCCTGATTATCACCAAATACACTTGGCATCCCGAAGAGCTACATTTCGCCCTTGTTCCAATATGTGAAGCCTTGAATGAAGTGGATTAAGAAGGAGATTAAAAGGAGAAATCAGCGCTTCGCTGAATAGTTCAGCGAAGTAGAGTTATTCCTCCAAATTTTACAAAACACATAGCCGATGAAGGCAAAACACAAACGGCGAGAACTAGAAGAAGGGTGAATCGACGAATCACATGGAAATTCACGATAAATTTGCCGAACAGATTCGTCAATACTTAATATGAAGTTTGTGAATACTAGCCGTCTTTATTATATTTTAAGATTTCGAACATTATTACTATTTTTCACTTTTATAAGTTTAATTTTTGTATTTTTCTCTCAAGTTTGGAGAGTTTTTGTGGAAGACTCGAAGAAAGGAGCTCTTCTTCCTCAAATTGGAAGTGGACCTTCTCCATTCTTTTTCCTTTGCTCATATTAAGGTTTAATTTTTTATACCAATTTGATTTTTTTGTCATTTTGTGTTGATTATTTCTTGATGTGTGGCTAAAAACCCCCATTCTTGGGTTGTGATTTAGCAAATATGCATTGATATTATATTTGGGTCTTGCTTGCTCATAGTATTAGAAGCATATTAAAGATGATTTCACCTAGTGTTTGTGGTTAAATTTAATGGGTTTTTAGTTGCAAATACAAAACCACCCATGTGTTTTTCGACTTGCTCGAGAGAAAGGTCGTGAAACCAAGACCGCTAGAGTTATGTCCTAAGGAGTTGGGCGATATGAGGTCAGCCCGAGAGGGTGAACCATAGTCTTATATCCAAGATCTCTTCATCAAAAGAGCAGGTGTGAATAAGACGTATATTTGTCTTAATTAGACGAGTGGGTTTCCGAGAGGAACCCATTAGATGTGGGGTAAGTTTCCTGAGAGAAAATTTAATGTCACTTAAGGCTAAGTTACCATCCTTTTTCAATTTTTCCTATAAAAACATGTACCCATTGATTACGTCAACATATATTGAGGTCACACCCCAAGAAATTTTCTACACACTTATTCCCATTTATTTTTACTATTTTTACCAAACTCGTGACAAACTTTTTTGATATTTGACACTTTGGTGTCATAAATTGAATTTACTTTGTTTTTATTCGATAATTTCTTAAACTATCACTAATTAGAACAAATTATAGTTAACTATTGTTTTCACTACCACTCCCTTGGAACACGACCCAAACCCTTGGTTGGGTTACTATACTCGGTTTGATTCGTAGACACTCAGGTTGTAGGCTAGTGTCGTTGATCACGATGGCAAGCATCAAATTGGAACTGCTGCCGAGGAGTGGTGTCACGTGAAAGTGTACTTCACTTAGAGTTTTTAGTTCTTTTAGTGTAGTTTTTACTAATTTGATTTTAGTTTGATTTTTCTTTGTTTATTTTACATGAATTCAAGTCCTCTATGCATGACAGAGGGAGTGTGTGGAAACCGTTGAGGGCGATCACCAAGTCGAGGGTGACTTCAAAGTAGCTGCAGTAGTATCTCAACTAAACAACTTGACCACAAATATATATAAAGTGGAAGACCAGTGCAGGAGCCAAGGGAAGTATATAACTCCCCACACAAGGAAAAAAGACATAATCATGAGAAAAGTCGTGTTGGGACACACTTCAAATCATTCTCCAAGAAATCACTGATCAAGATATAGTGTTGGATGAAATGAAAAGGAATGTTGAAGCTCTAAATCAACTGATTTGATCTCACTCTAAATTAATGCAGCATACAGATCACTCCTGATGTTCTCCATGTCTCAGCTTCAACCTAACGATATATTGAAGTTACCTAGTGACAGTAGGTCTCAACCTAATATCAGAGAGTGAGGAAGAACCTATGCCAGGCCACGACGTTAAGTAAAGTGTTGCTTGAGAGGCAACCCAAAGTCATACCATAGGATTTAGTTTTATAATAGTAGTGTGTTATTGTTGTAGGTCAGAATGAGAAAAAGGTGGAAAACTTGAGGTTATCGAGTAGAAAGTCCATTCCGTGAGACACCAAACAGGTCGGCAAGCCCAGCTAAATTTCATCGTTTGGCACAATGCAGGAGAATTGTACAGAATATAAAACTCGATGAACTTGAAAAGTATGTTGGTGCACCGCCAACCTCTTAGGCAATATCGATGTAGACCGCCAATCTCGCACTCAAAAAATTGAAGATCTTGAATAATGGGCAATATAAAAGACCGCTCAGAGCATCGCTGAGTGGTTTGGCAAGAGAAATTAACTTATCCAAATGGATGAGAACAGAATGGTTATATAAGGGCCAAAGGTCAAATTTTTTGATCTCTCACTTTTTTAGTTTCAAACTATCAAAAATCACATCAAAGGTATTATAATCTTGGATTTTTGTCGTTAATTAGTATTTTAGTTCGTAAATAGTGCTTGGGGTTGTATTTCTTTGTTGCCTAGCTTTACAAAAAGATATTTGTTTGATATCAAATGTTAGTCTCTAAGACCCCAAATTTATTTTTGACAATTTGCACTCATTTGCAAGTATAGTATTAGGATTACGTGTGTTGGGCCTCTCTAATAGAACTAAGGTGTTTTTATGATATTTTCTAGTTCAAAAATTTGCCTAAAATGCTTAAATAACCGAATGCCACAATGTTTTTGATTCAAAATGATTGAAATCACCCATGGGTGTTACTTGATTGTTGTTATATTGTTTGGGTGAAGTCTACTCTATAAAAATTTGTGCTAAATGAAAAAAATTGGTTCATGAAGGAGCGACAACATTCTTGAGGGTAATCATAGTTAAATGGCCAAATATGGCAAAAACCTGAAGAAATGTAAGTATTCGGGGGTGATGGGAAATATGGGTCATGTATAAATTTCACGTTTGCATGCTTCGATTTTGTTTTTTTGAAGATCGCAAGGAATATTTTGAGAGTTTGATTTAAAAATAGGCACATTGTGTCATTCAACGAGTTAAGTCAACCTCGCCGAATGATTCGACAGTTGCCTACTGATTCTAGACCACCCTTAACTCTCGTTCTTCGTGCTATAAGATCTATAACTTTTGGTTGGCACACTCGTCATCGCCGAAAGTAGTGAGCTACTCGTAGCGCAGACTCAACCATCGCAACTTTTCCTTGTTTGCAAACTAATCCTCTCAGTGAAATGGACATTTTGCCAAAGTAGTTTGGCGCACCACCGAGTCGAGCGGCGAACATGTCTATAGCCGATTTCTGTAATTAAAACTCTATTCTTATATCGACTAATAGTAAATTATTGCAGATATGGTACGCACAAGGAACAACACGCAACTCCCCTTCAAATCAGCACAATGCATACGCATAAATGAAGGAGGCTCAACTCCCCCCAAAAAAGGAGGAGAATAACTCTCATGAGGAAAATGTAAAAACAAAAAAAAGGATACTAAGAAAAAATTAGCTATCGACGCCCAAGTTGAGAAGTCGGAGTCTGAGGATGACCAAGCACTAATCCAAAGACCGAACAGGATCAGAAATATGCCTCAATTCTCAACTCACAGGTCGCAGCAGCAGATGCTGGCACTTCTACCAGAGATGCTCCAGTTGCAGCTACCTTTGAGTCAGTTTCAGATTTATAATCACCACCTCCACTAGCCCATTCACCTTTTATTATACCCCCAACCTCGTTTGTTGAGCATGTTAAAAGGTGATGGAGTTCGAACCATCATAAAGGAAAATCTCCTATCAATGGAGGGTTTCGACAGATACCCTAAGGTCATGTCTACCCTGAGTGTTAGGTTTTATTTTTCCTAAATTTCTTACCATAAATAGGTTTTCCTTTTAGGAAAAGGTTTTGGATTGACTAATTCTTTTTCTAGTAGGAAAAGGTTTAGGACTCTATAAATAGAGACATGTTCCTTCTAACTTAATCAACATTCACAATGTAGTCTTAAAGGTTTGAGAGTTTTAGTTAGAGGGAGAATTTGTGTGTCACAAGCTTGATACGTTATCGTTTGTGTGAACCTCCCATGTATTCCAAGTGAATTGGTTGAGGTTGTTTCTCTCTGTATTTGGTAGTCTCATATTTATAGTGGATTGCTCATCTCCTTTGTGGACGTAGGTCGATTGTTCAAACCACGTTAAATCTTTGTATCTTTTGGTATATTTCTCATTGTCTTCTTACTCGTAGTCTTTCGAGGTTTGCATTGCTAGCTTCCGCATTTACACCTGCTTATTTCTGGTCCTAACAAGTGGTATAAGAGCCAGATTCAATTATGGAGTAAGTTTTAGTGGTTCGATAACCGATGATTGAACCAGTTTAGAAGGAGGTGTTCATCTTGATCGGTGTAGTTCTAGCCACAACCTTTTTGACAGTAATGAAGATTTTGTTGGAGAAATTGTTTCAGAGAGGTTCTCTGTTGAGACACAAAATTTTGCAAAGGAGATTTTGGAGAGGAGAAGAAAGTTGAAGATTAAGTAAAGAAGGTGGACAAATTTATTTTGTAAGAAATTCAGGCCAAGGGGGAGATTTGTTAGGTTTTATTTGTCCTAAATTTCATACCATAAATAGGTTTTCCTTTTAGGAAAAGGTTTTTGATTGACTAATCTTTTTTCTAGTATGAAAAGGTTTAGGACTCTATAAATCTAGACATGTTCCTTCTAACTTAATCAGCATTTAGAATGTAGTCTTAAAGGCTTTGAGAGTTTTAGTTAGAGGGAGAATTTATGGGTCACAAGCTTGATACGTTATCACTTGTGTGAACCACCCATGTATTCCGAGTGAATTTGTTGAGGTTGTTTATCTCTGTATTTTGTACTCTCATACTTATAGTGGATTGCTCAACTCCTTTGTGGAAGTAGGTCGATTGACCGAACAACGTTAAATCTTTGTGTCTTTTGGTATATTTCTATTTGTCTTCTTACTCGTAGTCTTTCAAGGTTTGCATTGCTAGCTTCCGCATTTACACCTGCTTATCTCCGGTCCTAACACTGGTCATGGCTACCTTCTGCTTCCATCACTTTGAGCAATTCACTAGAACCTGAGGTCTATACATTTCTACTTGGGTTAGGGAGTTCATCACAACATATGGAGCACTGTAATATAAGAATAAAAAGCAGGTAAGCGAGTTCAGAAAAGTAAGGTGTATTACGATAAGAGATACAGAGGAAGAATGCCATAGCAAGCACATCAACGTTGTGATTGGACAGCCATTGCACTCTACACATCCTTATGAGGGACTACTTGATGTTACATCTCTAGATTAATTGAAGGAGTGGATGGGTCCCATGATATATTGAAACACTGATAGATGGATCAGGTTTGGAGTTCCTTTTGAAAAAAGGGACCTGAATATTGATGCATGATTCTGGTTTGGTTTCATCACCAGCACTATCATTCCATCTAGGTACGAGTCTGTGCTATGACTTCCTTATGCAGCTTGCCTCGACAGTATCATGCACAAGAGGAGCATTGACCTCGGTTATCAAACATTTTAGGAAATGGCCATGAGGGCCAAACAATAGCTTACCTCACATCCATTTCCTGTTCTGATCACAGAACTGTGCAGACGCGTTGAAGTGCCTTGGGACACTACGAGAGGCTTCAAGGTCATCCTATCTTCTTCCGCTAACATTCGACACATTAACACCAAGTACATCCGTGAGAAGGCAGATAGAGGAGAGCAGCTTCAGTAGATGCCTCTCCAGAGATTGATGTTTAATCTTACATGCAGAGGCATCCATACCCACTCCAACCTCTAGGTCCACAGGCACCTATATTCTTTCTACCTCTTCACAGGATCCATGTGCTTCTACGTCTGGCCAGCCGATCAACTTCACTCCAGAGTATTCTCTTGAAGATGGTCGTTTGTACAAAGCAACCTAGACAAGAACATCTATACTCGATAAGTCAGTCTTACGGATGATTGAGAGAGATATAGTCATTGCACTTGATTCTATCAAAACCTCTATGAATGCCTTGACCGTGAGAGTTGCAGCATGTCAGCGTAGAAAGCGGAGGACACTCGAAATTGTGGATTTACCAGCCGATGTTGAAGTTCGTGGGATAGATGTAAATTATATGAGTCCTATTGAATATAATGAATTGATGAGACTCGCGGAGGATTGTGATGCACCTGAAAGGTAGTAGATGCAGATACCGATGTTGAGACTGATGAGGATATGACAGCAGCAAATGTAGCAATCACATCTTTGGGAACTTGTTAGATCTAGTAGGTATAGTCGGCAACAGGAGATAGAATAGTGCAGGCTGAGACGCCTACAATACCCCCTACAGTGCCTCACACTAAAACTCTTAATTTGAGACTCATGGCACTGATGCCCCGACAGGAGGAGAGACCACATAGACACAATTTCTCTTCACCTTCCTCCTTGTCTTACTTTTATGTCATTTTTGATACTAATACTAGCATTTAAGGACAAACACTTTTGTTTGTGGTGGGGTGAGATCCCGTTTGTTTGCTTGTTATGAATAGTGGAGTGTTTCTTGTATATATTTGGGTTGTGTGCTTTTAATTGTTTTTTTAAAACTACTTTTGCGATTGTTTGAGCTTATGCATCTATTTTTATGGGTCCCAATTCAAAAATAATTTTTACCCTTCAAAAATATCATTTTTGAAAATTTTGCCACCTCTTATGTTGAAAGTAGTTGTTTTTGTACAATATTCGAGTCTCGGTTTCAATAACGATGACTTGATTATTTTTGTTAATCGAACAAACATGAATATGCGGATATTACAAGAACATATGAAGTTGCATAAACAATATGTGAACTCTCTGCATTTCGCATTGCTTAGACACTTATCGAATTGATCCTTTTGCAATGACCTTTGCACACTAGCAAAAGTGTGTAGTCTTGTTTGACTTTAGTGTAAATTCCTTTTTTGATGACCTTACGATGAACCTTGCATTAATAAACCTACAATTTGCCTAATTAATCTAATTGATTTAGAAAGGTGTCCTCTTGATATGATCTTAGGCAATTTTAAAGAGTATGAGCGAACTTTGACATATACCTATTTTTTGGCCTACCCGTGAGCGTGTGAAACTATTTTGAACACCCTTGAGCCTCACCTTATCGTTGGAAGAACCTTGATGAAACCCAAACCTTACGTTATCCATCACCTAAAGCCGTCAAACTGGGCTTGGCCTGCGAGACCAGCCCAATCCAACCCTTGAAATAAGTGGGGTTGGGCTTAATTTTTTTGGCCCATTTAGGAACGAGGTTGTTAACCCCGCCCATTTGGCTTGTTGGTCTGCCTGGTCCGCAAGCCTCAGACCCCAGCTTCTAAGCTATATAAGTATA
>NC_028637.1:67428891-67450624 GCF_001406875.1 Solanum pennellii | reverse complement strand
TATATATATATATATAATAGTGTTTTATTTGTCAAGATTTTATCAATAAATATTTTGAAAAATAAAAAATCAAGTCTTCTCCAATATCATCTTGTATGGTGAATTGTAGATGAAGATGAACTTCTTAACGAAATAAGATTACATGTTAACTCAATTGTGATCGATGGTGAAAGAGGAAGCGGAGTTGTAAACTTTTAATTAATGGGTCATGTAATATTTAGTAATTTAGATTTGTAAAGTATTTGGGCTGCCTTGTGTTGATGGAAATCTTTTAAATCGGCTAGTTTTTTGTGGGAGAAATGGTGGAATGATCAAAATTTATCAGCTAAATCTTACGTTGGCTATTAAGTATTTTTGTAAGTATTTAGTGAAGTGTATGATTCATAAATGTATTTTTGAAGTTTGTGATTAATAATGAATTTTGTATGAATTGATGTTGTGTTCATAGACGTCAACTTTTGATATTCTTTCTAAGAGAGTAATGTTGTTTATTTTTTTTGTTGAAGGGCCAACCCGTGGCCCGCTTTGGGCTAGGTTGGATTGCTATTTTATAGGCCCTTCAATTGAAAAGGTCATCCCGCCCCAACCCATTTACTCTCTAACCCATTAGGGTTGGGCTGGGCTGGGCCAACCCATTTTGACAGCTCTACCATCACCTATAATCCTCTTGTTATGTTATCTAAAGTGAATATCCAACTTAGACCAAAATCATAAGTTTGGGATGTGGCAAGAAAGGAAAGGAGAAGTTTAAAAGTGCATGAAAATTCTCGCAAACCTATGGTATTGTAGAAAAAGGGAAACATTCCACATTAAAAAAGGGAATGGAAAAGAAAAAGAAAAAAGAAAAGTTGTGGAATAAAAGTACAAAGAGAAATTAGGTTTCCTAGCAATCCATGAAGCAGAATAAAGAGATGGCTTATAATCACTTGACTAAAGATTGAGGAAGGAAGATAGGGGATATCTAGGAAGACCACATCTCATGATGAAAAATTCACCGATCCTAAATGAAAATACCTTTTGCACTTAGCCCCATTTCAAGCCTTAGAAAGACCTATATGATCTTGTGTAAACAAAACTGAAGATCGATCGAAATATAAAGGCAAACCTATAGGTGAAAACATGCATTGTGTTTCTCTTGTGAGTGAGAGTGTTGCATTTGATGACTGATCTTAAAAATGATTAGCTTTTTTGTGTGAATATGGAATCATTCTTTTTGTGAGTGCATTTAGATACTTTTGTTGAGCTTGAACTTGCATAAGTAGCAAGTATTTCCAGCTTGAGAATATTTGATAATGGTGTGTCACAAAATGATTCTTTGAGTATCCAATTGAGCTATGCATGAGTAATTTTAGTCTTGTTGTGTATGTTAATGATTAAGTCTTGTGTAGCACGATTTGAGACATACTATTGAACTGCTGAACTTGATTATTATTTGAGAAAAATCAAAAGTTTAAGTTGGGACTGTTGATGAGTCCTCAAAGTGGATTCATTTAGGGCTTTGTTTTAATGTAAATAGTTGTCCTCAAATGATCATTCAATTGAACTATCTGGTTAAAACTCTTGAGTGTCAGGTATTTGAAGTTTTAGCGTAAGAATGGACACTTAGACGTCAAATATGAATAAAAATGATGAAAAGAGTTTAGATTGACGCATGAGCATCGGGAAGTACACTTGGAGATCTGCCAAATAGCTATATTTTGCCCTTGTTCGAACATGTGAAACCATGAAGGAAGTGGATTAAGAAGGCGATGAAAAGGAATAGTTCGTGCTTTGCCAAATAGTTCCGCAAAGCATAGTTATTCCGTCAAATGTTAATACATACATAGACGATGAAGGCAAAGGACAAATGCCAACGAACTTGCAGAAGGACGAATCGTCGAATCAATTGACGATTCACGACTAAATTCGCCAAACGAATTCTCCAGCACTTAATCTGAAGTTTATAAATACTAGCCTTAGTTATTAATTTGTAAGAGTCTGAACATTATTACTATTTTGGACTTCTAGAACTTCAGTTTTTATATTTTTCTCTCAAGTTTGGAGAAGGTTTTGTGGAAGACATGAACAAAGGAGCTATTCTTCCTCAAAACAGAAGTAGGTCTTCTCCATTCTTCTTTCTTTGCTCATATTAAGGTGTAAATTCTTATACCCGTTTGATTTCTTTGTCATTTTAGGTTTATTAGATTATTGCTTAATGTATGGCTAAAAACCCCATTCTTGGACTGTGATTTAGCAAATATATGTTGATATTATTGTTCGGTTTTGCTTGCTTATAATATTAGATGCATTTTGATGGTGATTTCACCTTGTGGTTGTGATTTAATTTAATGGGTTTGTAGTTGCAAATACAAAAACACCCATGTGTTTTCGGCTTGCACGAGAGAGAGGTTGTGAAACCAAGACTGCTTCATTGATGTCCTAAGGAGTGGACCACATGAGGTTCAGCCCAAGAGAGTGAACCCTAGTCCCATATCCAAACACTCTTTATCGAAAGAGCGGGTGTGGATAAGGCGTAGGATGGTCTTTATTAGACGAAGGGTGTACGAGAGGAACCCATTTTATATCGGGTAAGTTGCCCGAGAGGAAATTTACTTTCACCTAAATTTTAGCTTAGTAAGCATTCTTTTGCAAATTTCCCTATCAGAAACATGTACCTATTGATTTATGTCAACATATATTGCGGTCACACACCAAGAACTTTCCTCCATAGTTTAATTCCCCTTTATTTTTATTGTTTTACCAAACTCGTGGCAAACCTTATTCATATTTGATACTTTTGTGTCACAAATTGAATTTACTCTATTTTTATTCGATAATTTCTTAAACTATAACTAATTAGAACGAAATTCTGGTTAACAATTGTTTTCACCACCGCTCCCTTGGGACACGACCCCAACCTTTGGTTGGGTTACTATACTTGCTTCGATTCGTAGACACTTAGACTATAGGGTAGTGTCGTTGATCATGATAGATACCATCGATGTTGCATACTTGGTTAAAGCAAAGGACTTTACTTGTCTTTTCCGTCGAGGAAGAGATCCATTTCAAGTTCCTGCAATGGATATGTTTATATTCTCTCATAGAATTCCTTCTATGAATCCTTTGACCTAGACCCTTCCTCCTTACCTACAAACCAAGGCATTTCAGCTTCATCCATAGACCAAAGAGAGACAACTTATCTCATGGATTATAGAAATTTTGCAGAAAATTGTGGCAAGAAGATGCCGTCACTATGGGAAGATAAAGCAGATAAATCTTCTCCTTTAGATTGTATGGCATGTGTCATGGTTTTATGCCTGTCCACTCCCTTTAAAGTAAAGTACAGTATTGTGATAAAACAATGCTAATTGATTGTGGACTGTTAAAGTTTCAAAACTGTATCCCGAACAAATATTCAGTAGCAAAAGACTTTTCTACATGTAATAGAAGAAGAACCTATGAAGATAGGAGTATATAAGATCTTCTCTACAAAAGGTGAAGTTTGGGCGGTATACAAAAAATGGAATGCTCAACGGAAACCTAATAATCTACAAGATTTCGAACATGAGATTGTTGGAACAGTAGATGTTTCTGATAATAATGTAGACGCGAATTTCTTAGAGTGGGCTAAAGGCTTTAAGTCATTCCACAAGGCTCGAGTTGAAGAAAAAGAAGACCCTAACAGAGTTGTTAAAACATCTGTATCCCAACATTTCAGGTTCTCACATCGAATTCCTGCTTTTCGTTTGACAGAAGAGAGAGCTGGCAGTTTGTGAGGTTTCTGGGAGCTGAATCCAGCAAGAATACCTCTTTATTTACTATGTACAGATTAGACATATCCAATTGAGTACTAAATGCAATTATAGTTCACAAATGAAAGTTGCTCTCATCAAATGTACTTAACTGATCTTTATGCTCAGAATAACTATTGAAGCTATCGTTATTCATGATGTATTTTTACGATTTAAAGTGAAAAGGATTTTCCACATCAGGTATTTTAAATTATTCTATGAGATAAATGCATTCAATTTCATACAAATTTAAGAATGTTTTTGAAATTTCTCCCATGAGGTTTTCATGTAAAAGATTTAAAACTTGTATGCCACATAAATTTCAAAATTTAATAAGAATTTAACTAGTTAGTTGATTAGATGAAAGACCAACTCCATACATAAGTAGAGCTTACGGTATTATTTTAATAATTAAGACAATATATTTTTGTTGTGAATTCTACTTTCAAGTCGATCTCAAAAATTTTACAATCAGTATCAGGAGAAGGATAATCAAGATAATTTATCAATGGATATAAATCCAATGATTTCTCAACTTTTTTGAGTTTATATAAAAAAAATTTGAAAACATTGGCAGCAAGAAAGAATCAGGGAGGCAACAAATACTCTGAGGCCTTTCTTAAATGTTGAAACACCAGCAACTGTTCTGGCAGAATTTCAAGAGTTAGTAGGACCAGCAGAGATCGAACCTATGCAACAAAATTGATTTAAAACAAGGTAAAAGTAATTGAGCAAGATGAAGCAAAATATCTATTATTAATCGATTAAGAACTCTATTAGAGAGTCCTTTGTACTGTGTAAACTTAACCAACAAACTAGCAAACTTATAAAACAACTCCTAAACTGTTCAATACATATCTAGCAATCTATGCTGTAAAACACTAAGCAGTAACTACGTCTATGGAGTGTAGTAACAGTAATAACGTTGTAATACAGCTGCCTCAAGCTAGATGGGGTGCAACGTTACCTTACTTGGAAAAATGGCGATGGAAGGAGCTCTTTGAAAGCAGCTTAGTGAGAGTGTCAGCCAACTGATTGAAACTAGGAATGTCACTGAAGATACGGAGCTTATTAGCAACCTATTTGTGAACGTAGTGAAATCCAACAACTATATGCTTAATGCGGCTGTGAAGATTGTTGTTCTTGCATAATTAGGAGAAACAAGGGTTTTCACAAATGATTGTAGGTGGCGTGGTTATATGATATGGAGTTCCTTTGAAGGATTTGTCAACCAAGTGGTCTCATCAATGGCACTAGCAATAGCTCGATATTCTGCTTTAGTACACGAGCTAACAATAGTAAGTTGAATTTTTGATGACTAGCTAACTAGAGTAAGGCTAAGAAAAACCACATATCATGTTGTGGAACTTCTATCAGTGAGGTCGCCAGCTCACTCAACATTACATAACACTGAGAGATTAAGACCGGAACTTGGAGCAATTCGAAGGCTATTGTAATAGGATGCGTTTAACAGCCTTCCAGTGAGCTTCAGATGGAGCATGCATAATTTGACACATTTTTTTCAGTAAGTATGAAACAGCGGGCCTACTAAAAGACAAATATTGCATTTTGTCATGCCCTGAGCCTACACCCTAGACGTAACTGGCACTCGAAAACCATTGTTCGTTCCCAAGAGAACCCTTGGTCTGGCTCACGAATTAGTGGAAGACATTTATTCGAAAAAATGGAAACGCATGATGAAAAAAAAATTTAAATTTTTTTAACTTAAACTAAACTCTAATAATCCTCTAAAAATAAGTTATCAAGTATTAGTTAAATTCCTCATGAACTCCAAAACATTACATTAACAAAGGAAAAATATGATAGACTCCTTGACCTTTAAACTATCTATGAAGCCTCTACTATTGGTCTATTACAGAAGGAATATCAGGAACAAGACACATGACATCCTAACAAACTGGAAAAAAAAAGTGGAACCCTCCGAAAGCAAGGAGGCTCACCAAAGCTAACTTGAACTCCAAGTGGTCTGAACGGAGCATCTGTTGATAACCACTAATAGATGTATCTGCATCATAAAAGGATGCAAGCAAAATGACATAAGTACATTTAATGTACTAGAATGTAAGGGGAATTCTGAAACATAAATGTATATAAGCTTCAGCTGATAGAAAAGAAACATACTTACCACCTTTCAAACTCACTCTATTGAAATCAAACTCCCCTCAAGGATACTCAACACAAGGATAAGATACTCAACTCTAGGATAAGATACTCAACTCAAAGGTAAGATACTCAACTCGAAGATACTCGACTAAAGATACTCAACTCAAAGATACTCAACAAGACATTCAGCTCAAGGTACGTAACTCAAAGATACTCAACTCAAAAAACACATATGAAAATACTCAAGGCTAAAGCAACAATAATATATGCAATATCTAGATAGCTTTTTTTAAAAAATAGATAATACAATAACAACTCAATTGTATGTAAAAATGCAAGAATATCTTATGTAGGAGGTTCTCTAACCGACAACCAGCACAATGGAATATGTGGCTATAGAACTGTCTTATATCTTTCTAGAGTATAAGACATCCTAAACTATGTTATCCACTAAGCTATGCTAAAAAACAATAAGGAATCATCTAAAAAGTATGACCCTTTATCAATGTTGACATACATGGTTTATGAGGGTTGTGATATGTTTGAACTCTCCTCCATGTCGGTGACCAATACTACTTTGAATAATATAACTCATGCTCATATGTATAAAAAAAAGAAATTCCTCATTATCAAACTTTGAGATTATTACTCGAAAGGTTCTCTAAAAAGAGAAAGTTCAAAAAACTCCTCATGAACAAATTTGGAAATCAAACTTTCCTCTCGTTTAAAATGTAAAAACATTTACTCTTGGGAATACTTTGTTCCATTATATTAATTTTTAAAAATGAAACGTGACTCTCCTCAGCATTCATGTCATTATGCAAACTCAATAAGAATTCACAACTTATGAGGAAGATTTCAACAAAAATATGAAAAGATCCAGATAAGTTATGTCGTATTGGTATAATCAAATGGCCGTCAACTATATATTTATTTTGAAGTAGCACTTAATGCTATAAATGGTGAAGATGATCTTGAGTTCAAATCTATCATATATTATGGACATATAAATAATTGGTTAAATAAAATTCATTATTCAAGCATACTTTGTTTCACTTAGAGAAGTGATGTATTTTAAAAGGTGATGCTTTTGAACTTATAGTTCAAATATATAATTTCAGTGGGGTACAAAGGATTGGTTGTGAAAAAGTATACCTATGAAACATAAAGTATGGTTTGTGCATTGGGGCATAAAGAGTTTTCACAAAAGTTTTGACATTATTAAATAGAGACGTATTTTCAATGGTGGATGCAGTGAGATTTGTTTCAGTCTAGTAATAGATGAAATACCGAAATATGTATAATGAAGGATTATTATGTCTAACTAGACGATGAATGTTTTATGAAAATATATGAAGTATTTTAAATGTATTTAAGAAATTTCATTTAGTACCCATTGGTTCTGAGATTGCTTAACACAGAAAGAATCTTTTTAATGTCAGAAGAATGATTAGAAAATATCATGTGTTAGTGCAATTGATGCACTTGATGATTGATGGTTATCTAAATTCTAGAAGATTATTTGATATACACAACGAAAGGTATGCGAAGAGATCATCATATTATCATTCAAGTTATGCCAATAAACAAATAAAGAAAGTTACACAACACATAGAAGATGTGCAATTTTCTTTAAAAACAAAGGACGGTTTCAATAAAATAGAAATAATCAATATCTGAGTCAATTTTTTTGATTATGTTAATGCAAAATATTTATTTGATCCACATAAATCTTGATTTTAAATGAGGTATTTGTTTATATGTGGAAGTACAACAATATGTTGGTATTCAAATAATCAAACACTAGTAACCACTTCTTTAAAAATCTTACAGAAATAATATAGATCTATAAAGTAAGTCTGGAGTGTGTTTGGTTGGAATCATGACTTGCCATATTAAGGAAATATGTGATTTTCCTTTGGAACGGTATATTCCAATCAGCATATACGAAAAGTAATGTATAGATCGATTGAACGGATGATATAATAAAAAAAGACCAGACCAAAACATATTGCACATAAATTATTTCTCACATGATCTTAAACAAAATGATAAGATAGACGTTAAGAAGATCCGTTTAAGCTACAATGTTGTTTAATTATTCACTAAGGATTGTCAACATCAATAGTTGAGATATAAGATTGTAATGCATTGTCTTCGAGATATCAAGTAATGTTTTTATCAAAGGGACTAAATACATGTTGCACACTTTTTTCCTTGACATAGGTTTTGCCCCAATGGGTCTAGGCAAGATTTTTAATGAGGAAAAAACCAATGTGTATTACAAGATATACACTCTTTTCTCTTCACTAAAATTTTTCCCACGTGTTTTTTCCTTATAAGGATTTAATGAGGCATACTATCAGAGATAGAGTGTTGTAATATATTGATGTGGATGCCAATAACTTCAAAGTGTAATTACATCATAATGTATAGTAACTCCCAAACCTCCATAAACTCCCCATTGACATTCCTTCAACACATACATGGTTACTGTCTCCGTAACTTTCATGGTTAATGTCATGTTTATAACTAAGCTTTTGTATGCCTCTATTTAATATTATAAACAGAGGTATTTTAGTTTATACTGTATACACTTGAAGATTTGGTTATCAATTAACTATTTGGAATAATAAGAAAAAACTTTCTTCCATTCTCTCCCTATTTCTATTGCTTCCATCTTCTATATTTTTGTCTTATTTTGCTATAGTTTTAGGGATAATTCATAAGTACCCCCTCAGCCTATACCGAAATTCCGGTGACATACCTAAACTTAATAAAGATCCTATTACCCCTGAACTCCTTTTATTCGTATTTTTGTGTTTCTTTTGTGCTGATGTGGCACCTTCAACCACCCAAATCGGTTGTGTTTGTACACACTCGTCCCCCATGTGTGTAAATATATATTTTTACTTACATAATATTAATTTTAAAAATAAAATTAAAAAAATTTCTTAATTTTTACAAAAATATTTCGTAATTTTGTGAAGAATATTTCGTAATTGAAAAAAAATATATTCTTAGTGTTTATTTATCTTGTATATAGATTAAGTTAATACACATTTTTTAAATCTTGTATAGAAACTATTTTTTTAGCTTACATCATTTTTTTCCTTTTATTTTTCTACTGAGTTTATATACTTTGTCTTTCATTTTGATTTGATTTGAAATGTCTTGTATTTAAAAAAGTTAATTTTGAACGGATATAAACAGATGAAAATCAAATAAAACATAACCATATTAAAACATTAAAAGTAGAGGAAACTTTTAAATTAGTTTTTTAAATACACAAAATTTATTAAATATAATTAAAGTGCAAAGATAACAAATTAACTGAAAAAAATTTAAAGTGAAAAGAAATTAAAATAAATATTTAACAAAGAAAGAAACAAAAATAATTAAATATATATAAGTCATATTATACCTAAATATGTGTACTAACTAATTCTAAAGTAACCAATTAGAAAATGACATGCGTCCAATTTGTGCACTCATCACTTGCCTTCAAGTGATTGTGCACAATTTCTATGACATTTCAACATTTGTGGTGTATTTATTCCAGTTTAAATTAGTTTAAGGGGGTAATAGGGTTCTAGTTAAGTTTAGGTGTGTCTGTGAGATTTCAATCATAGTATAGGGGGTTACTTATGCATTTCCCTTAGTTTTATGAACAAAATTTTTAATTTTAGTCCTTGTGATACTTTTCAGCCATTTATTTGATAAGTAGGAACTAGGAGTAAAATATAATTTTACTTAATTTACTTTGATGAGTAGGAGCATAGAGCATATATTTCTATTTAATTTAATTTAATTTATTAAATAGGAACCAAGTAAATTTTAAATTTTAATTCTTGTGGTATTTTCTTAATCATTTGATATGGTAAGTAAGTATATCTAGATTGTTTTTAAAATTGACATTATTCATAAATATGGATTATCAATACATTTAATCTAATATAAGAATAATTAAATGATTTAATAATTAATATACTTTAATATTTGTGAAATCATCAAATTCAAAATATCAGAAATGACTATTTAAATTAATTAAAAATCAAAGGTTCTTAAAAACAATATAGGGACTAGTATCACGCTTTTTTGACATTTCAGGAGCTAAAAACAAATATAGTATGTAAGAACATAAAATTAAAATGATATAAACATATTTTTGACTTTTATAAATACTTATTTTACTATGAATTCATGAAGTTTGACCAAAATATGAAGGTCCAAATTTGAAAGTCAGCCCAATTAAATAAAGGATTTCTAAGAAGAAATACAAAATATTCTATTACAATTTATGGAAAACTAATAAGAACTGATCCAAAATATTCTACTACCATTTATGAAAAATTACTTATTATACACAAGTTCATTCATACCAAAAAATATTATAATTGATCATTATAAATATACTTGTGGTCTCAGTACTCTTCATCATATTTTCTTACTTCATATTTTCTTACATTCATAGAATAGAAGTTATTCCATGAAAAGAAGACTTAAGGTCACTAACATAGATGAGATTCTGAAAGCTCTTCTTACAAATTTGAAGATTGTTGAGCTTCTACAATTGAGTGAGATCTTGGAGGCATGAAAGAAGTTGAAGATGTGGGGAAGCAACAAATTGGAGCGTGTTATTACATTTCCATATCAGATGCTTGGAACAACATTGGCTCCTCTAGGGATGGGTACAAATTTTCGTCATGTTTCTATGTTGGATCAAATAGATTTGATTAAATCTATCATTTTTATGATTTGATTTTACTTTTCAGTATTTTTATCCTATTATGAAATGATATAGAATATGCCATTAAACTAGTGTGTGATAATTTTTCAATATTTCGATGTCGATAAATGAAAAATTAACACATGCTAAATAAATGACACAAGCTTTATTTCATTTCTTATAACGATAAACATACTGAATGTAAAATTCAAATGATAAATATGGTAAATTTAATACGACCTAGTTGGTCCAACATAAAAACTTGATGAAAAATTTTACCCATCCTTAGTAGGAGCCAATGCATTTCCAAGGATTTGATATGGAAATGCAACACCACCCTCTATTTGTTGCTTCGACATATCTTCAACTTTGTTCAATTTGGCCTTTAGCCCAGTTGTTGAAGCTTAACATTCTTCAATTTGTTAAACTTTAGCCTTTAGCATCTCTTCTATGTTAGTGACCTTGATTTTTTTTCCATGTCAAAACTTCTATATTGTGAATGTAAGAAAATATGATATAGAATATTTATACAATGCATATAACTATAGTCATCAATTATCATGTTTTTTGGTAGAGTGAACTTATGAATAAGAAGTAATTTGACATTAATGGTAGTACAATATTTTGTATCCCTTCTTATCTGTTCTCAATTATGAAATAGAATCATAGTCTATTTTCCTTTTATATACAATATTTATTACATCTCTAGTTTAGATCCTTCGTATAAGTGATTTGACTTTCAAATCAGGACCTACATGTTTTTGGTTTTGAATTCATAGTAAAATATGGATTTATAAGACTGAAAAATATTTTTTGAATCATTTCGACTTTTTGTTGTTACATAGTATATTTGTTTTTAGCTCCTGAAATATCTATAAATTGTGATATTAATCCTTATAATATTTTATTAAGCACCTTTAGTTTTAAAATAATTGAAATACTCATTTGCGATATTTTGCATGTGAAGATTTCACAAATCGTAAAATTTATTAATTATTTAATCATTTCCTTATTCAGGTATAATATAAAATTGTATTAATCATGCAAATAATTTTTTACTAATATCACATAACCCAAGAACTCTAATGAATGAATTATTCACAAAAAAATAAATTATTGATTCTTTAATCAACATTAAAAGGAAAATAAAGAAGAAAATAAAAATATGTATATATAAAGGAATTTCTTGATAAAAAGAAATATTTAAATTGCATAGATTATACAATTGTGACATCTGTGTTAGGAGAAGATTCAAAAAGTTGTTAACATATTAAAAAAAAAATTATGCCTGAACATGAAAACAATTATAACTTTTGAACTTGCATAATGAATTTCTTCAATTGATAAGTGAGAAATTTCATATCTATGTAAAAATAGATAGTAGGTAAGATTAAACATAGTAATTTTAAGTTTGTGAATTTAATATAGAATATCAAAAGATGAAATCTTGAACTGAGTACAATAATATTTTTTGCACAATGAATATACGTAATGTATGTGTATATGTTCAATATAATCAGAGACAATAACATTGCAGAAACATAAAAAAATAGAGTTTAAAATATGTACTCAAAAAATAATAATTAATATCATATGTATACATTAATGATGTAAAAAAAATATACAAAGAAATGTAAATATAGAATGACATAGAAAATCGAGTCCACGAATTCACCGTGTCCCCTTAAGAAAATTGTTCCCCTCTAAATATCGGAGGTTTAAAGAATTACATCTTTTTAGGATGGAATGATTTTATTCACCGACTTATTGATACAAAAATACTGGTGTCAGTAAGTCACTCAACAGGAACAAAACACACAAATATTTAATTTTGGGGAAGTAGAAGAAGATCAGAATTTTTGTTGTTTTAAAATGTGAGGAAATCCCTCTATTTATGGACAACAAAGGGTAGTTTGAATAAATCTTTATTGTCCCTTATCAGAAAGGTCACAACTATTTAGAAAAGTTTCAACCCTTCGAAAAGTTCAAAACCTTTCATAAAAGTCGCACCTTTTCATAAAGTTGCAACTCTTCATTAAAATCGCAACGTTTCATAAAAGTCACAACTTTTGAAAGATGTCACAACTTTTGAATGAAATCGCACCTCTTCATTAAAGTCACAACTCTTCAAAAAGTTACTACTTTTGATTCGCAACACTTCATTAAAGTCGCACTATTCATAAAAGTTACATCTATTCATGAAAGAGAAATGATAGTTTTGAAAATAAATAAATTTAAAAGGAAATTCTTGCTTGTGGTGGCGCCACGTAGGCTGGTCTAGGGTTGTCTTTTATATAAATATATGATTTCATTATTCAGGTATAATATTAAATTTTTTATTATTAGTACATAATATTAAAGAGTAATGTAATTTGTAAAAACTGTCTAGATTGAACGGAATTTCTTGATAAAATGATTGAGAAAATATCATATGAATTTAAAATTTAAAATTTATCTGTTTCCTACTCATTATATTAAGTAAAATTAAATTAAATTTAAAATTCATTCTTATGGATCCTACTCATCAAAGGAAAAAATCCAATGATTCTCAACTATGTTGAATTGAAATTAAATTTCTTGAAACATTGACAACAATCAAGAATTAAGGAGACAACAAGCGCTAAGGCCTTGCGTAAATGTTGAAACACCACATATTGTTCTGACAACATTTTAAGAATTAGAAGAGTTAGCATGACCGAAATAAATCAATCTTATGCAAATATCAATAAGAAAGGATGTTGCATAGATGGAGGTAGTGCTTAAATTAAGGTCCTAATTAAGATTTTTCTAGGCTGGAAACCAGGAAGTATACGTAAGTGTTTTCTTTCTCTTCTCGGAGTAAAATTATCTTCTCTCTAATCAACATTTGAAGTGTAATTTTTAATCATCGACATGAAAAAGATTTAACATTGCATTGTATTTTTGAAAATCTAGGTAAAATAATATCGAGAATATACATGATTGATGTCTTCATAGGGTACGCCACACACCTGCCACAACTCTAATTCTCATGCTCAGAGCTTACACCCTGGACGTGGC
Source organism: Solanum pennellii (assembly GCF_001406875.1). Lineage (NCBI taxonomy): Eukaryota > Viridiplantae > Streptophyta > Magnoliopsida > Solanales > Solanaceae > Solanum > Solanum pennellii. The sequence continues at coordinate 67,436,962 of NC_028637.1, read as the reverse complement.
ATTGCTGGACCCAAGCGAGCTGCTGATCTGACTTACTTACTCAGTGAAAGACTCTAAGCATTATTACAACAATAAAATGCCCTTTACTTAACTATTTAATAAAATAACTGAGAATTTAAAGGTTAAACATTCATCTTGGCAAAAATGGCAACCTAAGTCTTAACATAAGAAAAGAAAATGTAAAGACAACAGAACTACTCATTGTCTATGAAGCCTCTAAAACAAATAGGGATGTTTGGATAAGACCCCCAATCATCCTAAAAATGAAATAGTCAAAGCAAAATAAAAGGAGTTCTCTGAAATGGAAGGAGGGTCGCCAATTGACTCTGTACTGCTCACTAGATCAACAATGCGATGGATGTCAATCCTAGTTAACTGCATCTGCATCATAAAAAAAAGCAGGAAAGCTCACATCAATACATTTAATGTACGAGCATGCGAGTTTGAATACTGAACACAACATAGGCTTGAAAGGAATCTGAAGAATTTACCTGACTCAACTCAACTCAATATAACTGAACTCATTTATAAAATAGTTTAAAACTAGTGCAATCTAAGGAAAAGTTGTTTAAAACAGGATATCAACTCTATGTGTATAAAGATGCACTATAAATTTTAACATGTGCGTAAAAATACAATAATTGTCCATATGAAAATACAATTTTTTATGTGGCAGATTCTTTAACCAATAACCATCACGCATGATCTATTGGCATGATACAATGTTTTGCCTACGCTGTCAGGGTCGTTCTATACCTTGTCATGAGTATAGATCCTGAACTACTAACTGGATTCACTAGTCTATGCTAAAAACACTTAAAGGAATTATCTAAAAAGTATGACTCTTTTCAACCCATGGTGGTTACATGTTTATGGGGGCTGTGAGTTATATCAACTCTCTCCAATATTGGTGCTCAGTACTACTCCCAAAAATATTATATTAGCTCTTATATTTAATAACATATTTCTTTCTGTGGTTTGAGATTAATGCTAAAAAACATAGCTAAAAGAATATTTTGGAAATCAAAGCTTCCTCTCTTGCTTTAGTTATAAAGAGATTATTCTTTCCTAATAACTTGCCTGAAGACTCTATGGAAATCGAGGTTTCCTTTGTTGTTTAAATATGAAAACATTTTAAACCTCTTGGGGAATACATAGTCCCTATATACATTTGAAGAAATGAACTTACTCCACTGTTTAATCTTTACTCATCTTGAACTTTAAGTCATAAAAGTTACAACATTTGAAAATGACTTTTGGAATATTCTAAGAAATTCTCTTGACTTGACTCTTACTTCACTTGACTTTGATCTTAACTCTCCTAGAATTGGATTATGGATTAAAGGTTCATGATAAAATGTTTATTGATGACTTCATGATGCTTAGATGTACCTTAGAGCATAGGTATCATAAAAAAAGATAGTATATTGCTAAGGAACAAGTACGAAAATGTGGGGAAGAAATGGGGAGAACTTGCGTCCCTAACGCTCTAAGTGGCGTGTGACGCCCGCCCTCAAAATTTAGAGAAGTTGTTGGGGCGCTCTGGCTAGTACGTCGCGCCATAGCCCAAATTTTAGAGGATCTTTTGGGGCATTCACGTAGGCGTAATACCGCAGCCTCCTTCCAATTTTACTTGGTTCTTTTCCCAAAAACATAAAATCACTTATACCCCCATGTATGATCTATTTACTCAAAATTATAACCATAATCATGAATCAAACCTCATGGAACTTCAACAACACAACTACAAGAATTCAAATGAATCGTACTCAAATGATATTGTTGTTACTATGCTAATGTTGTAATACCAATCAAACATTACAAACACCCAATAAGAAAATCTAACACATCAAGTACCTTGGTCTGAAACCCATCCGGTTTCAAAGAGATGTGGGTATATCTTCTTCATATCTTTCACCGCTTCCCAAGTAGCGTCCTTATTAATCTGGTTCCTCCACAGATTTTTGACTGGTGCTACTTCCTAAGTCCTCAACTTGCAAACTTGACGATCAACAATCTGAACTAGAATCTCTTCATAAGATAAGTTATCCTTTATATAAATATCTTCATTGGTATGATAAGAACGACCGTCCATAAACTTTTCAAACATAGAGATGTGGAACACCGGATGGACTGATGTTAATTCGTTTTGTAGCTCAAAAGCTACATAACCAACCCTTTTGGATAATCTATAAGGACCAAAATACCGGGGAATAAGCTTCTCTTTCTTACCAAATATCATAACACCCTTCATGGGTGAAACTTTCAAGTATATTCAATCATCTACTTCGAACTCTAACTCCCTTCTCCTAACTCCAGTGAAGGATTTTTTACGACTCTGCATTGCTTTCAACTTTTCTTATATCACTTTCACTTTCTCCATAACTTGATAAGTACTTCTAGTCCTATCAACCCTGCTTCACAAACTTCAAACCATTCAATAGGAGATCTGCATATCCTCCCATAAAGAGATTCATTAGGAGCCATTTGGATACTAGCATGATAACTATTGTTAGAAAATCAATGATAGGTTGGTGATCATCAAAATTACCCTTGAAATTAATCACACTATCCACCTTGATACCTTCAAAACCCTATCTCTCCCTTGTTCAAAAGTCATCACTTTTTTGCCTATGGACACTTGCTTTTAACTCAAGCAATAAAGGATCTTGGTCTTGCCTATCATTTACTTCTAACAGTAATGATGATCTAGGACCATTTATCACCACTAATCTACCTTATATGGAATCAATTAGTCAAACTCTTAGCCTTGCATCACCATATAAAACAAAGCCTTGTGTACCTTCTGGTAAGGTAGACAACGGGTAGTAGCCAACCTCTTTTTCAATTCTTGAAAGATTTTTATACGCTTTTTTCAATTGAAACTTCATTGTTTTTTGAGTCAACTTGGTCAAAAAGGACGAAATAGACGAAAAACCTTCTATGAACCTTCTATAACATTCAGCCAAACCTAAGAAACTTATAATATCAGTTGGAGATGTGGATCTAGGTCAACTCTGTACTGCCTCTATATTTTGGGTACCAACTCTAATCCCATCAGTAGAAACTATGTGGACCAAGAACGCCAAAGACTCAAGACAAAACTCACACTTATAGAACTAAGCATACAACTCCTTATCTTTCAAAGTATGGAGAACTATTCTGAGATTGTTAGCATTATATTATTCATTCCTTAAATAAATTAGTATGTCATAAATGAAGACGATAAGAAATATTTCTAAATAAGGTTTGAAAACTCTACTCATAAGGTCAATGAATGTTGCAGGAACATTGGTCATACCAAAGGACATTACATAAACTCATAATGAGAATAACGGGTTCTAAAAGACATCATTGAAATATCACATTCCCTTACTCTTGACTGATGGTAGTTAGATCCGAGATCTATCTTAGAAAAACATGTGGTATCCTGAAGATGATAGAATAAATCATTAGTCATTAGATAATGATACTTGTTTTTCATGGTAACCATTTTCAACTGATGATAATCTATACACATCAAAAGTGAATCACCTTTTTCTTTCTCACAAACAAGACTGGAGCTCAATAGGGTGAGATATTTGGTCGAATAAAGACATTATCAAACAGATCATTTAACTTCACTTTAATGATTATTTAACTTATATTTTAAATCTTTTAACTCTGTTGTGTCATTCTATATAGCAGAATAAATATAGACAAGTATCTAGGAGAATATTTAGACCAAAGTCTATTTCTTGATCTGGAGGGACTCCAGGTAGATCATCTGGAAAGACATGTGGAAACTCTTTTACTAGTGAAGCTGAATGAACATGAGGTATCTCAAAACTAGAGTCATTAACTTAGAATAAGTGATAAACACGCCCTTTAGAAAATAACTTCCTTGCCTTAATATACAAAATTAAATTACCCTTAGGCACTACTTAACTACTCTTCAACTCTATCACCCGGTTCATTGAAAATTTAAACTTCACTACTCGAGTTCTACAATATATTGATCCATAACAGGCATAAAGTCATTCCATACCTAGAATGCCATCAAACTCTACCATTTCTAAATCAACTATATCAACTATGGTACTCTTGTGATTGGCAGAAATGGAACAATCACGCTTGACTTTTTCTGGTATAATAGACTCACCATCAGATTAGAAATGCTGAAGGGTTCACTATGTTTCTCAAAAGAACATTAAAATTCATAGCAATATAAGGAGTTACAAAGGATAAACTTGATCCTTTATCTATTAAAGAATAACCATTAAGGTTAAAGACTTGGATCATACCAGTGACAACATCTGGCGAGTCATCTTTCTCTTGAAAACTGGCGATAGCATAAAAATGGTTTCCTTTTCCGCCTGCCCTTTAAGTATCTCCTGTAAATGCATCTCTATCTGGTGGAAAAACTGAAGAAGGTTGTACTCTATTGCCCCATTACCATTAATTTATCTGATCTTAGGACACTCTCTCATAAAATGACCATTTTAGCCACACTTGAAAAAACTAGTAGAGCCATCACGACACACCTCTGAGTGGCACCTGCCACACTTAGGACATGCAGATATCCTAGTAGCCCCTTGTGCCGTTCTACCTTGTGACTATGTAGATCTAGCTCTTTAATTTTGGGAATTCTGACAATTGTACTCACATTTTTTTTTGGTGTAGGTTCACTAGAAGATTATGGAGTAACTCCTTTTCGCTTATGTTGGAAAGAAGATCGGTTCGTATTACTCTTTTGTTGCCCGGATTGATTGTCTGTTGTCTTAACCCTATCATTCTAAAACCCTTTTCTATCCTTCAGCTAGTCCTTCTCAACTTGTTTCAGATGGATCATCAACCTTGATATATCGATATAACCTATTAGCATGGTTTCCTTACCTTCCTTACTTGATCAACGAGTCAAACCCAACAACAAATAAATTCATCCTTCTCCTCATGCCAGAAACAATCTCATTGCTTCCCTTAGCTCATGAATAAAGAAACACCTCATGAAGGAACCTCGACCATAGAACAAGTCACAATCGGTTACGCGTCAGTACGAGTTAGAAGGATACTTTCTTAGAGATAAACTTTATCGCATAAAATGAATGTGAAAGAAGTGAGATAGTTCCTAAATGTTACAGCCTCATAATTATAGATGTTGCGCCTTCACTATGATTACTAGGACTCTACAGACGTGACTTCATAGACTCGTTAGGACTCTTAAACCTGGCTATGATACCAAGTTATCCATTCCCGGAGCGTACACTCTAGACATGGTTGACACTTGACAATTACTGTTTGCCCCAAGCTAACCCTTGGTTTAGCTTACTTACCCAGCGGAAGAATCTAAGCATTATTACAATGATCAAATGCCTTTTACTTAACTGTTTAATAAAATAACTGTGAATGTTAAAATATAAAACATTCAGCTTGGCAAAAAATGACAACCGAAGTGTCATTGCCGGGGAGCACCCCCTAGAAGTAACATGGTGTACATGACCTCTCGAAGGTCTCATACAAGCCACTTAGCTTCATTGTATAACATCATGTAAAAATTGAGGGAATGAAAACTTTTCTTTAAACATAATACGGAAATCATTTCATAACAATAGAAGTCTGTATAAATATGTCTCAAGAACATCTACGAAATACATGAGTTGTAATGTCTTGGGACGCAGCCCACAAAAGTATAAAACATAGAAAATGACACAAAAGGAACATAAGGGTGTTGTCCTCAAATGCTATGAGGACTCACAAATCTCCAATCTTTCTAACTTAGGAACCTTGCCTCTAAGTACTCAATCACCCAAATACCCCTACATTTTGTTAGAAATATAGGCAATATGTGTTGTTACAAAAATATACCAAGTATGAAAGCTAACATACAAAAAATAGGATATCTCAAAGGGTTAGTAAATAATAGACTTGATCATAAGAGATAATAGCATAACCATAACATGAGTATCATAAGCATATTAATTCATCATAAGGCATATGAAGTTCATACTTCTACCATTTTTCCTTTTTACTCAAGTGAACTACCTCACAATCCACCTCTAAGTATACATGTGCAAGGCCAAGGTAGCATCCCATTATACTACCTAAGCTTAGTGCCTCTCTTTGGTCATTCTTGATCATAATGCACTCTTATAATTGAGACCTAAGTTTTTCATAACATAAGAGAACTATGACCCTAGATCACCCCAACGAACACTTGTGAAATGCATATGAGGCCTAGTCATATTCAACCCTCCTTTCGCCTCATTATTAACATAACTATCTTAACTAAGAATCTCACCTCTAGTAAACTATAACTAGGAAAGGCAACTCTTGACCAATCCTATCTCAAGCCTAGTCTTGTGTGACCCTAAGTCATACTTTGTGCAGTGCACTCATAGCACCCCATAATACTAATCATGCTAAGTATTACTTTTAGGTCCTCTTACTATTACTGCTGAGCTTGGAACCTAGTTTCTCTTTTAACTTTAGAACCCTATGAGCTACTCTTTCTCAAGCACGTCTGAGTTCATTATTAGTTTGAACCCTAAGAGATGCTTCATTAAGTATGTATAAGTCCTTATTCACATGAATCTTATGAGATTTTTCTTATAATATGTCTTAATACATCTAAAATCATGAAAACTATGAGATACCACCTTGGGTATGCCTAAGTTCATCCACACATCTTGATCCTTACGAGTTACTTCATTTAGTAAGTCTTAGTTCGTTATGCTTTGAATACTATGAGATGTTTCACAAGAATGTCTTAGTTCATAGGATATGGAGATCTCTACTAAGAAACCTTGACTCAACTACGTGAAGAGATCCTATCTCATGAGACCTAACTTTGGGAAAACCCACACTCTACTACATTAGAGTTTCCCATTAGACTTGGGAAGTCATCACATCTACTAGGTGTGGCTCACCTTTTTTCTTGGAGTTCGAACCCTCTCTTGTGTGAAACTTCTTCTCATTGGCATATCAACTTTGAGTCAAGCATAAACTCCAAGATTTACTTGTTAATCATTGCTTAACACTTTTCTCTCACGAAGGGATGTTCTTGACAATCTCTCCATGCTTAAGTGATTCTATCACTTCTATTCATTCAATTCCTCAATCTATAGACAACACAACAACCTAAGATTAACAATCTTTACTTTATTCTATCCTCATTCATATTTAGATTACAATACTTTCAAGTAATAGGCTTCTTCTCAAGAAATTCTCATCTCGTTCTTCATTACTAGATAAATGTAACCATAATTCATCTTTAACATTAAATCCAAACATAACATGTCAAGATCAATCCTAATCAATAATGTTTTGTTGAATTCATATCTAGGTGATAATAACTATGATCAATTAGTATTCAAGGCAATTGAATTAAGAAGATCAACTTAGAACCTTCAATCTTGCCTCTAATGGCCTAAATCCACCATGATCACCTTCATTATTGAAGCTTAGAATTTATCAAGGAAACCCCATGAAAATATCATATAATCTTCATGAAAACATTATTTAATGCTACCCACTAGATTGGGATCACACACAAGCCTTACCCACAAAGCAATCATAACCCTAACTAGATTGGGATGTTTTGGGTTCACAATTTATTGAAATTATAGGTATCCATGGATGAATAAGCTTAACATACCTTTTATAAATGCTTTAAAACAAGCTTGAATACAAGGAGAATTCGACCTAGGTTGCTTCCTCCCTTCTTGTCTTCTTCTCTTCTTCTTCTATTCTAGAGAGATGATTCTGGAGAGAGTTCTGGGGTCTTTAGATGAGTTAGTTAGCATGGTTAGTTTACGGTTTATGTAGGCTCTTATAGGTGGATAAATAACCTATTAACCGACCCACATTAACCCCTAATTAACTAATAACCCAACCCCTAACTCCTAACTTAAAACTAAAATTTGGAAATCTGGCAGCACTCACGACTTGGCCATCTAGAGACAGTATATTGATCTACTGTCCGTGGTATGGTATCGTGGATTGAATATGAAACTCTAAATGTTGAAGGCCCCTAAAAATTCTAAGCATGGAATCCCTAATTCCATCCACGGACTGGTTTGGTCTACGGGGGGGG
>NC_028637.1:67424696-67428531 GCF_001406875.1 Solanum pennellii | reverse complement strand
GGGGGGGGGGGGGGGGTAGAATGGTTCTGTAGATCACCACAAAGGTGAGGAAACAAACCTGTCAAGGCAGCATAGGGGGAATGTTTTTGGGGTCTTGTTCCCAAATGATTCCATGGTTAAACTTAACGTATTTTTAGATTAAAAGGGTTATTAAATAAATAAATAAACAACCCCATAAACCCTTATTAAATCAACAAACTAAACTCCAAAACACTAACTAAAAACCAACACTCCACAAGTTGGCTGCACCTACGATTTCCCATCCACGGATCGTGGAAGGGTTTACGGGCCGTTCTGTGCCTCCATACATTGAGGCTGGGTCTCATAATTGAAGAAAAACCTCCCTAGACTAAGTCCTCGTCCTCTTCCATGACCTACGGGGCGTGGATTGATCTACTGAACGTAGATAGCCACCAGAGTTACCAAATTTGACAGTTTTTGAGGTCCCCATCAAGGACCCCTTGGGTGGTCTTTGGGGGTTGTATCTGGACGTTTAGAAACTAAACATGTCCATATAGGTGTAGGAACCCTTTATACTCAATTTCACGTTCATACCACACTCCAAAACTCAACTACAAGGCCTTACAACACTCTAGTTCAACTAGACTAGTTTCCGGGCGTCATGGTCATTTCTTGACATTTCACTTCCAAAATTACCAAACTAAGTTAATTGCATTATATTAAGTCTAGTAACATCAACTAAGTTTTTTTTAAGTTATTAGACCTCATGTAAGGCTCTACCTTAGGTTATACAATTTCTGGGATGCTTCACGAAGTCTTAGAATAACAAATGATAATATAAAGAGAACTGAACTACTAACTGTCGATGAAGCCTCTTAAACAAAGAGGCTCTACCTTAGGTTATACAATTTCTGCGATGCTTCACGAAGTCTTAGAATAAAAAATGATAATATAAAGACAACTGAACTACTAACTGTCTATGAAGCCTCTTAAACAAAGAGGGATGTTGGGACAAGAACCCCAATCATCCTAAAAATGAAATACTGAAATCAAAATAATGAGTCTTTCATAATGGAAGGAGGGTGAACAACATACTATGAACGACTCACTGAATCAACGATGCACTGGATAATGATCCTAGTTTCTTGTGTCTGCATTATAAAAAGATACATGCCAACTAGCATCAATATATTAAATGTATGAGTATGTCAATTGAAATTCTAAACAAAACATAGGCTTGAAAGGAATCTAAAGAACTTACCCTGCTCAAGTCAACTCAAAATAATTGAACTCATTTCAATATAAAGCAGTTTAAACAAGTGCAATATAAGGAAAAATATTTAAAACATGATATAAACTTTTTGTTTATGCAAAGATACACTATTATTCTTAAAATGTACGTACAAATACAATAACTATGTATATAAAAATACAATTACTTGTTTGGGAGTTTCTCTAACCGACAACTATCACGTAAGAGCTATTGTGATGATAAAACATTTAACCTCATGCTGACAGGGCCTGCCTATACATTGTCTTGAGTATAAAACCTGAACTACTAAGTGGATCCACTAGTCTATGCTAAAATACAGTTAAATGAATCATCTAAAAAGTATGACCTCTTTCTACCTATGATGGCTACATGGTTTTGGGGCCTGTGAGTTATCTGAACTCTCCCCTATATAGATGCTCAATACTACTCCCAAAAATATCATATTACATCTTATGTTTAAAAACATACTTCATCATGTGATATTAGATTAGTACTTTAGAACTTAGCCCAATGGATATCTTGAAAATCAACGTTTCCTCTCTTACTTCATTTAGAAAGTGATTACTCTTTTCTGAAAACTAGCCTGAAGGCTCTTTTAAAATCGAGGTTTCCTTTCTTGTTGAAATGTGAAAACAATTTATACCCCTACGGGAATACATAGTCTGCATATACTGTTGAATAATTGAACTTCAAACTTTACTCATTAATCTTGAACTTTATGCCTTAAAACAAAGTTAAACATTTGGAATAAACTTTTGAAAAACTCTAAGAACTTATCTTGACATGACTCTTACTCCTCTTGACTTTAATATTAACTTTCCTTGAATAATATTATGGATTCAAGGGTAATAATATCATCTTTATCGATGATTTCATGATGTTTAGATGTACCTTAGGTGGTAGAGTCAACTAGAAATCATAGGTACATTGCTAATGAACAAGTAGTAAAGTTGTGGAAGAAATGGGCATGCGTCCCTAGCGCTCAGACAGGAGCAGGGCGCCAACCCTCAAAGACCAGAGAATTTTTTATGGTGCTCTAGCTGGCATGGCATGCCATATTCCGCAGTTCATACTAACTTTTGGGGCGCTCTGGAAGGCGCAATGCCCCAACTCCCTCCCAGAAAACTCTAAACGTTCTTCTACATTGTTCTACTCTAAACCCTATAATTTCACTTGTTTCTATCCTCAAATACTTACAATCACTTATCCTCTATATATGATAGATTCAACCCGAAATTACACCCGGAAATATGAATCAAACCTCAATGAACTTCAACAACACAACTCACAAGAATACAAACGAATATCATCAAGAACTCAATGGTTTTACTTTCAAATCAAACATATTTCGCTTAATTGAATCATGATTGACGCGTGGGTTAACTAACCCAACTCTATGTGATTTCACATACCTTGTGGGTATACCTCCAATTAAAACCACAAGCTAAACTCGACGATCTTGACTACTCTTGCTTCTCTTCTCCTTTTTGCTCTACTTTTCTATTTTCTCCAAGCCCTAGCGTATTTTGGTAAAATCCTAAACTGATCTAATTCTTATTAGACCATAACTAAGTTACCAAAAATGAAATAAAATAATTGGTCAAGGATAAGACAAAACTAACCTTTAAAATTTGGGATTGGACTTTTCTTAATCCAACAACCCAACTTTCAAATGTCATAACTCACTCATACAAACTCGGAATCACGCAAACTCAGCGGTGTAGTAAAGCTCATTCCAAGATCTTTCTTTTAATATCTAGAAGAACCTCCAACTCATCATGAGCTAGAAGTTATGACCATTTAAAGTTAACCAAAAACTCAAACTTCAATCAACCAATTTTCCAGATTTGTATTATTTCAAAAAACAAATTCATTTTTTCTAATTCTAGCTCTTTCAAAATCTTTCAATTAGTGAGATGATACACTACTACTACTAGTAATGCTACTATAACACTCTACACCCGTCATTTAAACACTTATATGTTACTCCCTCCGTCCAGAATTGTTTGTCATGTTGCGCTTATCGAAAGTCAATTTGACTAATTTCCAAAGCTAAATGTAACGACCCGCTAGGTCGTTTTGAGAACTAGGACTAGTTCGACTCCTTTTGGAAAATTTAAAGGGGTATTTTTAAACTATTCGAAGACTAAGAGTATTTAGCTGATAAAAATTTTAGTGAAGAATTTAAATAAGTAATATAGTTAATAGTTAGTAGGTCATATCCATAATTCATTTAATACCCATAACCACTTAACTATAGGCAAAAGTGGACTAAACTAATTGAAATTTTTTTTATGGGTCATAACTAAAGAAAAAAAAGGGGAACGTGTTATTCATATGGAATGAAAGAAGAGCATAGGCGGAAAACCTATCTACGCATTGACGCAGCCGCAAATCAGGTGAGAACCTTAGATTTCCCAAATCCATGGAGTACGTACTAATTTACTAGGTGTATAAATACAGTATGCATTGTTCTCGTAGGAAGTGGGTCTTTTGTTATATATTGGAGGTGGGAGAAAAATTGAATGTTCTACTTAATAATGCTACATGAGTGACCATTCTGATTGATTATTTGATTAGGACTAATGAATAAGAACAGTC
>NC_028637.1:67420718-67421567 GCF_001406875.1 Solanum pennellii | reverse complement strand
CAGAATCTGGTAAGGTGTTGGCTTATATGGAGGCTAGGTCATCCTTGTTGGAGCAGATTCGGGCTCAACAGTTTGATGATGGTTATTTATGTAAGATTATGGACAAGGTGTTAAAAGGAGAAGCCAAGACTGCAATTCTTGATAGTGAAGGAGTTTTGAGGATTAAAGGTCGTATCTGTGTTCCTCGTACAGGTGATTTGACTAGATTGATCATGGAGGAGGCTCATAGTTCGAGGTACTCTATTCATCCGGGGGCTACTAAGATGTATCGTGACTTGAAGCAACATTATTGGTGGTGTCGTATGAAGAGGGACATAGTAGATTTTGTATCCCAGTGTCTGAATTGTCAGCAAGTGAAGTATGAACACCAAAAGCCTGGAGGTGTGGCACAAAGGATGCCTATACCTGAGTGGAAGTGGGAGCGTATTGCTATGGACTTTGTGGTAGGATTGCCACGCACCTTGGGTAAGTTCGACGCTATATGGGTCATTGTGGATCGACTGACTAAGTCTGCACACTCTGTACCAGTTCAGACTACCTATAACTCAGAAAGGTTAGCCAAGATTTATATTCGGGAGATTGTTCGATTGCATGGGGTTCCTATATCTATTATTTCAGATCGTGGCACCCAATTTACATCTCATTTCTGGCGGTCTATGCAGAAAGAGTTGGGCACTCGGGTGGATCTTAGTACAGCCTTTCACCCTCAGACTGATGGTCAGTCCGAGCGGACTATTCAGGTTCTTGAGGACATGTTGCGGGCGTGTGTAATTGACTTTGGTTGTCAGTGGGATCGGTTCTTGCCTTTAGCGGAGTTTGCTTACAATAATAGTTATCATTCGAGCATTG
>NC_028637.1:67403646-67417175 GCF_001406875.1 Solanum pennellii | reverse complement strand
TTTTTTTTGTATAAACTCCCGTCACTACTTCTTCGTTGTCGGTCAATGAGACATACTGGGTACACGTGGTTTCGTACTCATACTACGCTTGTTGCACTCTTTGTGGTGCAGATTCGATTCCGAGTAGGAGCACATCTCGTGGAGCAAATTGAGTCCGGCTTGAAGTTCTTGGAGTTGTGGTGAGCTGGTTGGTTGTTCCCTGGCCCACACCTCCCTCTATCTTTTATGTATTCTGTTATTAGTATTCAAACAGGATATCCCTTATGTTAGATTTGTCATTTAGTTTCAGACTTGCATCGAATTTTAGAAGCTCTTGTACTTAAGACACCAATTCTTGGGGTGATATATTTTAGCTTCCGCATTTCGTACTTATAAGGAACTCAATGTTGGAGATTCTTGCTAAGTGTTAGTCTTTTTACTCATTCGTTGGTTTAGTTGGGTTAATATGTTGGGTTGGCTTACCTATTGGGTGGGAACATAGGTGCCATCACGACTTGCAAATTTGGGTCGTGACAGTAAATTGGATCACATTAATTCAATAATTTAAACCAAAAAAGAAGATATTCTAAATTTTATGAAATATACTATAAATTAAAATTTCTTGCATATTAATATGATTAAAAAATACATCTTAAAATGTTAGTCAAAGTTTTTATCGTTTGACTCTAAAAATAGAAATCATGAAAAACAATACCGGACGGAGGAAGTAATTAACAAGAAACCCATGATTAATGTTCCTACATGTTTTTGAGAAACACAGTAATGTTAGACGTCCACAATGATAATTAGGATTAACTAAATGACTAACAACAATATAGTAGACAAATATTTTGTCAAGGACGACAATTTATGGCTAAAATATAGTTTGAATAATCAAGTGACTGTCAATGATGCACTACATCTTTTCATATATAAATAATGTTTATGTATGAATGATATGTTTGTTGCATACCAACAGTTCCATCAAGATGCTTCACCGAGGATGTGGTGAAAAAAATACTATAATAATGATATTAGATTGGAATTATTAAGTAGTAAATAACTTATCACAAACATTGTGTCATGGCAAACCACTGTCTTGAAAGCGATTTTGTCTCGAGTCCAGAGAAAATCGTAGTAGTTGGTTGGTCCCAAGGCTCCACAGTTACAGTCAAACACCTGCACTCGTTGCTGAGATTTTTGAGGTTGCTCAAAACCAATTGCCCAAAAATATTCTCTGAATAAGGAGAAAGGAGGAAGAAGTTTTTCTCTTCTTTTAATTCTTATATATATTGGTAGTGTTGTCTCTTATACTCACCAAAGCCTCTTCTTAAATAGGATTTGCAAGAAAAGGAGTTGCCAGTAGGAGAAATTAATTTCGGAAACATACTGTTAAGGTAAATGGCATTAAAGGCCATTACATCACTTTTGTTTGGAACAGATGCATCTTCACCTTTGAAACGTATTTTGAATTTGTATCTTTGCATTACATTTAGTTAATAAAATTAGAATTAATTAACTCAACAGCCCCCCAGTAATGCAAAGATAAGGAGTAATTTGAACAGAAGCAAGGAACAAATACTTAAGGGTCAATATCTTTCGATTTAAATTGATACGTAGTGTATGTAGAAATAAATTATTATCTACAAAGTGAAGTAATCTAGAACTGAGCGGCTATGAATTAGACTTATGAGTGTTCAAGAAAGACGATACAAAGTTCTCTTATGGTCATGCGCACACCTTGGGTCTTATGAGTGTTCTAGAAAGACAACCCAAGTCTTTCACAAAAGGAAAACATACATTTATGCTCACGTAGGTGACTCAATCAAGTCTCTCAAATAGACCACCTAACGACTATAGAATGATTAAGAGCAAAATAAGATCAACCTTATAAAACAGTCCCTCACTGCATACGGGTAGAAAATGTGGTGTATATTAAGGCCTAATCTGTCTACCACATTACCTGAATCAATGTGATATATCCCCATCCCCCTCGACTTTTCAAGGAATATTTTCCTTGTTAGGCCCTTGGTAATAGGACCCACCAAATTTCTTTTGAACCTTACATATTCTAAGGAAATAACACCCAGTTTCAACAGTTGTTTAACTACACCATCTTGGATGAGAATATGTCTCTTTTTTACATTGTACTCACTATTTTTGGAAATTCCAATTGCTGCTTGTGAGTCACAGTGAAGAGAGACTGGTGAAGCTTGTCTTCCCTAAAACGGTATATCTGCCAAATGATTTGTCAGCCACTCAGCTTCTTTCCCTTTCAACTCACGAGCAATGAATTATGCTTCCATGGTAGAATGTGCTATACAAGTCTATTTGAAAGATTTCCATGAAATCTCACCCTCGCCTAATGTAAACACATAGCCACTGGTGGATCTAACTTCCTCATTGTCAGTTATAAGTTTGCATAAAAAAAAACCTTCTAAAACATCAGGAAATTTATTAAAAAGCAAAACCAATTCATAGTACCTCTCAAATATCTTAGCAAGCGACGAAGAGCATTCCAGTGTTCATTACTGGATAATGAGTATATACACTCAATCTACTAACATCGTAAGCTATGTCAAGCCAAGAATAGTTCATGAGAAACATTACACTCCCAATTAGTTTAGCATAATCAGTTTGAGAAACACTAGATTCTTTATTCTTCCTCAAGTTTATGCGAGGATCATAATTATTTCTCACTGGAATTACATCAAGACAATAAAACATTTTAAATTTTTTATATTAACACAAAGAGAAACCATTACCAGTGCTTTTGATTTTAAATCCCAAAATCACATCTGCATCACCAATATTTTTTGTTTCAAAAATTTAGAAGACAAAAGGTTCTTGGTCTCATTAATAACATTCAGATTAGGGACAAAGATTAACATGTCATGTACATATAGACATATAATCATACATTATGAACCTATAATTTTAAAATAAGCACAGGTGCCAATAAATTTACAACAAAATCTACCAATGTGATATTAACTTTTTATACCATTATTTAGGTGCTTGTTTTAGTCCTTACAAGGACTATCTCAATTTGCATACTTTATCCTCTTGTTCTGGAACCACAAAACCCTCTGGTTGAGTTAGATAGATCTTTTCCTCTAAATCACAATTTAGAAATGTTGTATTGACATCCAGTTGATGTACCACTAGATCATGAATAGCGGCTAAATCTATAAGAGTCCTAATGATCTCTATTTTAGTCACTGGAAAATAAGAATCAAAGTAATCAAGACCTTCCTTCTGGTTAAAAACCTTATCGCAAGTCTAGCCCTTTATTTATCAATTGTACCATCAGATCTCAATTTCTTCTTAAATATTCAGTTGATACTTATGGGCTTCCATCCTCTGAGTAAATCACATAAGTCCAAGTGTGATTAGAAACTATAGAGTCTAATTCACTTTTAATAGTGCCTTTCCAAAATAAAACATCTATTAATCTTATTGATTCATCCTAAGTTTTAGGGTCTTCTATATTAAATTGATAGTTACTAATTCATCATTTAAAATATAAATATCAAAATTTAAGTTAAGAAAGTTGAGATAAAATCAGGACCAGAACTTGTCTCAATTCTACGTCTTTTACTCTTTCTTAGTTCATTTTCATGCTCATTAGAATTAACATTAGAAGAAGACACAACATAATAATTAACAAACATAGATGTAGAAGTGTTATTTTTCACATCACTCGGTGCATTATTTTTCAAAGGAAAAATACGCTAAAAAAATTCTGCATCCCTCGATTCACAAATTGAATGATCATTTAAGGACGTAAAACTATATGCAACACTAATTTCGGAATAACCAATAAAGACAGTATCAAAAGTCTTAGAACCATCATTAAATCGTATAAAATCAGGTAGACCAACTTTAGCCAAACATCCCACACATTCAGAATTTCAAGTTAGGAGCAAAACCTTTCCACAACTCATATGAGGTCTTATCGAAGTTCTTATGAGGGACTCTATTAAGAATATAACATGCAGACAAGATTGCTTCGCCCCACATATTTTCAGATAGACCAGATCTTAAAAACATAGATTTCATCATTTATTTAAGGGTTCTATTTTTTCGTTCGGCTACACCATTTTTTTGGGGAGTATATGGAGCAGTAACCTCATGTATAATAACATTTTGTCACAAAAATCATTTAGTGTTTTAGCACTATATTCATCGCCCATATCATATCTAAATCTCTTGATTTCCCTATATAATTAATCTTCCACTTCTTTGAATTTCAAAAGCATTCTTTCAGCATCATCTTTAAGACTTATGAAGATGTACCTTAGTGATCTAGAAAAGTCATCATTAGAAGTAATGTAATACTTTTTTCTACCTTTTCTAACAATGTTCTTGAAATCTGGTAAATATTAATGTATTAGTTCAAGTAATTTGATTTCTACTAATAATATATTTGAAAGGTTTCTTGGCATGCTTTGCTTCTACCTACATAGGACATTTAGAAAACTCATCATTTTTTTATCATATTAATTAATTCCATTTTTCTAAGTCTTATAATAGAAGCAATATTAGCATGACCTAGTCTACCATGCCACAAAGTCAATAGACTCAACAATATAAGAAAAATCTGAAACACTTGCATTATTGACAATTTCTCGAACAATGTTCAATATATATAATCTTTAACTAAGATATCATTTTCCAAAAAAGTCTCCTCTACGAGAAATAAATATTTTATCATCTTCAAAAACAATACGGCCTACTTTGTTGATAAGTGATCCAAAAACTAAGTTTCTACGGAGGGAGGGAACGTAGAAAACATTGTTCAAGGATAGATTTTTTCCCGAAGTTAATTTAGGTACAACTTTTCCTTTACCCAGAACTCCAATAGTAGAGGAGTTACCTATGTAAACACACTCTCCATCAGTTGGCTCCTCAGAGTCATCAAATACTTCGTTATTCGCACAAAAATCCCTTGAAGCACTTATTTCTAGCACTAAGTCAGTTTCATTAGCTATGAAATTTTCCTCAACGAGTAAAACATTAATCGCTTCATTATCCTCGACAAGATGAGCTTGGACATCACTTTGTCCTTCCTTCTTTTATTCCTACCCTTTTCTTTGATAGCACTTGACAACCATGTGACCAACTTTTCCACAAACAAAACAAGGACCACTGAATTTTAGAATTTTCTCCGACTTGTAGAATTTATTTTTCTTCTTCATATGTTCCTTTTTCGAGGCTTTTTTCAGTTTGCTTTGAACCTATCTTTCACAACTGTACAAAAAGATTCTACAAGATTAGCTTTAGAAAATTAAGAAAAAGTTCTTCCATCTTATCTTTGAGAATGTTCGGCTCTTCATTCCTCATATGACTAATAAATTCTTGGATAGTTAAATTCTTTTTCTTCTGTTGTAATTGATTTCTATAAGCTCTCCAAGATGGTGAGAATTTTTGAAGAAGAACTTTAGCCTAAAATATCTCACATATCTTCATGTCCTCGTAGAGAACATCAACAGTGAAGTTCTCATATTCGTGACTAGTATCATTATTGGCTTATTATCAATTATTTGGAATTTAATCCACTAATCGACAATTTTTTTTTTTAATTTCCTGCATCATTAGCACCATAATTCTTTTCCAAACTATTCCATAATTCATTGGCAGATTTAAAAGTTAAAAATAAATCAAATAAAGGATTAGTCAAATGATTTAGAAAATTTCCTTTCACAATTTTGTTATCCTGTTCAAACTTCTTTTTAACATCATCCACATCCATAACATTGGTAGAATCAGTAGTTTTGTTAAAACAATTCATAGAAGGTTCATAAAATAACACATAATCAACTTCTAATTGTTCAAAGAAAATTAAAGCTTTTATGATCATTGTTTAAAATTATTTCAATCCAAAGGCTCAAAGTTTTGACAAATCAGAACAAGTTTCGTTCAAATAAATAGCCATTTATCAATATTTTCTGTTAGTAAATCACTTTAAAATTGTTGGAAAATGTACAACAATATTTATATTATATTGGAATAATAAATTTTTAAATAACTTACACAAACACTGTGTCGTGGCAAACTACTCTTTGAAAGCAATTTCGGATCGACTCCGGTGCAACTCGTAGTAGTTGGACGCCTCCCCAAGGTTCCACAGTTACTAAGAGAACACGTGCACTCGTGTCTGAGAGCTTGGAGGTTTCGCAAAAACAATTGCCTAAAATTATTCCATTAATAAGGAGAGAGAAAGAAGTTTTTCTCTTCATTTTCTTTGTGTTTGTAGTGTTGCATGCTCACCATAGCTTCTTCATATATAGGATTTGAAAGAAAAGGAGTTGGAAGTAGGAGATTTTAATATTAGAAAGGTACTGTCAAGGTTAATGTCATTAAAGCCCGTTACATCACTTTTGTTTGGAATAGATGTATCTTCACCTTTGAAGTGTATTTTGAATTTGTCTCTTTGCATCACATTTAGTTAATAAAGTTAGAATAATTAACTCAACAGGACATATCTAAGATAAAGTATGTGTGTATGTACTTTAAAATTTATCAACATGCTATTACTCGACAATAAACAAGTCTCGATACTTTCTAAATTGGCATTCAAACAAAACTTTACACAAAATAGATAACATACTGGGTCCGTGGGCACATGGACAACCACTATGCATCTAAGAGATGGGAATTTAGAGGTTCAATGGTTTTAAAGATAATCCATATTTGCTTATAGTACTTATCTTATTAATGATTGCGAGTTGTTATTTCAACAAAGGGAAGCCCATAGATAATCCATATTAATGTTTTCAAAAGGAAGAAGAGGAAGCTGATGCGTCAAATGGATTGAGAAAAAACATTTAATCAAATTGAAAATGATTCTTTGCTTATTATACTTTGATATTCTTTAAATTTATCCAAAAATTATTATTTGTATAACTAACAGTACACTAGCTATCCCTGTCAATTGTACCCAAACAAATTATTTTGCAGCATTAACCCAAATAAATTATTTTGCAGCATTAAAGGGCATTCATTAAGGATTAAATTAGTGGCTTAACTTTCCTGTTGCTTGAATACAAATTCTTCATTTCATTGATCTTGTGTGTTTCATTTTGCATTGGTGTTGAGCTATTTTTTATGGTGAACAATCAGAAAGATGTTTAACAACATGTACACAGCTGGTGATCACATTATCTTCATCAATGATGGTGCCTGAATCTTGGCTGAACCCTATAAACATATGCATTCTATATAAAACATTTTTTTTTAGACTTCTTGAGTTTAATATTTTCTTGGAAATAGAAGTGAAGGAACATAATTTATATACTCAATCTTTATATATCTACTCACTAATTACATTTTTAAATAGTTTGATTATATAACAAATATGATTTTGATATATTCTTGAGAAACAGTTTGTAAAACATGACTAGTATGACAATTGAATATTTCATCAATATTTAACCCGTATGGTATCTAGTTATGTCAATAATATTTATGAAGTATGACTTACCTTGTCATCAATAAGCGCATGACAATATAATTTTGATATATTTTTTAGAAAGAATTTTTAAGTATAAATCGAGAAAGAGTTTAAGGGAACTATGTATTCCAAAATGTATCAGCTTTTCAATTTAAAAAAAAACTTTGATTTCTAAATGAGTTATGAGTTAAAAAGATATTTCAAGAGCATAAACCTCTTATAAGTAGGTAGTTTGAGCAATTATGTCAAACTAGCAGAATAATTATGTTCTTAAACATATGATCATGAATTATATATATTATTGAGAGTAGTTTTAACACCAATATAGGGATGAGTAAAAAAACTCAAAATCCTCATAAACCATGTATGCCAGCATGGGTAATGGATCAAATTTTTTAGATGATTTCTTATTGTTTTTAAGCATAACTTAGTGAATCCACTTAGTTGAGGTTTTCTATACTCCGACAAGGTATACGGCAGTTCTGGCAGGGTGAGCGAGATGTTGTATCATCACGTAGCTCATAGGGATGGTTGTCACGTAGAGAATATCCTAATAGAGTTAAAGTTTACAATTATATATCACTTATTATGTTAAATTCCAAGAGGAGAAAGTATTTTTTAAAGCATAAAATGATTTATTTTCTTCATTTCTCTACATTCAGCTCGAGTACATTGTTATCTATTGCAGACCTTTCTTTATATTTTTTGTTATTCTGCTATATTACGTAAGCGTACATTTAATGTATTGATGTAATTCGACATGCCTCAGATACATGTTCTTAGGATTCTCAACAAGTGTCCGATGAGATTATTACATCCATTCATCAACTTTTGAGTGAGATCTTCTCTCTTCTGGAGGAGTCCAATTTTATGAGTGATTAGTAGCATTTTGAGTGGTTGTGGGTTTTATATACTCATCTTTGCATAGTACCGGCTTCATTGATAGAAAGTTTTAAAGATTCTTTTGGTTTTCTGATATTGTATTTAAAACTTATTTTAATGCTCAATATATTAAGAAAAGTTTTGAGATTCAATAAACAATTTTTAAACAATTCTTCTAATTTGATGCTTACGTATGCTTAAGATAGTCTTCGACTTGTAGTCAGCCAAGATGAGTTTTTGTTTAAGGGGTATAAATGGTTCTCGAGTGTTATCCACATCCACGGTGTAGACTCGGATTGTGACACCTTTGGCGGTGATTCTAGGCTAAATAATTATGTTTTAACTTGAATGTTTTCTCGGAGTACAATTGTCTGAGACTTTTTTCAAGGATGCGCTTTGCCTAGCATTGTTTCCTATGTCATTTGTGTCTTCAAGGTCGATATGTGTTAACTCCTCTCCATGGCCACTGCATATTAGTTAACATGTGCTGAGAGAGAACGCATAGAGAGAGAAGGTTCAACTAATGATTTATTATTAAACTATATTGGGATCTCAAATATTCTATTACAATTATGAAAATTACTTATTATACATGAGTTCATTCTTACCAAACAATATGATAACTGATTACAAAAAATATACTCGTGGTATCAATATTCTACATACATCATCTTTTCTTGAATTCTCAAAAGTAGAAATTTTGTCATGGAAAAACATATCAAGATCGCCAACATAGAAAGGGTACTTAAAACTCCCATTAAAAAATTTATCTAAGAGTGTACATTTTAATGGAAGTAAAATATATTAACATAAAAAGATCCCTAAAACAAACAAAAACATAAAAAGACGACTCTTAGAATGATTGAAAAAAGCAAGAACTTGACTTTTATTTCTTTACAAAAAAAAAAAAACTAGAAACTTGATGGAGTAACTTATAGTGAAGTTGAGAACTTGTTCGTTTGGGAATATAAATGAAAGAAGATTGGAGGTAAAGGGAGAGTGAAGAAATTTTTATGTATAGGAAATTCTCAAGATTATTGTAATACATTATGCCTTTATCAGTAGGATACGGGAGGATTAATAATCTTCCTCATTCTTCACAAAATTTTATTTGATTTAATTTGATGTATAGGAGTCAAAAATGATAAATTTGTTGTAAATATATTTATGTGGATGTCCATAACTTTAACGTGTAATGACATTGTAATGTATAGTAACTCTAAAACCTACATACCTTAAATGGTTACCGTCTCCACCACATGCATGCTTAATATCATGTTTATGACAAACCTATTGTATGCATCTATGTGATATATAAATAGAGTCATTAGAGTTCATATTGCCTATGTTTGAAGATTTGATGAACACTTGAACAATTGGAAGAACAAGAAAATCTGCAATCTCTTGTCTTCCAATTTCTATCTCTTTGAACTTTTATATTTCTTGTCTTATTTTACTTTAGTTTTATAAACGTTATCAAAATGAGTCTCTAAATCATGTACTATGTTTCAATTTTCCTCTTGTTTATTTATGATAGTTTTGTCATCCCGTTACATGTTAAAATTTAAGGATAAATTATAACTTTCAATTGATAATATGAATATTTGTTGTAAACTATAAATTAAAAGTTCAAAATAAAATAATGGTGATAAATTTATGAAGTACTCATTAAAAAGGGAATAAATTGTAAATGTCTATAGTAAACGACAAATGTAATCAATTATTTTTTGTGTATGTTTGTCTACATATATATATTTTTTATTTACGGTGAAAACTGATTAGAGACTTAGTGTGTCAATAAGTTGATAAATCACTAAAAAGGTTTGGTGCATTTAGTATTATTATTATTGAGGATTATAATAGAATATAAATGTCACCCCTCGAGTCTACACCCTTGACGGGACTGGCACTCGAGAACTATTTCAAGCCCCAAACAAACCATTGGTCTTACTTACATACTTAGAGGAAAACTTAAACATAAGAAATAGTCTGAACATATGAATTAAATTTGGAATGTCTTTAAGAAACATTCAAACTAGCCAAGAGGGATACTCAAGCCTCATAGCCAACCATCTGATATACAAGACTAAAGAATTCATAACTAACTGTCTGACTATCTATAAAGCATATATTAACTGAGATTGATGTCGGTACAAGAAGCACAACATCCTAATGAACCAACTACTGAAAGAAATAAAAACGGATCATCCGAAATCAAGAAGTCTCACAAAAAACTCAGGAACTCAACTAGAATCAACGATGCGCTGGATGTTGATCTTGGTTACATTTATCTGCATCATAAAAAATGCAGGAAAAATGGCATTTGTACATTGAATGTACGACTATGCAAGGGGAATTCTAAAACAAGACATAAGATAGAAAGGACTGAAAGAAAAAAACCTGGTCTTAACTCAACCAAACTCATTTCAATATAAAGATGTAATGTAAAGAAAAACGTTTAAAACAAGGGTATAAGCTCTAGGTATTTAAAAATACAATAATACACTGTGTGTATGCACATAGACAATATAAACTCTTACGTGTGTAGAAAACTATAAATAAACTATGTATACAGGAATACAAATACTCCTGACGGAGTTTCTCTAACCGAAAACCATCATATAAGATCTACTATGATGATACAACGGCTTGCCTCACACTGCCAGGGACGTCTTCTACCTTGCCGAGGGCATAAAACTTGACTACTTAGTGGATCCACTAGTATATGCTAAAAAGCACTAAGAATTTATTTAAAAAGTATGAACCTTTTCTACCATAATGGCTACAAGTTTTATGGGAGTTGGGAGTTGTGTGAACTCTCCCCCATATTAATGTTTAATACTACTCCCATAATAATACAAACTCTTATGTTTAAAGCATACTTCTTTCTGTGGTTTGAGATGATTGATCAAAAGTTTTTTCAATGGTTCCTCTTGGAAATCAACGTTTCCGCTTTTGCTTAATTGTGAAAGAATTTACTCTTTTCTATAAATTTTCTCAAAGGCACTTTCGAAATAAAGGTTTTCTTTTCTTGCTTAAATGTTAAAATATTTTAGTCTATAGGAATACATAGTCCTGATATACTCCTTTACAAAATTGAACTTGAATCCTAACTCCTTTTTTTTACTCAGCATGAACTGTAATTCTCAAAATAAAGTTAAAACGTTTTAAAAAAATACTTTTGAGAAACTCTAAGAACTTATCTTGACATGATTCTTGACTTAACTCTTAACTTAACATGAAATAAATGATCAATTTAAGTCTCATGGTCTCATGTTATTGATGATTTCATGTTGTTTAGATGTACATTAGAGTGTAGAAATCAACTAGGAAACATAGGTACGTTTCAAGGGAACTAGTATTGAAAGAAATGGGAAAAAGTAAAAGACGTGGCGTCCCAGACATTCTGAGTGGCGCGAAGGGACAAAGCTGAAATTTGAGAATTATGATTGGGGAAATCTGGTTGGCACGGTGCCCAGGCCCCAAATTTCAGAACCACTTCTGCGGCGCTCTGGCCTGTGCGGTGCCTCAGTCCCTTACGTAGAAACCCTTGATTATTCTTGGTCGTTTTTGTCAACTCTTAAACCTCTAGTTTTGATTGGTTCTTTACCCAAATGCTTAAATTCAACTGCATAGTAAAATTATGTAAGAATATACTCAAAGGAGGCATAAAACTCCCTCATGATATTTTTGTTGTACGACCCTGGGCTATAGTTCATCCACTTGCAGATGTGCCTCTCGAAAAGCTAATGATTGGCGAGCAAATAATGCATTCTACGTGTTAGAGCCTGTCGCTCATCAATGACTATAAGATCCATCTTCTCTTTCTCAATTATAATCCCGGCATCCCTGTAAATCTGCCGCTGTTCAGTTACACACCACAAGTTTGGCTTAGAAACTGGAGCGGGCTCGGTGCTATGTGGTAAGAGAATGTACCCTATATTAGTAGCCTCATCATATGAGGTCGTCCTCCTATGCGAACCAGAGCTTGATGTGGAGACAAAAGTAGAACTGGAAGCAGAGGCAAATTTAGAGTCAGAAGCAGATTCAGCGGACTATCCGATCAGTATATCCTCATAATGAGACATGGAGGCAGTGATTATGTTAGTGTCACGATCGGAATCTAGACTCCAGAAGAGACCGGCGTCATTGACTTCTCAGAGGTCGCAGAAAAGCCTACTTACGTCATTCTTACTTGACATAGGTTAATTTTTAGCGGAAAATTTCAAACTATTTTTTTCATACTTATAAAATCCTTCTCATTAATACGTTAGTGTTCACCACATTAAGAGATAAGCAACTGAAAGAAATAGTTCAATTCTTATTAAGTGTATAATTGCAAAAATGACACCAATACATAGTCGGAATAAAAATAGGAAAGAAACGCTAGTGGAACATGCTCCACGATCTAAACTCTAAAACTAAGCTAGAATATAAAACAGCAGCATCCTCGAAAGCATGAGGACCTACCAAAGCCGGATGAATGTTGAACGTCCGGAAAACTGCAGCGAAGATCCTATATCTCTATCGGCCACCTCTGCCTGCACCTAAAATAGTAGAGTTTGTATAGGGTTAGTACAAACTTGTATTAAGTATGGGTATATACAAGCACACACCAAGGACATGCATGAGAAAGAATAACTCTTTCCTAACAACATGATTTTTATAAGGCAAGTCAGTGGACTTGCCAAATTTAGATTAGTAAAGTTTCCAAATTTGAATTTGGAAAGTTAGGGAGCTTTCCAGATTTTGGAATAGGAAAGTTAGTGAACTTTCCTAATTTGGATTAGAAAAGTCATGCCATGAGAGTAACATGCATCATCATACTTATCATATTGCACACATCACATAACATCTTTCACATAGCACATAACATATTGCTCTGTCACGACCCAAATCGAAGGCCGCGACTGGCACCCACAATTTCCCCTCCTATGTGAGCGAACCAACCAATCTAACCCTTATCATTTTAACATATATCAACAGAAAATAATGCGGAAGACTTAAACTCATTAAATAAAGCAAATCAACATCTATTAATTCTCCAAAATCTGGAAGTCATCATCACAAGAACATCTATCTCAAATTACTAAACTAAGAATGTCTAAGAACAAAAATAACTAAAAAGCTAGTCCATGCCGGAAGTTCAAGGCATCAAGACTTGAAGAAGAAGACCCAGTCCAAGCTAGACGCGTTAGCTCACCCTGAATTT
>NC_028637.1:67286527-67395461 GCF_001406875.1 Solanum pennellii | reverse complement strand
TCCAGGTGGACTGTGACGGCCCGTCACACCTGTGACGGTCCGTCCTGCACCTCCGTCCTGACGGTCAGAGACTCGTTTCCCGTACCAATTTCTCAAGAGTTGAAGTGTTTCGCGACGGGAGCTTACGACGGCTCGTCGTGGATGTGACGGCACGTCCTGCAGGTCCGTCACCGATTACAGAGAGTCGATTTTCAGTACCCAATTTTCAAAATTCTAAGTATGCTGAAACGAGACCCTGCGACGGTCCGTCGTGCCTGTGACGTTCCGTCGTGGGGTCCGTTTCCTCAGCCAATTTTCCAGAAATAAAATCTGCTACTCAAAACGACTAAACAGGTCGTTACATGCATATAGCAGATAACATTTTTCATATCATTCGTTCATATGCCATTAGACCTTGAAATCATGGACTTGACATCAAGACTTCCCAAAAATGAGACCTCGACATATGGGACCTCAACTAGGGAGCCTTCATTAGCAAACACAGAGTCTAATTCATTCATTCATACGTACTTCATTTTATTTCATTCATAGGCTAGTGTAAACAACAGCTATACCTAGGATGTAGTTTAAGACTTTCATCGGGTTCAATGTGCAATGATAAAGAATGACCTAGTGTCATTACTTAAGTCTACTTCACCTATTGATTATCATATCCTAACACCTTTGGAATCTTTCATTTCATTATGTGCATCATTTGAGGCTGGTCACATTCATTCATGGGGAACATTAACTTTAACCGACATAGATCATGTGAGCATCATGAAATCCAATGTCATGAATCCCCACACCGAAAAGAGGTGGAATCACCGGCCAAAGTGACCCAAAACATGCTAGCATACATGGGATTTGAACCCCGCCAGATCCCTATATTGGCAGTATAGGTTCAAAGACTAGGAGATATAAGGAGACCCATACCCGTCATGTGGACAGTCTCATATCAAGAGTGTTACGTGAACCTTCGCCCTTCCCGAAAGAAGGCATCACCGCTCATAGATAGTCTATTGGTGCTCAGTATAAAGTTCCATTACATTCAACTCATACATCACGGAAGTTGGCTTCTAGTATGAGGATATCATAGGTCAATAGATGATTTATCATCTCATCATTAGTATTAAGTGTGTTAATCTTAATACTTTCATTAGAGTGTTCATCGAGACTGGTCTCTTGATTAACTTTACACTCCCATAGGTGAGTACGTTTTGGTAACATTTACTAAGGCTCAATTGAAATTGCTCTCATCTTTTACATTAGCCTCATATCATGTTGTCACCACATTCATTATCAGTAGCACATTTTCTCTTCGTAGTCAGTCACCCTTTTTACGTGAATGTTCATTTCATCATATGCCAATGCACTTGGCCATTTGGTGTATTTCAGACTCTAACTTAACCCTTCTAGGGTTTAATCATTTCATTGTTCATTTTATCATCTTTTCGTTATTTTCATCATTTCATTGTTCATTTCATCACATACATCTTAGTTTCACTTACTTTTAAACGTATGCTAAACTATTGACTCTATACGTAAAATCCATGAGGCTTCATTCATAGTTTGTCTAAGTGAATCATGTTTACCCATGATTATGTGGTACAAGACTTCTGCATCTTATAGATATGCCAAGATATTTATTTTGATCTTTAGAGGCAGTAATCATGAAACATTTATTGACGTATTTCTTATGTGTCAATACAGAATTTGGGCAAGGGAACCCGATATCAAATCCCTTGGACAACACTTAGATTTTCTCTTAATTTTGATTTATGTGTCAGTTTGGGGATCCGAGTTCGAATCCCCTTAACAACATCATTATTTTAATTTTTCCTATTTTATTTACTCCACTCGGCCAAGGGTTGGTGGGTTCGAATCCCACTCCCCTAACTTTCATTATTTTTAATTTATTTTCCTTTGTCTCCTCACATGACCGAGAGGTCGTGGGATCGAACCCCACACCTCCCATCTTTTCCTTTATTTTATTTTTACTTGGTTACACATTAATCCGAGAGGTGGTGGGTTCGAATCCCGCTCCCTTCTTTTCCTTTATTTTTATTTATTTTTAAGTCTAGGAGAAACAACCTAAGTACCCAGTTTCGATCCCCCTTAACGGCATTTCTTTATTTGCATTTTTTTTGTAACTTAGCAAGGGGAGGTCTCGGATTCGAACTCTGCTGCCCTCACTGATTTTTCTTTCATTTTTACATAGTACGTGAGGCACCTTTAGTTGGCCGAAACCTCATCACCAAATGCTGGATATTTAATTAAGTTTTCTAGCCTTTATTTAACAACATTCATACATTCGTTTTGAGGTACTTTCACAATTCGTTAACACATTCTTAGGTGTAGATTCATTTTTTTTCTCTAAAACTTTCCACTTAAAATCAGACACATTGCACCTCATACGAATATCACGAATTACACATCTTATGCACGTTAATTTCAACCATCAAACTAGCCATTTTAAGGCTTCAAAACTGTGAACAACAACATACGGTTTACACATTGCACAACATCATTTTCGGTTGACATCATTGAACATGCTTGCAATTCCAAAAAAAAAATCATGAACACAATATCATAAAAATCATACTTCACACTTAACTACCAGCAAACATACAAACAACATGATTTCTAACCTAATTCAGATTGAAATTAGAAGGAGACTAGAGACAAGGAGTTCGACAATAGAGGGAAAACCCCTAGTTTGAAATCGTTGAATTCGTAGAATGGAATTTTCTTGGAGAAAGGAGTCCAGGAGAGTGACCCATACCTTAATTGATGTTCAAACGTTGAAGTTGCTGCCCAAACCTTCCTCTAAAACCACGCCCAACTTACCGAAAGTTTCACCACCAACTCGACGAAAATCTCCCTTGCCTCAAATTTTTTGGTTGCTTTGTTCTTAAAATTACATGTGAGTTCATCAAGTGTGAAAAACTCTTGATATTACTTCTGCTTTTTGATGTTTTTGGCAGAACCAACGTGAGGGAGATAATGATGAACGTGAGAGAGAGAGTAGTGAAATAATAGGAGTTTTAGTCGGAATTAGTCAAACTAGGACTCCTTATTAAATTAAATAAAGATGTTAATTTAATTAGTTTAGTGAAAGGACCATTTTTCCCTTAAAATTTTAGATTTTAATAATAAATAAATCACCTTATGTATTTATCCTATTCATTTTTTTAGGGTTGTTACAGTTAGGAAACACCTACTTGTATTTATTGAGGATTGTATGGGGTTGCTATGGGAGAAGTCCTTAGGGGTGGAACATATGAGGGATCAGTATGCACAACACTATCTTCATCAATCAGTTGGGAGCTTGGTGCGACTAATTTAAACATTCCCTTTGGGTGCAAAGGTCGGAGCCTTCTTGGGAGTCATGGTACCTATGGAGGCATAATTAGTACAAAACTATATCAATCACACACTCAAAAAAACATAGAACAAAGAACTAACCAAGAAAAAAACAAAAACTGTTCTAACAGTAGCTTCCGGGGTCACTTACAGTCCAAAGGTCCCCTCCGTAGGTCAAATGTCCCGAAAAGCTGGGCTTTGATTGGAACCGCGAATGTGATAAATGGTCTGTACATTGACCTATGAACCTACTTCACCTCTATGATTCCACACTTAGTTGAATTTCCATGTGCAATAAACCGATAAACCTTATCTAATGTTTGTAGGTTGACCTGTGGTCCATGGATGGGGTGTCGTGGGTCGAGTCTATGCCAGTTATCAGACATGTCCCATTTTTACACAAATCTTTCAGAAGTATAAACAATAAACCTAAGTCTAATCATGCAATTCAACATACTTTATGATAATGTATAATACCTATGGTTCCAATTACTCGTTATATAATGCATCCAAAAATAGGATCATTAAGTTGAAACTTCCATTAAGACTATTGACCCAAAGTTACTTCATAATAAATACAACGCAATCACATTATATCATCCCAAGTGTATTTTTGACTATTGGTTATCATGCGGTTTCATACTACAAACAACCCAAGGTCAAGACCCTCTTTGTGAATTCATATTGAACAATGAAAGCCGAAATTCAAAAATAAAGTAAAGCATGTTACCTAACAAGTATTAGAAGTGGGTGATTGTGTGATGATAATGAACTCCTTAGAACATTGTTCTAGCCTTTTGATGCAAAACTCAAAAAATGGAATAGCCGGGGAGAGGGGGATGAGGATTTGGGAAGAGGGGAAGTGATATGGGAATATGAGAAAGTGAATGTTGAGTGATATGTGGGATTAGGAGTTTAATTGAGTGATTTAGGGAGGGGAAAGTTTTATAAATGGTTGGACTGATGTTTTGAATATGGGGGATGAATATAAAAATGAAGGGTTTTATTTTAAAAAAGTGTTCATGTTAGGTCAGACTAAAGCTAGGTTTGTACCCATGAGACCCCGTCTACAGCTTCTGGGTCAACCTACGGGCCATTGATGGGGTCCGTAGGTCACTCAACCCTTAGAAAATTTTAGGGACTTGCATGGGAGCTCTAGGACACCATTCACGGTTTGTGGATTGAAGAAAAGACTATCAATAGGGTCCATAGACCTCTGGAACATACATTTTTCTGTGATTTTGCTATAAAGCCATGCACGTGTAGCGACCGTTAGACATTTTTAATATATTTTTGGCTACTTTTTATCACGCACCTATTTTACATCTATATAACAATAAATAAAAAATAAAATTGCAATCTAAAGAATTACAAAATATTAAATTAACAAAAAAATCCAAAATCTCAAAGAAACTCCTATACTTGTCTAGATTGTACAGCTTGGGTTGTCTCCCAAGCAGCGATTGAGTTAACATCGTGGCACGACGCATGCATCTTGATTTCTCAGACTTCATCATGATAGTAGGCCTCAACTACTTCTTTCACATTCTCCTCCTTGCTCATGTAGACCTTGATTTTTTGCATATTTACCTTGAATCTTGTTCCATCATTGTTCTCGAGCTCAATCGCTTATGTGGGAACACTTGACTAACTATGAATGGCCCGGTCCACTTGAACTTGAGCTTTCCAAGAAGCAATCACAACCTAGAGTTGAATAGAAGCACCAGATCACCCACAAAAAAAATCACGCTTTTATAATATTTTGATCATGATACTTCTTCATGTTCTCTTTGTACAAGGAAAAACTTTTATAAGCTCTTAATCTATACTCATCAAGTGCATTCATGCTTCTTAATCTCTAATTTGATGCGGCACGCCAATCCAAATTCATGTTTTTAGCACCCTCATAGCATTATGCTCTAGCTCTACTAGTAAATCGAAATACTTCTCATATACAAGTCTGTAAGGAAACATGCATATGAGGTGTCTTGAATGCAGCGTGACACGCCAATAGAGCATTAAAAAGCTTCTTTCACTAATCGGTTCTATTCGTGTTCACAGTCTTAGCAAGATTTTGCTTGATCTTTCTATTAGACACTTCAACTTGACCACTAGACTGTAGATGGTAATGAGTGGCTACATTCTGGAACACGCCATATTTTTCAAGTAGCATTGAATAACTTATTATAGAAGTGGAAACCTACACCGCTAATAATCGCCCTGGATGTACCAAATCTGGAGAAAGAATTCTTTTTGATGAATGAGGTGACAGTTTTACCAACATTGTTGGAGAGCACAATTGCCTCCAACCATTTTGACACATTATCAACTGCAATACGAATATACTTCATCTCATGTGAACTTACAAATGGACCCATAAATCAATGCCCCATACATCAAATAACTTAATCACCAATATTAGATTCATAGGAAGCTCTTGTCTCTTTGAAGTTCCTCATTTTCTTTGGCAATATTTACAAAGACTTGGTAAAATCATGAGCATCTTTGTGTATGGTAGACCGGTAATACCCACACTTCAAAATTTTATTTGCACTCCATAGACCACTATAATGCCCACCAACAGGCGATGAGTGACACATCTCCAGTATACTCAGCGACAAATAATCCCTATATCAGAAGTATAGTGCAAATAAGGCTCATCCGAAAAGAACTTCACATAATTCATATACTTTTTCCTTTGGTTAAACGATGAATCCGTTGGCACTAGATAACTTTCCAAGTAGTTAACAAAGTCTGCGAACCAAGAAATCAGATCTTGACAATCAGCTAAAAACGTTGTTATCCGGAAAAACATGATTAATTTTATCCTCATGTCCTTTCTGGAGCATAGCTTCTTCCTCCCAACTTGATAAGTGATCGACAACTTGATTTTTAGTACCTTTCTATCCTTTGCCTCAAAGTCAATCTCTTGTAGAAACAACACCCATCTAATTAATCTCGGTTTTGCATCCTTCTTAGCCATCAAATATCTTAATGCAGAATTGCCAGTATGCACTATGACCTTTGTACCAAGAACGTAGGATCGAAATATCTTGAATGTGAAAACCACCGCACGAAGTTCTTGTTCACTCACATTTTATTTCTTTTGAACCACATTTTTAGTTTTTGTGTCATAGTAAATAGGATGAAGAATCTTCTCTCACCTCTTTCCCAATACCACACCAAGCGCCACTCCACTAGCATCATACATTACCTCAAATGTTTTCCCCAATCCGGTGATATATAGGTGAGGAAACTATCTTTTCCTTCAACTCTCCAAATACTCTTCGACAAGAATCATCAAAATTAAACTTACACTCCTTTTCGAGCAATTTACACAATGGATCGGACGTGTTTGGAGAAATCCGTAATGAACCTCCTATAGAAACCTGCATGCCCAATAAAACATCTAATACCTTTAAAAAATATAGGTGGTGGAAGCTTTTATATTACCTTTACTTTCTCTCTATCAACCTCAATATCCTTCCCAGAAATCCAATGACCTGGAACTATACACTCTTTAACAATGACATGGTACTTTTCCAAATTGAGCAGAAGATTTCACTCGTCACACCGTATGTGTTCTTAGAATATATATTCCAAACAAAAATCAAAAGAGTAACCTACAATATAGTACTCATCCATAACTACCTTAATAGTTTCCTCCAGCATATCAGAAAATATCGACACCATACAACACTTGCAGGCTGCTTGAGCATTACACAACCCAAAAAGGCATCTGTTTGAAGGCGAAAGTATGATAAGGGAAAGTAAAGGTTGTATGCTCTTGGTCTTTTGGAAATATGGAAATTTGATTGTAGCCCGAATAACCATCAGAAAACAATACCAACCCTTATCAGCAAGTCAATCCAACATCTTATTCATGAGCTGCATATGGAAGTGGTCTTTTTCTTTCCAAGCATTTAATTTGTGGTAGTCCATATAGACTTTCCATTATGTCATGCACTTCATCAAAACAACCTCGTATTTTTTAATTCGTAACCACCATAATCCCATATTTCTTGGGCACATACTGAAGAGGACTAGACCAACTACTATCTTCAATGGGATAGATAACTCAACATCCAACCACTTGATGATTTCCTTTTTCACTACCACTTGCTTTGGTGGATTTAGTCTTCTATGATTCTCGATACTAGGCTTGTGATCTATCATTACTTTGATTTTAGGAGAAAAAAATGCCAAGAGGGATCCCAATAATATCTGCAGTAGTCCACCCAATAGCCTGCTTGCTCCTTTTCGACATGGAAACTAATACCTCAACTTGTTTCACATTCAAATCTTCCGCAATAATGATAGGTAAAGTACCATCTCTCCCCAAGAATACATACCTCAAATGTGATGGTAGAGCCTTAAGATCATATTTTGGGGCCTCTTCAAGAGACGTTCTTGCGGGTGGAGAGTCGCAATTTTTCATGTCCAACTCCAATCTCTTTGGTTTTGAATGGAATTCAAACCAATAAAGTGTGGAAACCAATTCCTCATAGTCTTCAGTACCATCACCCTCAAAATTAATCATTACCACTACTAGTGCATCAACACCCAACCTCTCTTCAATAGGCACCTCAAAGCAACTCTCTATAATATGATTCACCACCAATAGTGACTAGAGCTCAGTACCCTGCTTCATTGACCTAGAAATGTTGAAAGTTACCTCCTCACTATTCAATCAAAACTTCTTCTTTCCTTTCTCGATATCAACCAAGGTGCGCCCAGTGGCTATGAATTGTCTCCCAAGGATAATAGGAACCTCAAAATAACCTCACAATCCAGTATCACAAAATCATCAAGAAAGATAAAGGACATCACTTTCACTGGTATATCTTAGAGTACACCAATGGGACTCTTCGCAGTTCTATTGTCCATGATAAATCGCATCGCATTTGGTTTTGGATCTCCTAAATCCAACTTCTTGTATATCGATAATGGAATCACATTAATACTAGAACTCAAATCACACAACGTCTTAGATAAATGATACAAACCAATGGTACATGGAATAGTGAAGGTTCCAGGATCCGTCTTCTTCTGCACAAGGGACCTCGTAGAAATAGCACTAAAATGTTGCAACCTATCATCATCTTGAAAACTTACGGCCTACTTCTTTGTCTCCAAATATTTCATAAACATTGCATACCCAGGAATTTGTTCCATTGCTTCCATCGACGCAAATTAATGGATAATTGTTTCAACATATTAATAAAGTAGAGGTGTTTCCCTTATTCATTCTTCTTCACTAACCTCTATGGAAATGGAGGTGGAGTTCTAGGCATGGAAAAAACTTTACATGTTATCTCCGTTTCCTTAGCAATAAAATTCTTGGACTCTCCAGTAGCATCAATCTCATCATCATCTTTCTCGACAACAATTTCAAACTCGAAAGACATAGGTGGATCAATGGTCTTCTTATCCCTTCAAGTAGTGACTTGTAATACAATGCCCATAATTATTCTAATTTTGGATGGTGTTTCTAGGTAGTGTGTCAGGCTGAGGTGGGCTTATAGTAGTAGACAACTCATATTCCAGTTTCTCAAGTCGCTTGATCGACACTGCATGGGATTCTATTTTTTGACCATTACCTGACAAGTCATTTTGCATCTCCTTCACATTCTCATCAGTCGAATGAACCCTCTTTATTATATCGTCAAAGTATGACATACTAAACCTCAACTACGATATTACCATATTCCAAATTTTGAGGAGGGACATAAGGACAAACCTACTCGTTTCTTTTGCAATAGTTGTTTCGGTTGTAGTTGTTATCTTGATTGTACATCCCATCTCACACATATTTACCCTCTCTATTGTAGTTTCCATAGTTCCGACCTTGGTGTACTTGACCTTGGCTCTGATTATCAAAATTAGAACCTCGGGTGTTGGCTTAAAAACACCCCGTCTGATCATTTACGAAGTAAGCATCCTCCTCGTAATAACATTCCCTAACCGTTGGTGGATTCCTAGTATAATAATTCACAACGTTACCTTTTTGGAACCTCCGCTTACATTCCTCAACCGGTGGTGGATTCCTTATGATTGTCATCAGTTGGTTTTTTCGGTGTAGAGTGGACCACAAATTTTCTTCTCATAGTGTATGATTTTCTAGTGCTCAACGCTTTGTTATTTTAAGAGTTATTCTCCAATTTCTCAGTAATCTTCTAAAAAGTTCACTTACCATATGAACCTCCAACAATAGTATCAAGCACAACCTTACTCTTTTCATCATCATCCCTGTATAAATATTTATTCAGCGGCTCATCATCAGTGCGATGGTTTGGAAAACTTCTGATAGATGCAGTGAACCTATCCCACGAAGTACTCACAGACTCTCCAGGTAGTGCTACGAATGTCTTGAGTTTATCTTTGTGGTTCAGCTTCTTTGACATTGGAAGTACTTCGCCATAAAAACCTTATGCAATTGATCACAAGTGTGAATGGAGTTATATGGTAGTTGAGAGAACCACATTGCATCATTACTGGTCAATGATAGAGGGAATACTCTCTACCAAATGACATAAATGTCAAATTCTTGTTAACCCACACAACACTTGCAAACACTCCTCAACTTGGACATGTGCCCATATGGATCCTCCGATGCCAAAATAGAGACAAAAACCCTCGCTGTAAGCATCTTCACCAGACTGCTAGTCACTAGGAATGTGTGTTCCAGAGGTAGATGAGGTAGCATACTAGAACCTTTTGATTCAAAAGTATCAATGTCGACCCTATAGTTATCTCGCAACATTGGTTCTGGTGGATCCTATACCCTCAGTGCATCTCCTAGTATATATTCACCCTGAACATGAACATTCTCATTGTCAACCTTAGGAGTCTGCAACTCAAACCCATCACCTAGATTTCCTCCGATAAGATTGATTGGGACTCATTGATTATTTATCCTTCGCAATGTTTTGTTCAATTCTGGATTGTATAGAGACAGTAGTTCACCTGGACTCTGTGTACTTGGCATACACTAGATAACGAACCTGAGAGAAACAAAAACAAAAGAAAAAATAAAATTATGAAATGATTGACTAAAGTTCATTAATGTCGTTAAACATAATCTAAAAGCTTTATTCCCCGGAAGAGGTACCATTCTTAATAATGTCCAAATATACTTCTTAAAAAGAAATATTAATGGGAATTTCAATTTTTAGCATGCAAGGTTGGTAAGTTAGGTATCCCTAAGTGATTGGTCCTCCAAATAGGGAATTTCGCCCAGCACATTGGTCCGGCTACGAGTGTATACCTTACTAACCCTTACCTTTACCTCATATTAAATTAAACAACACATCAATGTATGCTTAGTTTTCACCCTTGCACCAATTTACATTAGACTATAAGATTGCATTCACTGAATCTATTTTTGAAAATTCTTTTCTCATTAACTACCCCCTTGTTCCGGGAAATAGCAACGAGGTGATATAAAACATTGCACACCGTTAAAAGACTTCTTAACGAAAGAATGAACAATAGATGCATAAAAAACATTCAAAAATCACTTTGTACCTAAACTTACTTTAATAATTCATCATTGGTCCCACAACCCTAGTTATGTTTTTGAGGTACTCATTATCTCAAATATACAATTAAAATTTATTAAAATAAATATGCTTATTTTAACAATAAAACTCAGAATAATAGATAAACTATATTTTATTAATCACAAATTAAAAAAATAATAAAGGAGAAGAAAGAATAAACCACAATTATGTGGCCTCCAAGGAAGCTCTTCCAAAGTTACTAAGCTAGAAAAACAAATTATATTGTTAGAAGAAGAATTCATGAACTTACGTAACGAGTACAAGAAACTAGAAATATCCAATTTAAATTCAAAAAAAGAATCATTATAAACTGAAAATAGGAAAGAAAATTTCTAATGTTTGCAAGTCAATTCCCAAGAACACACCAAGAACTAAGTTAAACAATAGTAACTAAACCCCAAAAACAAGGTTTACATACCCTATTTATAGAAAACATATTCCCAAACAAAAAAAACGAAATAAGGAAATAAATTGTTGGATTGGACTTTAATCGACGAGAATGACCTACAGATCGTGGATCAACCTATGGTCCGTAGGTCCCTTCCGTAGTTCAGGACTCAGACAAATTCTCATAAGCTTTAAACCTTCAACTTTCTAATGCAAAAGACAGACCTGAAGAATAGATCGTACATTGATCTTCGGTCCGTGGATCCCCTCTCGTGGTTCAACACTTTAGAAATATTCATCAGGTTCTTAAACTCAGAATTTTTTATAGAAATGACGGATGTGCAGGATGCCTCGTAAGGAGACTTACGGTTCGCCAATAGCTTATGTAGTTCCACATATTGTCAAGACTTCACTGATGCTCCATATAAGTCTCCAACCTACAGAGCATGACTTGACCTTTGGCTCAAAAATCACCTCCTTACGTGACTCTTTCTCCAGAATTCCAGCTACTATCACTTTCAACCTCGTCCAAGTCTATTTCCTGCAAATATAGCATAATAATCATTAGTTCTAACACAAAATGGTCTTAGACAGACATTATTCTTAAGTTAAATGAATTAGAAATAACGTGAACTCACGGTATATCAGCGGGTGAATTAACCCAAGGCTATCTGATCTCACGTACCTCATAAGGTCACCCCTTGACGAAATCCAAAATCTAATATTCAAGAACTTGATGATTTCTTTCTTTTTCTCCTCTTTTGTCCTCTTCATTTATCTTCTCTCGAATCCATAATTAAGTTTTCAAAAGCGTGAACAAAATATCATCAGTTGAGACCCCAATTTAATTACCAAAAACAAAATTAATTAATAGGGTGGTAAAAGACCACAATGCTCTTCTAAAATCTGGTTTTGACTTTCTTTATCTAGACAACCCAACTTCAAATGGACATATCTTACTCATACGAACTTGGTACTAAGAAAAATTGGAGAAGTTGGGAAGATAATTTGAAGAAATTTCCTATGGTATCTAAAAAAACTTAAATCATCTTGATCTAGGAGTTATTTTTACCTGAAGTTGACCTAAAACTCGTACTTAATTTAGTCATATTTCCATATTTTTCATTCTTTTACAAAGTGACTCTATTTATTTATATCTCTATATTTCCCCCTTGGAACATTCGTCCTCGAATAAGATTACTCTTAGTAGGCTATGGATGTAACATATAACATTGAGCTAAAACTCCCAACAAACATATCCAACATATCAAGCATATTAATTAAAGTGTACTAACAAGAGAAATAGTACTTTGGTCTGGAATTTCTCTGGGTTCAAAGAGATGTGGATATATCTTCTTCATGTCTTCCTCAGCTTCCCAAGTAGCTTCATCAACAAAGTGATTCCTCCAAAGGACTTTGATTTAGTCCTTAATTTGCGAACTTGGTGATCTTGAATCTAAACTAGACTCTCCTCAAAATAAAATCAATCCTTGATACCAATATCTTCAGTTGGTCTGATAAGCGAAGGATATCTTATGGACTTCTTCAACATGGAAATATGAAATACTGGATGAATCGTTGATAAATCTTAGGGTATCTCTAGCTCATAATCTACATTACGCACATTCATGGATATTTTTAAAAGTCCAATATACTGGGAAATACTCTTTCCGTTCTTACTAAATATCATAACACCCTTCATCGGTGAAACTTTAAAGTATACCCTATCATCTACTTTAAACTCTAACTCCTTTCTCCTAACATCAGTGTAGAATTTATGACAACTCTGCGATATTTTCGACCTCTCTTGAATAATTTTCACCTCCTACACAAATTGATGAACTAAGTCTATTCCAATCAACCCAACCTCACAAACTTTAAACCATTCACTAGGAGATATTCATCTTCTCCCATTAAGAGCTTCATAAGGAGTCATTTTGATGCTAGAGTGGTAACTATTGTTGTAAGAAAGTTTGATAAGATGTAGATGATCATCCCAATTACCTTTGAAATCAATCACACAAGCCCTCAATATATCAACTAAGGTCTAAATAATACGCTATACTTGATCATTTGTCTGAGGATGAAAAGCATTACTCCAATTAACCTTTGAACCAAAGCCTTTTCTATTGAAATAATGGAGACCAGAACTCCATGAAGTCTAACTACTTCTTGAATATACAACTTGGCACAGTCCTCTACTGAATGGGTAGTCTTTACCGGCCAAAAGTGGGATGATTTTGTGATTCTATCAACAATCACCTAAATGGAATCGTGACGCCAATGAGACCTTGGTAATCATGTGCTTAAGTACATATTGATTGTCTCCCACTTCTATTCCAGAAGTTCTATATTTTGAGACATACCACCGGGTCTTCGGTCCTCTATTTTAACTTTTTTAAAATTCAGACACTTAATAACAAACTCTGAAATGTCCTTCTTCATACTACTCCAATAATACACTTCGCTCAACTCATGATTCATCTCTGTGGAACCCTGATGAATGGTTGGAGCTATGAGCTTTCTCCATGATCCTATCACACAGAAGAGTATACCTCAGATGCGACCGACGTCTTCGTCCTCTCAGAGGAATCAAACAAGCCTCATAGCATTCGTCATAACATGTCATCAATTAAAATTTGCGGAAAATTAAAAACTTTTAATAGTATGTGAAGTATAGTTAGATTTCTTACATAATAATCATGAAAGCATACAATATTCTAAAAACTTGTCTCACATGTATAAAACCATCTAACTAATATGAATATGGACTTATACAATAAATGGTCAATATACCATATAAGCCTTAGTACAATAGAATACAAAGAACATAATTGAAATAATAGTATTCTTAAAATCTACTAAAATTTTCATAAGCTAGAATATGAAAAGATTGCATCCCCAAACATGAGGAACTACCAACACTTGGAGAAAGAGTTCCAAGCTCCTTCAATCGACGTTCTTAACCTTCAATGGCCGGACCCTACATATTTAGTAACATAAAGTAATAGGGTTAGTAAGACACATGTACTAAGTATGGGTATATGCATATAACATTTACGGACATTCATGAAAAATGATCATTTATCATTTCTTTGGAAATGATAAGTCATATGAATATCTTCAATGCACATACCATAGAACATGTACAAGTTTAGGATTTTATCAACATACAACATGATTAAAATCAAAAACATATTATCATAGATTCATGTTAATAGGTCATATAAGCATAACATACAAAACACTTACAAATTATCCCATCCCCAACCTACAAGTACAATGGTCAAGTAAAACCCCATAACACCACACAACCAAGTAGATAAGCTAGAAAACCATAAGTAAAACTTTGCTTCATATAACTTGTAACATAAGTAGTCATCACTTCATATAACAATATAACCCAATAACGTATTCATCATAATGACCAACACCATATAAGAGTAACATCATGTATCATAAACATATATCTTTGATGTTATCATAGTACATATGAACAATCTCCTAGGACTTCCCTTAGAGTCAATTTGTGCAATGTCTAGGTAGAGTCTCATACCATTACCTATACTAAGTAGACTCCTGAAGTCATCCTAGTCAATTTCCATTTACTTGTCTTTCATTATACGTGTGGGAACATTCACCTTAACCGACATATACCATGTAAACTAAACATGGAATCTGATGTCATAAAACCCCACACCGAAAGAAGGTGGTCTATCGGCCCAAGTAGAACAAAACATGAGATAGATTTCTAGGTGGATCCACTAGCTAGTATCCTGTGGTGGAAACATAGTTCAAGAACTAGGAGATGTATTAGAGAACTACAGTTCCATATTACATGGCAGGATCTATCTCACGATAGTCATTGTGAACCTACCTTCCAACTAGGGAAGGGACCTCTCATATCTAGTTCATCGGTGCTTAGCTTAAGTCCCTTTTCTGAATAACCTTTAAGTTGTTTTATATCATAAACTTATCATAGG
Organism: Solanum pennellii; assembly: GCF_001406875.1. NCBI lineage: Eukaryota > Viridiplantae > Streptophyta > Magnoliopsida > Solanales > Solanaceae > Solanum > Solanum pennellii. Next base: position 67,380,184 of record NC_028637.1, on the reverse strand, counting down.
TCATAGGAGATTAACTCCTTGTATAAACATGATCATGAGATCTTTAGGATTATATAAGAATTTCCTTTATTCATAACCCTTCATATGCGAGATTAACATAACATAATCACCTTGTGTAAAGCATAAAAGAGCATATCATAAACTTGCATTTTCGTATTTTTATCATGATCCCAAATTTTGCATGTTCATAGACAAACATATATTAATAGAAACAACATGTCTAATTCATTAAAATATTATCATCATTCATAGGCTAACACAAAGATCATAGAGAAATCACAACTTTAGAAGACTTACTTCTTGCTTCCAAGCACCTTATTCAAGAACTTACATTCAATTTTCAATAATCATAACAATAACATAGTGAGATACTCAATAGCATAGTCAATACCAACTCTTCAAATCATATACAAGATCAATTCATAAATTAGGATAAGGGTACGGGTCATTAAAGAGTTCATTCAAGTTTATGTTTCAACCCGAACGTTTACATATCATCAAGTAGTAGATACTACCCAATAAAGACTATTATTTAGGAAGAGATCATGTATCACACGATATTCAAATATTATTAATCAAATACTCAACAATTCGTGTGAAATCAACCATAGAAAAGCATTATTTTTCATCAAAAGTCATAAATTCAGAGTTAGGAAGAAAACCCCTTTTGTAGAGTAAAAATCTTAGAAGTTTGAATTCTTGAAGACCATCTTTGAAAGGACATCCTTGGGGAAAGGAATCCCAAGAGTAAAAAACCCATACCTTAAAGATTATGAATCCATGAAAATTTGGTTTGAAACCTCAAAGTCTTCATCTTCTTCCTTAAGCTCTTCTTGTTCTTCAAAAACCAGTGGGGACAACCCCCCAAAAAAACGATTGAGTTTCGGGAAATGAGAGTGTTTCTTGTGAGACATGGGAAATAGGTTTGAATCTGATTTTGACGTGTAAAAAGTGGTATAAAACTTACATAATATCCATATATAGTAGTCCTATGAATTATACAAAAGAACCTTTACTTAAATGGGTCTTTTTTGAAGTTAAATTACGAAAAATCTGACTCTAACGAATTTGGGAAGAGGCTGCACGTCGCGGAGCCAATATCCATTATTTTTCTGAATTTTTGGGTTGAGGCAGTGAGGTGCATGTCATCCTCGCGTCGCGAGGGTGCCCCTCACATATTGAAGAAGTACACCTCGTGAGGACCGCGCGTCGCACACCTTTTTCTCCAATTCTGCCTGTTCGCAGGCTGCCATGCAGCCTGCTCACCGATATTTGGGTCCTCCCCAAGGACCCTTAGGTTGGTCCTTGGGGTGTCATTACTGGACGTTTTGAACCTTTGTAAGACATACTACCAATAGAAGGTCTCTTTTAAAGTTTTGACCTCATTTGACACCGTGAAATCATCACCAAACATACGAACGTCAACTAGTTCAAAATAGTCAGTTTCCGGATGTCAAGTTCTTTCTTTGTTGTTTTGGTTCTAACCTTATCCAAATGAACTTACTACATTAATACAGGTCTGGAAATATCATTTTAAACATTATTTAATAGATTAATCTCTAGTCTAAGTCATGGTATTACTAGAGTGTTACATTAACCCCCTCGCCGTAGGAACATTCTCCCCGAATGACACTAAAATCTTTTGGAGGGTAAGGAATAGACTCAATACTAGACTCCCAACCAACACCATGATGACTACTTCACAACTCCTTTCAACACAAACCTTAACATTACACATAGCACTCAATTCATGATGCACACATAAGAGCTTAACATTTCATAACACATAATGAAGAATTTCCTTCTCACATCCACATGAGCTCACAATAAATTAAAGAGTTACAATGCTATCATTCTTATCAAGACAACAACAAAACAACAAAATCTCAAGAAGACACATGCACAGAGAGTTCATATAAGCGCAAGAATAGAGTCTGAATGCTTTTTCTTAAAATTCTAGTTGGTACAACTTTTACCAAAATATGAACCTAATTAGTAGAAAGTCAATTTCATGATTATTAACTAATTTCTTTATTAAGAGGAATATGTAACATCAAGGAGTAAAAAGATGAGGGTAGCGGAACTTCATGTTGGCTTCAGCCTCCCATTTTGCACCCTCGACAAGATGGCTCCTCCATAGAACTTTTACAACGGCAACCTCCTTGCTCCTCAACTTCTTGACTTGGCGATCTAGGATCTCAACCGAAACCTCTTCATAAGAGAGGTTCTCATCAACCCATTAACATTCAATAGGCAGAATGGATATCGGGTCGCCTATGCATTTCTTGAGCATAGTAACATGAAATACCGGATGAAGTAAAGCTAGTTCACTAAGTAGTTTAAACCCATAGGCAACCTTCCCAATTTTATTGTAAAACCTGATAGGGACCAACATACTGGGGACTTAAATTCCCCTTCTTACCAAACCTCATCACCCCTTTCATAAGTGAAATCTTCAAGTAGACATGATCACCTATTTCAAACTCAAGGTCTCTTCTTCTATTGTCGGCATAAGACTTTTGCCGACTATAGGTTGTCTTCAATCCATCTATTATAATTCGAATATTCTCTATAGCCTCATAGATAATCTCTGGACAAAGAAGTGAGGACTCACGAACCTCAAACAATCCAACTGGATACCTACATCTTCTACCATAAAGAGCTTCACAAGGTGCCATGGATATGCTTGAATGATAGCTATTCTTGTAAGAGAATTCAATCAAAGGTGGACGATCATCCCAACTTCCTTTGAAGTTAATAAAACAGGCTCTTAACATGTCTTCAAGGGTCTGAATGGTACGTTCCGCTTGACCATCCTTATGAGGATGAAATGTGGTGCTAAGTTTCACTTGAGTACCTAAACCCTTTTGAAAATCCTTCCAAAAATGAGAAGTGAATTGGGCGCCTCTATCTGAAATGATGGAAAAAGGAATCCCAAGAAGACTCACAATCTCATTAATGTAGATCCTTGCAAAATATTCGGCAGTATAAGTTGACATAACAGGAAAAAAATAGGCAGATTTGGTCAACCTATACACATAACCCATATAGAATCATTTTGCTTTTGGGTTCAAGCCAACCCAACTACAAAGTCCATATTGATGGCTTCCCACTTCAAAGTAGGAACATCCATGATCTGGGTTAAGCCACCCGGTTTTAAGATGCTCCGCTTTAACTTGTCGACAATTTGGACACTTAGCAACAAACATTGCTATGTCCCTTTTTAAACCATCCACCAATAGACCTCTATAAGGTCATGATAAATTTTGGTGGCACCCTGATGTATAGAATACCGAGAACCATGGGCTTATTCTAGAATTTCATTTCTCAAATCCTCAAAATCGGGTACACATAATCACCCTTGGTACCTAAGAACACCATCCCCCATTGGGGGAATGACTCATTGTGCTACAAAGTATCGATTCCTTCAACTCCATCAATAGTGGATCAAGGTGCTGCTTAGATTTCACCTCCACCACTAATAATGAATCGGAGTTATGATGGACCATGAAACCACCATTTGGAGAATCTTCTAACCGCACACCTAAACGATCCAACCTATGAACATATTTCACAAGTTTTTTCTTCTCTTCTTCCACATGAGACGCACTACTCATAGTTATACGACTTGAATCATCCGCAACCACATTGGCCTTTCCAGGGTGGTAAAGCACACTCATGTCTCAATCCTTCAACAATTCTAACCATCTTCTTTGTCGGAGATTTAAATCCTTTTGTGTAAACACATATTAGAGAATTTTATGGTCAGTAAACACATCAACATCAACACCATACAAATAATGTCTCTATATTTTCAAGGCAAAAACTACAGCAGCTAACTCAAAGTCATGAGTTGGATAATTCTTCTCATGAACCTTGAGTTGCCTAGAAGCATAAGCTATCACCTTGACATGTTGCATGAGGACACATCCCAAGCCCACTCTGAAGACATTACAATACACTATAAAGATTTCATTACCTTCTAGTAAGGTCAATAGCAGAGCGGAGGTAAGCTAACCTTTCAACTGTTGAAAACCTTTTTCACAAGATTCCATCCACTCAAACCTCACCTTCTTTTGGGTCAAATCTGTCAAAGGAGAAAGAATGGATGAAAATCTATCAACAAACCTTCTATAATACCAAGCTAAACGCAAGAAACTCCTTATGTTTATGGGAGTCAAAGGTCTAGGCCTATTTCTGACCGCGCCTGTCTTCTTCAGATCAACCTCTACACCATCACCAGAGATAATATGGCCAAGAAAAGAAACTGATCTCAACGAAAATTCACACTTCCTAAATTTGGCATAAAGTTGGTGTTCTTTGAGGACTTCCAAGGCCAACATCAAGTCTTTCATGATCATTTTCATTTTTGGAGTATGTCAAAATATCATCAATGGACATAATCACAAATGAGTCGAGTTAATCTCGGAAAACTCTATTCACTAGGTCTATAAATGTCGTCGGGGTATATGTTAACCCAAAAGACATAACTAGAAATTCATAGTGACCATATCTAGTTTGAAAAGCTGTTTTGGGAACATCTTCGCCTCTCACCCTAAGTTGTTGATATCCCGACTATAAGTCAATCTTGGAAAATAAACTAGCACCTTAGAGTTGATCAAATAGATCATCAATCCGAGGGAGAGGATATTTGTTCTTCATGGTAACCTTTTAATGTTGGCGATAATTGATGCACATCCTAAAGGACCCATCCTTCCTCTTAAAAAACAAGACTGGAGTACCCCATGTAGAGATACTAGGTTGAATGAAACCCTTGTCTAATAAATCTTCGAGTTAGAGCTTCAACTCTTCCAATTCAGCCAGACCCATCCTATAGCAAGGAATTGAAATGGGATTCGTATCCGGTAATGAATCAACAAAGTCAATTTTTCGTTTGGGAGGAACTCCTCGAAGGTCATTAGGAAAAACCTCAGTGAATTCACTCACTACTGGGACTGACTCAATAAAAGGAGTTTCACATTATAGGTCTTTAGACCTCACAACATGGTATAGACAAGCCTTGGCTTTCATATTACAAGACTTCAACCAGGAAATAATTTTACCCCTTGGCTTAGAATTTCCCCCCTTCCACTCAACAGTAGGTTCATTAGGGAATTGAAACTTCACTACCCTTGTTCTACAATCTATGGAAGCAAAGCAAGCATGAAGCCAATCCATAGCCAAGATGATATCAAAATGAAACATGTCAAGTTCTACCAGATCAGCAAGAGTACTCTATTAGGCAACATTACAAGACATTTCCTATAGACTTTTTTTGCAACCACAGAGTCACCCATTGGGGTACAAACTGAAAAGGGTTCAATCAATACATGAGAAGTACATTAAAATTCCTAGGTACCAGAGCTGTAACAAAATGATGTTTAGCACCAGGATCAAGAAATGCATAAACATTAACAGAGAAAACTTGTTACATACTAGTCACAACATCGGGAGAGTTATCTTGTTCACCCCTAGCCTTAAGTGCATTGAAACGGTTCCTTTTTGGAGCTTCAGAGCTAGGACCGCGTCGTTGAGCTTGTCCATTCCCTTTACCTTGACTTCTCACATTAGGACAATCTTTCACCATATGGACATCTTTGCGACAAACCATAGAAACTATTAGTCCCAACAAGACATTCACCCACATATTTCTTACCACACTTACAACAAGTTTGTCTTTCTTTTAATTGATCTCTCCCTTTTTAGGTTTATCATTAGAACATCTATCATTCCGATTCTCAGAGAAATTAGAAGAAACCTTATTTGAAAACCTTTTCTTGAACTTAGGCTTGTCTTGCATATCAAGCCAACTCTAAGGAGAACTACTTTCAAACGACCTTGCCTTCTTAGCTTCCCTATTATTCTTCCTTATATAACTATCCTCAACCTGTTGAGCATGAACCTCAATATAGAAAGATCCATATTATCATGAAGAATGGCTGCATGACATTCTTCTTTAATCTCTTCGAACACGCCCGCTACAAAATGACTCATCAAATCCATATCATTCGAAACCAAAGAGGAATCATATTTGGACAAATTATTGAATTTCAAGGAGTATTCCTTGCCACTCATACCTTCTTGACGAAGGTTGATGAACTCCTCTACCTTAGATTCTCTTTGCTCCCTTGGGAAGAATCTGTAAAAAAAAGGAATTATATGCTAAAAGACACATAGTGTCACAGCTCTAGAGACCCGGCATAAGAGAATCAAGAAAAGAAATGTTTCCAAGTCGTCACATAGACTCTAGCTTATAATCGTGGCGCGCTTCACAAGCATGAACAATTTACTAGGTAATGTGGTTTAGTGAAACATTGATCCTAAGGATATTTAACCTCATGCTCTGATCAAGCTTGTCACACCCGGAGAGTACACCCCAAATGTGATCGGCGTCGTCATTCTCTCAGAGGACTCAAACAAACCTCTTAGCGGTCGTCATAACATGTCAACAACTATAATTTACGGAAAATTAAAAACATTTAATACTATGTGAAGTATAGTTAGACTTCATACATAACAATCATGAAAAGTATACAATATTGTAAAAACTTTTCTCACATGTATAAAACCATCTAAAGAATACGAATATGGATTGATACAATAAATAGTCAATATTACACATAGGCCTTAATACAATAGAATCCAAAGAACATAATGGAAATACAAGTGTTCTCAAAATCTACTAATATCTTCATAAGCTAGAATATGAAAAGATTGCATCCCCAAACATGAGGAACTACCAACACTTGAAGAAAGAGTTTCAAGCTTCTTCAATCGACGTTCTTAATCTTCAATGGCCGGACACTAAATTTCTAGTAATATAAAGTAATAGGGTTAGTAAGACACATATACTAAGTATGGGTATATGCACATAACATTTACGGACATGCATGAAAAATAATCATTTATCATTTCTTTTGAAAGCATGCTAAGTCATATGAATGTCTTCAATGCACATACCATAGAACATGTACAAGTTTAGGATTTCATCAACATAAAACATGATTATTATCAAAAACATATTATCACAGATTCATGTTAATATTTCATCTTTCATAGATCATATAAACATGACATACCAAACACTTACCAATGATCCCATCCCCAACCTACAAATACAATGGTCAATTAAAACCCCATATCTAGGAGACCATAAGTAAAACTTTGCTTTATATAACTTGTACCATAAGTAGTCATCACTTCATATGACAATATAACCCAATAACATATTCATCATAATAACCAACATCATATAAGAGTAACATCATGTATCAGAAACATATATCTTTGATGTTATCATATTACATAAGAACCATCTCCTAGGACTTCCCTTAGAGTCAACTTGTGCAATGTCTATGTAGAGTCTCATACCCCAACCTATACTAAGTAGACTCCTCAAGTCATTCTATTCAATGTCCATTTACTTGTCTTTCATTATACATGTGGGAACATTCACCTTAACCGACATATACCATGTGAGCTAAACATGGAATCCGGTGTCATAAAACCCCACACCAAAAGAAGGTGGTCTATTGGACAAAGTATAACCAAACATGACATAGATCTCTAGGTAGATCTACTATCTAGTATCTTGTGGTGGAAACATAGTTCAAGAACTAGGATATGTATTAGAAACCTATAGTTCCATATTACATGGCAGGATCTATCTTATGAGAGTCATTGTGAACCTACCTTCCAACTAGGGAAGGGACACCTCTCATATCTAGTTGATCGGTGCTTAACTTAAGTCCCTTTTTTGAATAACCTTTAAGTTTTTTTTAATCATAAACTTATCATAGTTCATAGGAGATTAACTCCTTGTATAAACATGATCATGATCTCTTTAGGATCATATCAGAATTTCCTTTCATCATAACCCTTTATATGTGAGATTAACCTAACATAATCACATACTGTAAAGCATACAAGAGCATATCATAAACTTGCATTTTAGTATTCTTATCATGATCTTAGATTTTACATGTTCATAGCCCAACAGATATTCGTAGAAACACCATTCATACTTCATTAGCATATTATCATCATTCATAGGATAACATAAACATCATAGAGAAATCACAAATTTAGAAGACTTACCTCTTGCTTCCAAGTACATTATTCAAGAACTTACATTTAATTTTCAATAGTAATAACAATAACATAGTGAAATCCTAAATAGCATAGTCAATACCAACTCTTCAACTCATATAGAAGATCAATTCATACTGTAGAATAAGGGAACGGGTCATTAAAGTATTTATTCAATTTTAGTTCTAACCCAACGTCTACATATCAACAAGTAGGTACAATCCAATCAAGACTACTATTTGGGAAGATATCATGTATCATACGAGATTTAAACATTATTAATCAAATATAAGCAATTCATGTGAAATCAACGATAAAAAACCATTATTTTTCTTCGAAAGTCTAAATCTAGAGTTAGGAAGAAACCCCATTTTCTAGAGTAAAAACCCTAGACGTTTGAATTCTTGAAAACCATTTTCAAAAGGACCTCTCGGGGGAAGGAATACCAAGAGTGAATAAAACATACCTTATAGATGAAGAATCCATGAAAATTTGGTTGGAAACCTTGAAGTCTTCGTCTTCTTCCTTAAGCTCTTCTTGTTCTTCAATGGAGTTTTGAGAAAAGAGAGTGTTCCTTGTGAGACATGGGAAATTCGTTTGAATCTTATTTAGACGTGTAAAAAGTGGTCTAAAACATACCTAATATCCATATATAGTCGTCCTATGAATTATCCAAAAGACCCTTTAGTTAAATGGGTCTTTTTATGAAGTTAAATTACCAAAAATACGACTTTAACGAAACAGGGAGGTGGTTGCACATCCCGCGGCCAATTCCCATTATTTTTCTGATTTTTTTGGTTGAGGCAGTGAGGTGGGTATCAGCCTCGTGTCGCAAGTCTTCCCCTCACATCTTGGAGCAGTACACCTCGTGAGGACCGCGTGTCGCTTACTTGTTCCTCCAATTCTGCCAGGCAACCTACTCACCCATGTTTGGGTCCTCCCCAAGGACCCTTAGGGTGGTCCTTGGGTTGTCATTAACGGAATTTTGGACCCTTTATACTACATTATACCTATAAAAGGTCTCTTTACAAGTTTTGGACTTTATTTGATGCCTCAAAACCTTCACCGAAAACATAAGGACGTCAACTAGTTCAAATTAGCTAGTGTCCAGACGTCAAGGTATTTCTTTGTCGTTTTTGCTCTAACCTAATACAAATGAGCTTATTACATTAATATAGGTCTGGATAAATATCATTTTAAACATCATATAATATAATAATCACTAGTGTAAATCATGGCATGTTCAAAGTGTTACAGATCCTCTCTTGGAGTTCATCCATCCTTTCTTCACACAATCAACCTTGATGCCTGAATACACCATCTCCTCCTTGTTCAGAAGTCATTACTTTTTGGTTATGAACATTTGCCTTCAATTCAATAAAAATAGGGGGTTGGTCTTGCTTCTCTTTAACTTCTGACACTAATTTTGATTGAGCCCCATTCATCATCGCTAATCCCCCTTCTGTGGAATGCATTAGGCGAACTCACGATCGTGCAAGTGTATGTGCATCTTTTACTAGTTATTTATTCTCTACTTCAAGATGGACAGTACTTCTTGATGCTTATCATGACCAACAACAGTAACCTACTGTTCGAGTCTCTACAATCGCCTATAATATAGCAATCCAACCAATTGTTGGAGTCGTATCCCAAGGGAGCGGTTTTTAGAATATGTAGTTAATTAGAATTTCATTCTAATTAGTAGTAGCTTAAGAGATTTGCGAATAAAAACATTTTTAATTGGGGGGGGGTGTGGTGACACCAAAGTTTCAAATATCAAAATGGGGTTTTTTTTTTAACACAAGTAGTAAAAACAACTCATACGCTCAAATTTACTTCTCGAAACGAAGTAAAAGTGGTCGCATCAAGTAAAGAACCCAACTAGTGAGGTTGGTATCGTTCCCATGAGGAAAATGGTTCAGACTTAACTTTATTCTATTATTACTTCTATTTAGTCAATTATTTCCCGAAAACAAATAACTAAAGGGTTTTTTGATTAATGAAAGCAATAATCTAAATTAAAGTAAACAAGTAACAGGTTCAAGTATTGGAGTTTAACCAAGTAATGAGAGTAACTAGGGCGTAAGTGTTCCCCACAGGCTCCTAACTCGGTAATTATAGATATAACAATCCTTTCATTGTACCTTGCATGCAAAGTGATGAGTTAGGTATCTCTAAATCCTTGGTCCGGCATCTAGAGAATTTCACTCCGTACCTTGGTTCGGCTACATGTGTTGCTTTACTAAACCTTATCTTTACCTCATATTAAGCATCATATTCAATATTTGACTAAGTTGTTACTTCATACCAACCAACACTATCCTATTAGATAGTATACACTAAATCTATGTTGATAATTCTTTTCCTATTAATTTACATCCTTGGTCCGGCAAGTAGCAATAAGGCAAGTTCTAACGTTGGACATCCGTTAAAAAGACTTCTAAGCGAAAAAAATATCAATACATGCAAGACACTATTCTAGAATCGTTATTTTAGCAAGGTGTTACCTTGTTATTTACCCATGGTTCCCACAACCCTATTTATGGAGTTTAGTTAACCATGCTAATAATCACACAATTCATAATAATAATGTAAGAATTCATGCACTTACTTTTATGAGAATGAACAAAATCCAGAAATTTAGTTGAATAAATCACGAAACACCAATAATCGATTCTTGAAAAGTAATATCAAATCCCAAAATCGAAAGTTCAATACTGAGACAATAAGACTGAAAATTATCCAAGAGTCTCACCCCAAAAATGAGGTTTTACAGACTATTTATAAGAAACAAAACCTAATAAAAGAGGGAAATCTATTTAAGGAAAAATCTTCCCAAAATGCGTCTGAGTTGACGACCCTCGTGACGGACCGTTGTGGTCTTCCGTCGCTCCATGCTTAGCTCTTTTTTTGCTGCTTTTCTTCATCAACTCTCTGTTACCCTCGATGGACAGGTGTGACGGACCATTGCAATCACGAAGGTCCGTCGAGGGGCTTCGTTCCACAACACTTAGAATCTTCTGAAGATGGGTACTGAGACTACTCTCTATTAGCATTGACGAATGTGCAGGAACGATCGTCGGGACTATGACGGTCCGTCGTGAGTTTCCTTAGTCTCATACTTGGTCAGAAATCCCCAAATTCCTTCAGCAACCATTATCTTCTCACGATGGTTGACCCTTACGGACCGTCACAGCCACACGAACTATCGTGGGGTCGGTAGGTGGTCACTTCTACAATTTCAGCTCAAAATCTCTGCGTTCTCCATTGGACAGATTTCCTGGAAATAAATAGAATACTACAGCAAAAATTAATACAAAAAGGCTTTAGACACACACTAAACTTAAGGAGAAGGCAATTAAAGTACCATGAAACCACGGTACATCAACACCCTCAACTTAAATTCGTTGTTTGTCCTCAAGCGATGAACTATGGTTCACTACAAAATATTTGTACAAGAGTGTCCGTATTTTAGCTTTCTCAATCATTTGGCTATTAATCCTGATTATTCTCATTATGTTCATGTATGCTATAACTATTAGGCTTGAATTATTGAATTAGACCATGGCATAGACTAACCACAAACTGACACCTATCCTCTTCGATCTCTCACCTAGGTGCTAATTTTTCCGGTATTGTGTCCTCACTTCAAAATAACATCCTCATTTTCACTTATTAATTCAGTTTGAGTATAAGGATAACTTTTCAACACTAGCTCTCATAAAAACTTCACAACTCAATTACATATATTTCCATAGGCTTGCCCTTATTTTAACTGCTTTAAGTTCGCCATAACAACTATTAGGACGACAATAGGACTTTCTTAACTTGTAACATAGGCTCAGGGTCAGGTAGGGTATATTTAGGTATATTTTAGTGAGTTGTTTCCCTCCTTGACATATCGCCTAAGCGTCCTACCTTTTTATCGTTTTATTTCACCCTATTTCTCAATTTTTTTCACCTTGCTATTCTCCCTTTCTTCTCCTTATGTGTAAGTCACTATTCTCTTTTCTTGTCTTTATTTTGTTTTTACTCTTGAGTAACTTTTGTTTTGTTCTTTCTTCCTATTTATTATTTCAACCCCACTTTCCAGAGTATTCCTCATAATATCCACCCTCAACTCATGGCTTTGCCATGAGTCAAGACAAGGTTGTTTTCTGCATTATGCTTTTGGCATAAGCTGAGGTGCACATGTCCAAGGAGGGACCAAGGCCAACACATTGTTCCCAGAAAAGATCAAATGGGGTGAAGAAGAAAGGTCTATTTTAAGGTCAAACTATTTGGATCAATAAGGTATTACTTTGATTGGTTTTTTCTATTATTTTAGGCTAAATATTGACTATTTCGAACAAAGGCCTATGTTTCTTTCCTAATTGTCTATTACGACTTACTTTTAGCAGGAATAACCAGGCAAGTTCTAGCTCAGCACCAATGGTGGAATATTCAAATTGTCCTCAATCTCACTTGACATCTCATTACTCTACTAGATTATCAGACACCTAGTTCGAATATCAGATTTAGGGTCATGCCATAGTGTATCTCTATGTCATGCTTAGAGCCACACATTTATCAGTTACTTTGCCTAGTCATGCATCATTTTCATTACATTAGGATATCATTTCTATTTTAGCCATCATGCTTCAGAGTTATACTATGTACACGAGATATAGACATGCCGGTTCAACAATAAAAATAATCAGTCTCTTGGGGGAAAAGAATACAGGCTAGAAAACATAAAAAGTGGATCGTGAGTTGGGCTACTCATACTTCAGCCTAGCACTCACTTTCCATTTACCCACACCCCTAACAAAAAGATATGCAATTGTCCCCAATGCATAAACAAATCTAAAATAATAGAGATGTAGGTGAAGCAAACCTGAGGCGCAAAGCACCGAAGATCAACAAGCTGGTGTGTCCAATGTCCCATTTACAGGTTTTGATGCGGAGATTCCCCATCGACGGTCCTCCACAAGCTCGACGATTTGTTATGGGGGTACATCATGTGTGACCTAACTTAGAAAATTTTGAAAAACATACATGGGCACGACGGATGCTTGTGACGGTCCGTCGCAAGCGTGATGGTCCGTCGATGTGATACCTGCAAATTTAACACCCATTAAGTTATTCTTTCTGTATTTTTTGGACATTTTTTTGGACACGGACCCTAAACTATGCTCTAGCCAACACTTTTAACAAAATGAAAAAAAATATTTAGACGGGACGTTTAAGGAAATAAAATCAAAGAAACATGCAACTATAACTAGAAAGTTATTTGATGAACGAACAAGTTCGGTGGGACGATATCGCTAGCCTGATAATTCGCAGAATATGTGAATCACGGAATTAAAGTCTTAAGAGGCGGCCAATACATGCTCATCGGGGAAAGTATCATCAATTTTAGTCTTATCCCCCTACTCTTTCATTGCTTCATCTTCTAAACGGGACAAGTGATCAGCAACTTGATTTTAGGTCCAATTTCTATTAATCACCCCAATGTCAAATTCTTGCAATAGTAATACCCAAAAAATCAAACTCGGTTTCGCATCCTTCTTTGCAATCAAATATCTCAAAGCATAATAATCAGTATGCACTAAAACCCTAGTGCCAAGCAAATAGGAGAGAAATTTCTCGAAAGCAAATACTACTGCAAGGAGCTCTTGCTCATTCACGGTGTAGTTCTTTTGGCCTTCATTTAGGGATTTACTAGAATAGTAAATGGGTTGAAGGATTTTTTCCCTTCTTTGCCCAAATACCACACCAAGAGCAACCCTACTAGCATCACACATTACCTTAAATGGCTTGCTCCAATTCGGCGAAATAATGATAGGTGTAGACACCAACTTTTCTTTCAACTCACCAAATGCCTTAAGACAGGATTCATCAAAATAAAATTTACACTCTTTCTCAATCAACTTGCACAAAGGATGCACAATTTTTGAAAAATCCTTGATGAACCTCCGGTAAAAATCTGCATCCCCAAGAAAGCTTCTCACACCTTTTTACAGAGATAGGTGGGGGAAGTCTCTCTATTACTTCAACTTTAGCTCATCAACCTCTATACTCTTCTCTGAAATGCGATGACCCAATTCAATACCCTCTTTCACCATGAAGTGACATTTTTCCCAATTTAGTGCTAGATTACGATCTTCACACATCTTAAGAACCTCAGACAAATGACTCAAACATCGCTCGAAGGAGTCACCAACCATAGAAAAATCATCCATAAACACTTCAATAGTATCCTCCACCATATCGGAGAATATAGACATCATACATCTCTGAAATGTGGCGGGTGCATTGCACAACCCAAACGACATTCTCTTGAATGCAAAGGTCCCATATAGACAAGTAAAGGTGGTTTTCTCTTGATCTTCCGGTGCAATAGAAATCTTATTATACCCCCGAATAACCATCAAGAAAATAGTACCACCCCTTTCCAGCAAGTCTGTCCAACATCTGATCCATGAAGGGCATAGGAAAATGGTCTTTTTCGGATTAAATTTCCGGTAATCCATCCACACCCTCGAACCAGTCACCGATCTCATTGGAACAAGCTCATTTTTCTCATTGGAGACCACAATCATTCCCCCTTTCTTAGGCACATTGAACAGGGCAGACCCAACTACTATCAGCGATTGGATATATCACTCCGGTATCCAACAACTCAATAATTTCTTTCTTCACTACCTCTTGCATAGGTTGATTTAGACGTCTATGATGCTCAATACTTGGCTTATAATCGGGCATGACTTGAATTTTATGAGAACAAATGCCGGGATGGATCCTAATAATATCCGGAATAGTCCACCCAATAGCTCTTTTGAACCTTTTTAACACTTTCACCAAACTCTCAACTTGATGCACATTCAAATCTGATGCAATAATAACCGGCAAAGTATCATCTTTTCCCAAGAATACACACCTCAGTTGAGTTGGTAGAGGCTTTAAGTTCTAATTTTGGAGCCTCCTCAACAGACGGTTTCGTGGGTGGAGATTTGCGATGTTGCATATCTAACTCAAATTTCTTTGGTTTAAAACAAACATTACCTCGATCAAGTGCCGCGAGGTATTAAAATTGACCCATACTCTTCAATGCCATCACTATCAAAATTCATGATCACTGCCGCCAATGCTTCTACACCCAGACGCTCTTCAATTTGTACCTTAGATGACTCTTCAACTCTATAGGATATAGCAGATACCAATTGGAGGTCACCTTTCTGCCTTATGAACACACAAATGTTGAAGGTCACTTCTATATTGTTCAACCATAATTTCATCTTCCCCTTTTCCATATCAACCAAGGCTCTAGCCGTAACAAGGAATGGCCTCCCAAGAATAATGGCACCTCGAAATCGACCTCACAATCAAGAATTACAAAATCGGTTGGAAATATGAACGAATCCACTTTTACTAGCACATCAAGAAGTATACCAATGGGCCTTTTTACCGTTTGATCGGCCATTAGTAGCCGCATCACATTGGGCTTTGGGTCACCCAAACCCAACTTCTTGTAAATCGAGAGGGGCATAAGATTTATGCTTTCCCCAAGATCACATAATGCTTTCGTAAAGTGTAATAACCCGATTGTACAAGGAATAGTGAAAGCACCCGGATCTTCTTTCTTTTGCACGAGAGATCTTGTAACAATAGCACTACAGTGCTGCATTCTATAATCATCCTCAAAAGTGACTAATCTTTTCTTCGTAACCAAATCGTTCATGAACTTGGCATAATCGGGCATTTGTTGAAGAGCTTTACCAAAGGGACATTGATAGAAAGTTGTTTCAACATCGTTATAAAATGTCATTATTTACCATCCTCTGTCTTTTTTACTAACTTTTGTGGGAAAGGAGGTGATGATCTAGGCATGGGGGTCACCTTTTGGGGCACCTCAACATCTTTTACCATTTTATCTTCTAACTCACCACTAACCTCCACCACCGTATCATCATCTCTTATGACCTTTTCTACACCAGACGGCATAGGTGGGTCAATGGTTTGCTTACCACCCAGAGTAGTGATTGCCATACAATGCCCATCATTTTTAGGATTTTGGACAGTGTTGCTACGAAGAGTGCCCGGTTGCCGTGTGTTCACACTTGCAGACAATTGGGCCATTTGCAACTCAAGATGCTTAATCAAGATTGTATGAGTATAAACTTTCTGCCCTATACCCGCTAAGTCATTCCTTAACTCTTTATTGTGCTCATCACTAGAATCGAACCTCCTCATAATTTTATGCATCATATCCTCAACTCGCGCCATACTACCTCCACCATCCCTAGGAGCAACTTCACAATTTTAAGGTGGAACATAGGTCCCACTCCTATCATTTATGTTACCATAGTTACCCCGGTTTAAGTTGTTATTGTGGTTGTAATTCCCATCTCGAACATAATAGCCCTCACGGTTATAATTACCATAGTTTCGACCTTTGTTTCCTTGACCTTGGCGCCAATCTGCTGATTGGATCCTTGGGCGTTCGGTCGGAAACCCCCCGTCTGATCATTCACCGCATAGAAGTCCTCCTCATAGTAATATTCATCATTTGGCGGTGGTGGTTTAGACAAGTAGTTCACCGCATTTACCTATCCGCACCCCCAGCAACATATTTCAACACAAACCCATGCTCGGTTCTCATTTGAGCCATCTCCTCACTAAGATCATCTGTGACTGAGTTATGTGCCGATTGGACTGCGAAGGTGTTTCTCCCAGTATCTGACTTCCTAGTACTCCAAGCTTTATTATTTTGGGAGATTTTCTCTAACTTTTCAGCAATCTCGGCATAACGACACTCCCCATAAGAACCACCCGTTATCGTATCCAACACCGCTTTGTTATTATCATCTTGTCCCCAATAGAAATACTCTTTCAGAGACTCGTCATCTATGCGGTGATTTGGGACACTTCGCAAGAATTATGTAAACCTATCCCAAGAACTGCTAACTGACTCTCCCGGTAGTGACATAAAGTTGTTCACTCTGTCTTTGTGGTTTAGTTTCTTAGACACCGGGTAGTAGACTGCTAAGAAAGCATCCCTCAGTTGATTCCATGTGAAGATTGAGCTGCAGGGGAGCGCATTAAACTAGATAGCAGCCTCTCCCGTCAGTGAGAGATGAAAAACTCTTTGCCCGATTACATCCTTATTCAAATCAGGCCTCCCTACATAACTTTTGCACACTAATTTTACCTTAGCGATGTGGGCATGTGGATCCTCAGAAGTTAACCCTGAAAACAGACCTCTGGCAGTGAGCATTTGCATCAGACTACTAGTTAACACAAAAGTGTGGCAGTGTGGTAGAGGGGGAAAGACGAGTGGCCCATTAGAGTCTGTGATATTTTCATAGCCCCTATAGTACTCTTTAGGGGGTGGAGTGGAAGGTTGTGTCTGTATTTCACCTTCCCCACGAATTTCAGGTAATACAGGGTCATGAGCATGACCAATGGTGGCATTTGCGGGTCGAACTCATCACCTTCGATGCCTAAATTCTGATTCATTCTTCTTAAAGTACGCTCTAGTTCGGGGTCAGGTTCAACTACGGGTATTCCTCTACTCCGTGTGTTTGACATACAAGGAAGATAGACTTGATAAAGACAAAAACAAAAAGAAAAAGTAAAATTAGGAAAATGATTACTAAACTTCGGTGGTAAGCTTAAAGTTAAACTAAAATCCACTTTCCGCGGCAGCGACGCCAAAATTTGATATGCTCAAATTTACTTCTCGAAATGAAGTAAAAGCGGTCGCATCATGTAAAGAACCTATCTAGTGAGGTTGGGATCGTTGCCACGGCGAAAATGGTTCAAACATAACTTTATTCTATTATTACTTCTATTTAATAAATTATTTCCCGAAAACAAATAACTAAAGGGGTGTTTTGATTAATGAAAGCAATTAGCTAAATTAAAGTACACAAGTGACAGGTTCAAGTATTAGAGTTTAATCAAGTAATGAGAGTAACTAGGGCGTAAGTGTTCCCCATAGGCTCCTAATTCAGTAACTCTAGGTACAACAATCATTTCCTAGTATCTTGCATGCAAAGTGATAAGTTAGGTATCTCTAAATCCTTGGTCCGACATCTAGAGAATTTCAGTCTGCACCTTGGTCGGGATAGGTGTGTTGCTTTACTAAATCTTATCTTCACCTTGCTTGGGATAGGTGTGTTGCTTTACTAAATCTTATCTTTACCTCATATTAAGCATCATATTCAATATTTGACTAAGTTGTTACTTCGTACCAACCAACACTAGCCTATTAGATAGTATACACTAAATCTATGTTGATAATTCTTTTCCTATTATCTACCTCCTTGGTCCGGCAAGTAGCAATAAGGCGAGTTCTAATGTTGGCCAACCGTTAAAAAGACATTTAAGCGAAAGAATTATCAATACATGCAAGACACTATTCTAGAATCGTTATTTTAGCTAGGTTTTACCTTGTTATTTACCCATGGTTCCCAAAACCCTAGTTATGGAGTTTAGTTATTCATGCTAATAATCACACAATTCATAATAATAATGTAAAAATTCATGCACTTACTTTGATAAGAATGAACTAAATCCAGAAATTTACTTAAATAAATTACAAAACACTAATAATCGATTGCAGAAAAATAATATCAAATCCAAAAATCGAAAGTTCAATACTAAGACAATAAAACTGAAAATTATCCAAGAGTCTTACCCCAAAAAGGAGGTTTTTCGGACTATTTATAAGAAATAAAACCTAGTAAAAGAGGGAAATATATTGTAGGAAAAATCTGCCCAAAACGCGTCAGAGTCGACGACCCTCGTAACGGACCGTCGTGGTCTTCCATCGCTCCATACTTAGCTCTTCGTCAACTCTTTATTACCCTCGATGGACAGGTGTGACGGACCGTTGCAAGCACGATGGTCCGTCAAGGGGCTTCGTTCCACGACATTTAGAATCTTCTGAAGTTGGGTACTAGGACTACTCTCTGTTAGCATTGACGAATGTGCAGGACAAACACTCGTGGCTATGACGGTCCCTCGTGAGCTTTCGTAGTTCCACACTTGGTCAGAATTTCCCAACTTTCTTCTGCATCCATTGTCTTCTCACGACAATTGACCCCTACGGACCCTCACAATCATGACAGACCGTTGTAGAGTCCGTCAATGGTCACTTCTACAGTTTAAGCTCAAAATCTGCGCGTTCTCCTTTGGATAGGTTTCCTAGAAATAAATAGAAAACTACATATAAAATCAATACAAAATGATTTTAGACACACACTAAACTTAAGGAAAAGGCATTGAAAGTACCGTGAAACCACGGTACATCAACAACAATAAATAACAAGAAAATCATGTGTTGGAAAAAGGTCTTTGGTGTGACTGCAATACACATTGAGATAGATAGTTGGGTACATGCTTTCGATTGGAATTATGCAAGATAATAGTGATTAGGTTAATCTTTAGATGGAGATAAGTTCTCTTTCGAGCAACTTATCCCGTTTCAAGTGCGCAAGTCTCGGACACGAATTTGCCGCATGAAGGTCATCCTATGCCTTAACCCACTCACTGTTTCGAGCTGAGTGTTACGATATGGGACTAGGGTTTACCCTCTTGGCTGCCCTCATGTCGGCCCACTCCTTATGCAATCAGTCTAACGGACATGGTTTCGCGAACTCCCTCTCATGCTAGCCAATAATACATGGGTGGTTTGGTATTTTAAACTACAAATCCATTAAATTAAACCGCAACCACTAGGTGAAATCACCTTTAAAATATATCAAACCTATCAACAAACAAGACCGAACAATAATATCAACTCCTATATGCTAAATCACACTGTTGACACCAAATTTTGGTGTGATAGATTTAAAATTACTACTTTATGAGTATTTTATTTAATATAGTTCAAAATACATGTTATGTCATTTTAATGCAATTTGTGGATAATCATCTCTTTTCTCAAAGTATTAGGATTTTTATCGCTTGTTCTGGTTATATTATTTTGTCACAACTAGATGTTCAAATATTTGTTCATTTTGTTTTTTAAAATCATTATTTTTGTTAAAATGCATTTTTTACATGTAATTGATTACGTTAATTACGTTATTTCATATTCATTTTTTTGTGTTACATTATTAATATAAATTTTGATATTTTTCGCATTCTAAAAATTCATTCAAATCTAATACATTTGTATACACATCAACAATTTTTGGGTCACAATCTTAACACCATAGCTTAGACCCATTTTTAATAATTCCTATATGTAGAACATCTGACTCAATAGATTAAGGGATGGATAAGAATTTAAGGGTTATTTTACATGATTTTATTGTTCATTATTTTCCGGTGGCAGGTCACCGAAGTTTTACATAAATCCGGCGAGTCAACCCCCAAATCCCCATTTCGTTTTCCCAATTTTTGGGTAAACTACAATTTTTCCACCAACATCCATGAATTTTGGAAACTAGCTTCTCTCTTCCATTTCCATTTCCATTTCTTACCAGCAACCATGACCACCCAAAAACTCATTTTCTTTTATTTATCCGACAAATAACCAGCCCTCAACCCCCCGTTCTCCCTCAATAAACATCCAAACCCATGATAACATCCAGACACCCCCATACCTCAAACCTTCTTAAAATCCCAACGAAAAACCGAACAAAAAACGCGAACTCCATGCTCTTTTCTATCTCCGGCAAGGAGCTCCAAGCTCTCATGAACAGGAGCAAGCCAACAACTCTTAAATCCTCTCTTCTCCTCCTCTTTCCTGCCAGCAAATAACAACCAAAACCCCTTTGTTTCTTCCCATTTTTCCAGCTACCAATAGCTCCGATGAACCGGAGCTAAAAGAACCAGTCCCTTCCCCTTTTCCCTTTTCAATTTTTGTTTGGATTTGCAGGTGTTTTTACCATTAACTCCGGCGAAGCGAGCAAAACTGCAAGTTACCAGACATCAACAACATCAATAACAACTGAACAAATCAGTGAGCCAAACGCCAAGCAGATCCGGCGAAATCACAACATCACTCCATCAATGAGCTCTTTTTCCAGCAAAACTCCATAGGAATTTCATTATCTTTTACCTTCTTTTACCTTTTCATATAAATTATTACAGTATTTTGAAAATCTGCTCTATTTTGATTATATTTTTTGTATGTTATTTATTTAAAATATGTGTTGCGGTTTTATGTATTTGAAAATTATTTTCCTTTTTATTGGAAGAGCTCAAAGTCCAAACACTCTTATTTTCTTCCGTTACCCCATGTTATTGATATTTTCCAGTAGATTTCTCTTTTATTTAACCTTATTCTGATCCTATTTTATTTTAGTTTATTTTTAGTGATTTACTATTTTAGATAGTATATTACTTTATTTATCTTTCATTCATTGATGACAACGAGTTGATGTTTGTTTTATTTATGATTGTTGTTATAGCTTTTTTTAATATCTTATTTTTATTTTGTTCAATGTTTTATATTTGTTTTAAGAAATTTTCCGGTGAATCGTTTTGCCCCAATTTGTTACTATTGATGTTGTTATTGAATATAATATTGTTGTTTGACGGAGTTAAGCTATATTGAGGGAATCTTTTTGTCTCAATCAATCAAGAATGCCCAATAAAAGACCCTTCTCTTCCATTTATGAAGATTTCGCCGCCAGTCCTTCTCAATCGACCGAGCCTTTTTTTAACTTTAACTACATGAATTTTATTGAGAGTTGTTGGCCCAAGTTACTCATTTTGTTTGAGGTTAATTTTAGATATTTTGGGATTTATTGAATTGTTTTACGTTAAATTGGCCAATGATAAAAAAATTTCGTCGGTTTTAGAGGTCTTTTAATTTTTAAAAGACGGAAATTTAGTTTAGGTTTATATATTTTATATGTTAAAATACACCGATGAAGGAATTACAGTCCATTTCCAAGACCTTTCATGTTAATATGACGGATTTTTATTTTTAAGTTGTTATTTATGTTATTCAATTTTATTCATATTTATTTATTACTAACACTTCTACTAAGTGTTTTTTACCGGTACTCGAAGGTGCTTTACATTCGAGTTATTCGAATTATACTCTTTTTCATTATTGTATATTGTTCACGATAAGCAAATTAAGGCCGATTCCTATATTACTGTTTAGCATATTACATATGTATATTGTATGATTATTTTATTTGTACATTATTTTATCCTCCTGTATTTGAAAAAAATGAATTCTGTCGTGACCCAAATTTCTGGATTCCGAAGGATGACTAACCCTTTCCTTCTGAATAATTTGAACCCTTTACCTAGAATCAATTGGTTTCGTAGACATTTTTAAAACTAATTTATTAATTGGATTCCTACTTTTCCAATAAAATTAGGCGGGGATTCTGTTTTCCCTTTTTACCCCTTTTAACACATTTTGAAATATTTAACTAATTCCTTTTAATTGAGTCACAGCGACGTTGCGCCATCTCAATGGGATGTCAACAAAATTGCGACTCCGCAGGGGATATAAATGTTCTAACCATTATGGGTTCACTTATTCAATTTGAGGAGATTATTCTTTATTGTTTTAGTGATTATGTCTTGTATATTTTGTTGATTATTTGCATATTCTACTCAGTATTTATTCATTACTTGTTGTATATTGTTATTGCATTCAAGACATATTCTAACATAAATACAGTATATTAAAGAATAGTTTTGCAGAATCACAACCGGTTTTTTTTATACTTAACACTTTTTTCGGAATTATCTAAAATTTATTGGTTCGTCATGCATCTAATTGTCGCTGTGAGTTCCTACCTAAGTTGTCCACTTGGGTTTGCGATCTTTCAAACCCACTCCTAGTCACCTAGTTTTTAAACATTCATAATCTTAGTTCAATATCCATTCAAGTTACAATCAATTTGAACTGTTTTTGATCTGATTCCTGCTTCAACAGGATTCGTAGGCGCAATAAGGGCTCGCTCATCTTACCCGTAAGCTTTTTAAAATTATAAAACAGACACTCGGGTAAAATATTTTGAGGTGGTCTCCAAAATTTTTATAACGGAGATAATTGTTACAAGATTAAATACCAGAGGTTGTTAAAGCTGAAACAGGGCAAACTTTTTAAGAAATGCCCTAATGAATTTCAACAAGTTTGTACACAAACTTCGGATTTATGAGGCATCACTACCAGTTCATTTGTATCTTTGTATTACTTTTTATATATGATGTTACATTCTTTGTACATATATATCTTTGATCTTAGTTATTTTACATTCCATTAAAATGATGATTTTATTAGATTTTTTCTTTTAGTTGGGTTGTCCGCCCTTCAATGTGACTCGATTTTTTTTAGTTTTATCTTTAATTGATAAAAGGATTTTTGTTAAGTTTGGGTGGACTGCCCTTTAATGTGACTTATTCGTTTTTCATTTCAATCTCTCCCTTTCAAAAATTAAAATAAAATTGTTTGATACTTTTTAAAGTTGTGCTATCCGTTCTTCAATGCGACTCATTGATCTTTTTTTACTTTTTCTTTAATTAATGAAAAGGATTTTTGTTAAATTTGGGTGGTCTTCCCTTTAATATGACTCACAAATTTTTCGTTCTGGTTAAATTTTATTTAAATATTAAAAAAAAATTGTTAAATTTTGATTGTCTACCCTTATTGGGTTCGATATTCTTTATTCAAAAGATTTTTTATTTTTTTTTATACTTTTAAGTATTTATATTTTGAAATCATTTTTTGACTTGGTTGGTGCCAACACAGTTCAAGTGTGCCTGTGAAAAATAATTCGTACAATCGTGATGATTGACTTCTTGTTAAACCATATATTCTTTCACTACCTCTCATTCGTACTTTTGTTACATTTGAAAATATTCTCTTGCATACACTCAAGATTGAACAAAATCAGATTCATTGTTTCATGTGTATTGTATGGTGAATTTTGAATTAAATTCAATTGTTTTGCATTGTTGATCTAGAACTTGGCCTAAATGTTGTTGAAGAGAAATTTTGAGTAATGTCTGATTTAAAAAATGAGTGTATTAAACCTTTTTGAACGGACAACCACATATTAGTTTATACCCTTGCTAAATGCTTGTACACACAAATCCTCTTTTTCCTGACTTTCTTTAGCGCATTGAAGACACACAAGTTTAAAAATAAGATTCAAAGTTTAAATTTGTCAAATACAAAAATAATCAAAGTCCCTGAAAGTCAAGAATACAAAAAAAGACTTCAAAAGAAAGAAAGAAAGAAGAGTTTAAAATTCCCCACAAGTTCAAACAGGCCATGTTTCAACAAAAGAAAAGATTTACTCTAAATAAAAACTAAGAATGTTCAAAAATGAAAAAAGGGGGAAAAACTCAAACAAGCATAGTTTCAAAGAAGTGAAGAAGTGGTAAAGAAGGTACAACAAGGAGAATCAAATGCCGAAAGCATAACAAATGTTCTAAGCACCAATTTAGTGAAATGCTCAAGAAAAGATTTAGTCACTTTTAACCCAAATGATTAGCCTACCCATTCTAAGCCTACGTTAAAAGCTATTAATAAGACCTACATGATTTTAGTTCAAATATTATCACATTAGTGGAGATTTGCATGAAGGTTAAGCTTATGGTATCACAATTGCATGCGTTGAACATTTTTCTGAGTGTGAGTATGCTTTTCTAGATGTTCCCAAATCAAAACACTTTAAATTTGTGTAAATTAAAACTTTCTTTCTTGTGAGGGAAGCTGAAAAATCATGATGTTAGATCGAGTTCAAGGCCTTTGTTTGTTGCTAGATGGATAAATCTTGTTGTTACTTTTGCACAAATTAGGTACCTCTTGAATCCATAGGATTTACCTAGAAATCAATCTCAGTTGAAAGATAAAGAATTCTAAGAAATTCTTGCACAATACTTTGCTGGTGTAAGTTAAAATATGTTTCACTGTTTATAAAATAAGCTTGAAACAAACTTTTCAATTTTTTGTTCACAGAAACTTTGTGGACTGTTTCATTGTTGATATTTGTCCAAATAACTTTGTGGACCGTTTCAAAATTCAAATTGCATTTTTGGTAGTAATACCCTTCAAAATGACATATTTTTATTTTTCGGTAGTCATATTCTTCAAAATGACATCTCTTAAATTTGGGTCGTCGTACCCTTCAAACTGATATCATTTTAAATTTATGCCACATATTTGTCCATACCAACTTCGTGGACCGTTTCATAATTGATATTTGTCCAAATAACTTTGTGGAACGTTTTAAAGTTCAAATTGCATTTTTCGGTAGTCATACCCTTCAAATTGACATCATTTTAAATTTTTATATTCGTCCAAATAACTTTGTGGACGTTTCAAAGTTTAAATTATATTTTTGGGTTGTCATATCCTTCAAATGAAATCTTTTTATTTCTGGTTGTCATATCCTTCAAATGACATCTTTTAATTTTTGGGTCGTCATATCCTTCAAAATGATATCTTTTTAGATTTAGGGATTTTCATACCCTACAAATTGACATCATTTTAAAAAAAATTATGTTGTGATATTTCTCCAAATTAACTTGTTGACTGTTTCATTGTTGATACTTGTCCAAATAAACTTTGTGGCCAGTTTCATCCTTGATATTCGTCCTTATAACTTTTTGGACCGTTTCAAAGTTTAAATTATATTTTTAGGTCGTCATATCCTTCAAAATGACATCTTTTTATTTTTGGGTCGTCATACCCTTCAAAATGACATCTTTCATTTTTGGATTGCCATATCCTTCAAATGACATATTTTTAAATTTGGGTAGTCATACTCTTTAAAATGATATTCTCTTTAATTTATTTAGTCATACCCTTCAAAATGATATCTTTTTAGATTTAGGTCGTCATACCTTTCAAAATGATATCTTTTTTAAAACAAAATTAAATAAAATTGTTATCTCAAATAAAATAATACTTTTCAAATTGATTTGTCATGCCGTTCAATATGACACTTTTTATTTAGTTATTTAGTTTTAAATTGCCATATTTTTAACTCATAATGTTATTAAGTTAATTGCCCCAGCTGTTAATTACCTTATCCATATGAGGTCATAATTGCATATTTTATGTTTCTTTTATGTTATATTTGTTACTAACATTGTTCTTGCATATTTTGTGATACACCATTCATATTAAGTTCAAGATTGGGTTCTCATCTCCCTTCAAATGACACGTTAAGTTTAAGAATGGGTTGTCATCACCTTTCAAATGACACGTTAAGTTTAAAATTGGACTGTCATCTCCCTTCAAATGACATGTTATATTCAACTTGGTCTTAAGGAAATTATTAAATCTGTGTTTCTGGTGGAGATAAAAATCTTTGTGATTTTATACTCTTTTAAGTCTGCAATTATAGTTTATTGCTTACTTATATTGTATCAATTCTGTTTATCAGAAATGGCAAACACTGGTGTTACAGTGGTTGTTGCTGCACCAACCCGAACTCTTGTACCACAAGCAGAGAAACCGGGTAAATTCGCAGGTGTGAATTTCAAAGGATGGCAGCAATGAGTATTTTTCTGGCTTGCCACTCTTAGTCTACAAAAATTTACAAGTGAAGATACTCTAGTTTCTGTTGATGATATGCCAGACAGGGAAAAATTCATAATTATTGAAGCATGGAAACAGTCAGACTTCTTATGTAAAGGTTACATTTTGAGTGCTTTAGAGGATGACTTATATAATGTCTATAGTGCAATAACAACTGCAAAAGAGTTGTGGAATGCACTTGAGAAGAAATATAAGACCGAAGATGCATGCTTGAAAAAGTTTGTGGTCGCAAAGTTTTTAGACTATAAAATGGTAGATAGTAAAATTGTTGGATCACAAGTGCAGGAACTTCAACTTATTCTCCATGATCTGATTCCTGAAGATATGGTAGTAAATGAAGCTTTTCAAGTGGCTGCAATGATCGAGAAGTTGCCTCCTTCGTGGAACGATTTCAAGAATTATCTAAAGCACAAGCGTAAAGAAATGAAGCTTGAAGATCTTGTGATTCGGCTCAAGATTGAGGAAGATAACAGAAATGCCGAAAAGAAGTCGCGTAATATTTCAACAATCATTGGAGTTAATATTGTTGAAGAAGCTCCTACCCAAGACAAAAAGAGAAAGAAGTCCAACGGGCAGAAGTCAGAACAGGCCAAGAAGAAATTCAAAGGCAACTGTTATAATTGTGGCAAGGCTGGTCATAAATCTTCTGATTGTCATGCTCCAAGAAAGGAAAAAAACTAAGGCAAAGGCAAAAATCAAGCAACCATCGTGGAAAAGATGGAAGATGCAGATGACTTGTGTGCAATGATATCGGAGTGTAACTTAGTTGGAAATCCCAAGGAGTGGTTTCTCGACTCAGGTGTCACTAGACATATTTGCTCTGCGAAAGAAGTCTTTGCAACGTAGACTCCTGTTGAGTACAATGAAGATTTTTTCATGGGAAACTAAACAACAGCAAGGATTGCAGGAACTGGAAAGTAATGTTGAAAATGACATCCGGCAAGGTGTTGACTTTGAACAATGTTCTGCATGTCCCTACTATTAGGAAGAATTTAGTTTCTGCTGCACTACTCGTTAAGAACGGGTTTAAGTGTGTCCTAGTTAGTGATAAAGTTGTAATAAGTAAGAATGAAATGTTCATAGGAAAGGGCTACCTCAATGCTGGTCTTTTCAAACTAAATGTAATGGTAGTTGACAATATAAATAAAAATTCTGCTTCTGTTTACTTATTGGAGTTAAGTGAGTTATAACATGCCCGTTTGGGACATGTAAATTACAAAGCCTTGCGAAAATTGGTTAATCTAGAAGTATTGCCTGATTTTAAATGCGAAAAGTCGAAATGTGAAATTTGTGTCGAAAGTAAGTTTGTTAAACATACTTACAAGTCTGTTGAAAGAAATTCTAAAACTTTAGACTTAATTCACACAGATATATGCGATATGAAGTCAACACCATCTCGTGGTGGAAAAAAGTATTTTATATCTTTTATTGATGACTGCTCTCGATTTTGTTATGTATATTTGCTTAATAGTAAGGATGAAGCATTTGATGCATTTAAGCAATACAAAAATGAAGTGGAAAACTAATTGAATCTAAAGATAAAAATGATTCCGAATGATAGGGGTGGAGAATATGAATCTCCTTTTGCAGAGATATGTTTGGAATATGGTATTATTCATCAAACTACTGCACCTTATACACCACAGTCAAATGGTTTGGCAGAACGGAAGAACAGAACATTAAAGGAAATGATGAATGCCTTAATGATCAATTCTGGTTCACCGCGAAATCTTTGGGGGGAAGCCATCCTTACAGCTAATAAAATACTCAATAGAGTACCCCATCGAAAAACACAATCAATTCCATATGAGTTGTGGAAAGGAAGAAAACCCAACTTGAAATATTTCAAAGTGTGGGGGTGTTTAGCCAAGGTAGAGGTTCCTTTACCTAAGAGGGTTAAAATTGGACCCAAAACAATAGATTGTGTCTTTATTGGGTATGCTGTGAATAGTAAAGCCTGTCAATTTTTTGTTCACAAATCTGATAATCCCGAGATTCATGTTAATACGATAATTGAATCAGATAATGCAGAGTTTTTTTAGAACATTTATCCGTATAAAACTGAAAGTGAGTCAACAAGTGAAAGACCTAAACGACCACGAGAAGAATCAATGGAAAATATTCTAACTAGTGAGGAACCTAGGTGGAGTACTCGACAATGAAAATCTGTTTATTTCGGACCATATTTTGTAGCACTATTGCTTGAAAATTAGCCTCAAACATTTAAAGCAGCTATGTCTTCGTCAGAGTCAACTTATTGGAAAGAAGCAGTCAATAGTGAGATTGAATCAATTTTAAGCAATCAAACTTGGGAATTGACTGATCTTCCTCCAGGAAATAAACCTTTAGGATCAAAGTGGATTTTTAAAAGGAAAATGAAATCTGATGGGACTATTGACAAATATAAGGCTAGACTGGTAGTCAAAGGGTACAGACAAAAGGAAGGTCTGAACTACTTTGACACATACTCACCAGTAACAAGGATAACATCAATTAGGATGTTAATAGCACTAGCAGCAGTGCATGATCTTAAAATCCACCAAATGGATGTAAAGACAACCTTCTTAAATGGAGAGTTAGAGGAAGAAATTTACATGGAACAACCTGAAGGGTTTATAGTTTCTGGTAAAGAAAAGAAAGTGTGCAGACTTGTGAAGTCACTTTATGGACTCAAGCAAGCACCCAAACAATGACATGCTAAATTTGATCAAATAATGTTGGCAAATGGATTCAAGATTACCGAATGTGATAAATGTGTTTACATTAAAAACGTTATGAATCATGAAGTCATTGTTTGTTTGTATGTTGATGACATGTTAATAATGAGTAAAGAAATTGATGATATAAATGCTACTAAGCGCATGTTCTCCAGCAAGTTCGATATGAAAGACTTAGGAGTTGCTGATTTGATCTTAGGGGTCACGATTATCAAAACTCCCCAGGGACTAGATCTCTTTCATCGATCCTAAACAAACAAGGGCAAGTAGTTGACACGAAATTTCGGTCTAATAGTTTTAAAATTAGTAATTTTTTAATATTTTATTTTAAATAGTTCAAAATAAATATTTTGTCATTTTAATGCAATTTGTAGATAATCATCCTTTTTCTGAAATTATTAGGATTTTATCGGTTGTTATGTTTATATTATTTTGTCACATCCAGATGTTCAAATATTTATTCATTTTTTTTTATATAAAATCACTATTTATTTTAAATTGCATTTTACAAGTAATTGCTATGTTCATTAAGTTTTTTGATATTCATTTTTTCTCATTTACATTGTTAATATTCATTTTGAAATTTTGTGCAGTATAAAAAGTCATTCAAATCTAAATACATTTGTATACACACCAACAATTTTTGGGTCACAAACTGAATGCCATAACTTAGACCCATTTTAAATTATTCCTTATATATGGAATATCTGTCTCAATAGATTTGGGAGTGTATAATAATTTAAGGAATATTTTACATGATTTTATGGTTCATTATTTTTCGGTGGCAGATCACATGAGTTTTGCATGAATCCGGCGAGTCTACCCCCAAAACCCCATTTTGTTTTCCCAATTTTTTGGTGAAACTACAATTTTTCCACCAACATCCATGAATTTTGGAAACCAAACTTCTCTCTTCCATTTCCATTTCCTTTTCTAACCAGCAACCATGACCACCCAAAAACCCATTTTCTTTTCTTTCTCCGACAAATAGCCAGCCCTCAAAACCCCATTCTTTCTTCTCCGTTCTCCCTTAATAAACCTCCAAACCCATGAAAACCATCCAGACACCCCCACACCTCAAACCTTCCTAAATTCCAACGAAAAACAGAACAAAAAACACCAACTCCTTTCTCTTTTCTAACTCCGGCAAGGTACTCCAAGCTCTGATGAACACGAGCAAGCCAACAACTCTTAAATCCTCTCTTCTCCTCCTCTTTCCCGCTAGCAAATAATCACCAAAATCCCTTTTGTTTCTTCCCATTTTTCCAGCTAGCAATAGCAAGATAAACGGACCAGTCCCTTCCTTTTTTCCCTTTTCATATTTTGTTTGGATTTGCAGGTGTTTTCACCTTTAACTCAGGTGAAGCGAGCAAAACTGGAGCAAAAGTCCAAGTTACCAGAGAACAACAACATCAATAACAACTGAGCAAATCAGTGAGCCAAAGCTCAAGCAGATCCGGCAAAATCAAAACATCACTCCATCAATGAGCTCTTTTTCCACCTAAACTCCATAGTAATTGCATTATCTTTTACCTTCTTTTGTATTTTCATATAAATTGTTTTCGTATGTTTGTATTTTGAAAATCTGCTCTATTTTAATTTTTTTGGTGTTACTTACTTAAAATATGTTGGCAGTTTTTATGTATTTGAAAATTATTTTCCTTTTTATTGGAAGAGCTCAAACTTCAAACAATCTTATTTCTTCTGTTACCCCATGATTATTGATATTTTTTCAGTATATTTCTCTTTTGTTTAAGCTTATTCTGATCCTATTTTATTTTAGTTTATTTTTAGTGATTCACTATATTAGATAGTATATTATTTTATTTATTTTTCATTCTTTGTTGACTACGAGTTGATGTTTGCATTATTTATGATCGTTGTTATAGCTTTTTTTAATATCTTATTTTTATTTTGGTCAATGTTATATATTTTTTTAAAAAAATTCCGGTGAATCGTTTTTCCCCCATTTGTTACTATTGATGTTGTTATTGATTATTATATTGTTTACTCATTTTGTTTGAGGTTAATTTTAGATATTTTCTGATTTATTGAATTGTTTTATGTTAAATTGTCCAATGATAAAAATATTTCATCGGTTTTAGAGGTCTTTCAATTTTGAAAAGACGAAAATTTAGTTTCGGTTAATATATTTTATATGTAAAAATACGTCGATGAAGAAATCACAGTCCATTTCCAAGTCCTTTCATGATATGACGGATTTTTATTTTTAGATTGTTATTTCTGTTGTTCAATTTTATTCATATTTATTTATTACTAACACTTTTACTAAGTGTTTTTATGGGTACTCAGAGGTGCTTTACAACCGAGTTATTCGAATTATACTCATATTCATTATTGTATATTGTTCACTATAAGCAAATTTAGGTCGATTCTTATATTACTGTTTTATCATATTACTTGTGTATAGTGTATGATTCTTTTATTTATACATTATTTTATTCTCCTCTATTTTAAAAAAAATGAATTTCGTCGGGACCCAAATTTGTGGATTACGAATGATGACTAACCCCTTTCCTTCTGAATAATTTGAACCCTTTACCTAGAATCAATTGGTTTCATAGACATTTTTAAAATTAATTTATTAATCGGTTTCTACATTTCCAATAAAATTAGGTGGTGATTCTCTTTTCCCTTTTTACCCCTTTTTACTCATTTTAAAATATTTAAGTAATTCTTTTTTAATTCAGTCACCGCGACGTTGTGCCGTCTCAAAGGGATGTCAACAGAATGACGACTCCACAAAGGATATAAATGTTCTAACCATTATGGTTTCGTTTATTCAAATTGAGGAGATTATTCTGTTATTCTTTTATTGATTTTGTCTTGTATATTTTGTTGATGATTTGCATATTCTACTCATTATTTATTAATTACTTGTTGTATAATGTTATTGCTTTCAAAACATATTCTAACATAAATACAATATATTCAAGAAAAGTTTTGCGAAATCGCAACCGGATCTTTTTATACTTAACATTTTTTTCGGAATGATCGAGAATTTATTTGTTCGTCATGCGTCTAAGATCGTCGTGAGTTCCATCCTAAGTTGTCCACTTGGGTTTGCGGGCTTTCAAAAACCACTCCTGGTCACCTAGTTTTGGAACATTCATAATCTTAGTTCAATCTTCATTCAAGTTATAATCTATTGGAACTGCGTTTGATATGATTCCTGCTTCAACAGGATACATAGGCGCCGTAAGGGCTCATCATCTTCCCCGTAAGCTTTTTAAATCTTTAAAACTGTAACTGGGGTAAAATATCTTGAGGAGGTCTCCAAATTTTTTACAAAGGAGATAGTTGTTACAAGATTAAATAACACAGGTTGTTTAAGCTAAAACATGGGTAAAGTTTTTAAGGAATGCCCTAAAGAATTTCACCAAGTTTGTACATAAACTGCAGATTTATAAGGCATCATTACGAGTTAATTTGTATCTTCGTGTTACTTTTTGTATATAATGTTACATTCTTCATATATATCTATGATTTTAGTTATCTTACATTCCATTAAAATGATGATTTTATTAGACATTTTCGTTTAGTTAAGTTGTCTTCCCTTCAATATAACTCTATTTTTTTTTGCTTTCTCTTTAATTGATATTTGTTTTTTTAATTTGGGTGGTCCGCCCTTCAATGTGACTTATTCATTTTTCATTTCAATTTCTCCCTTTCAAAAATTAAAATAAAATTGTTTGACATTTTGTAATGTTGTACTATCCGTCCTTCAATGTGACTCATTTATTTTTTTATTACAATTTTTTGTTAAATTTGGGTGGTCCTCCCTTCAATATGACTCCGTCATTTTACATTCTTGTAAAATTTTCTTTGAATATTAAAAAAAATGATAAATTTGGATTGTCCGCCCTTCAATGTGGCTCATTGGTTCTTTTATTTGTTTGTTTTTCTTTCAAAAATTTCATTTGTTATTCGAAAAATATGTTATGCCATATCTGAAAGAACTACGGAAACCTGATTCTTATTAATGGGATAAATAGGCAACCCTTATTGAGTTCGATATTCTTTATTCAAAAGATTTTTTATTTTTTTTATACTTTTAGTATTTATATTTTCTGATATCATTTTTTGACTTGTTTTGTGCCAACACAGTCAAGTGTGACTGTGAAAAATAATTTGTACAATCGTGAAGATTGACTTCTTGTTAAACCATAGATTCTTTCGCTAACTCTCATTCGTACTTTTGTAACATTTGAAAATATTCTCTTGCACACTCAAGATTGAACAAAACTAGATTCATTGTTTCATGTGTATTGTGTGGTGAGTATTGAATTAAATTCAATTGTTTTGCATTGTTGATCTAGAACTTGTTCTAAATGTTGTTGAAGAGAAAATTTGAGTACTGTTTGATTTGAAAAATGATTGTAGATTTTCTTTGATACGTTTGATCCTTTCAAAGCCTACCAAATGACATTAAATCCTTAGTGTGTCCCACTTTGAGCTTTAAACATTTTTTTTGGACAACCACATTTTAGTTTATACCATTTCTAAATGCTTGTACACACTCATCCTCTTTGGCCTGACTTTCTTGAACGCACTAAAGATGCACAAGTTTCAAAATAAGATTCAAAGTTTAAAATTGTCAAATACAAAAATAATCAAAGTCCCTGAAAGTCAAGAATAAAAAAAATGGCTTCAAAATAAAGAATGAAAGAAAGAAGAGTTGAAAAATCCCCACAAGTTCAAACAAGACAAGTTTCAACAAAAGAAAAGATTACTCCAAACAAAAATGAAGAATGATCAAAAGATAATGACGAGGGGAAAAACTAAAACAAACAAAGTTTCAAAGAAGTGAAGAAGTGGTAAAGAAGGGACAACGAGGAGAATTAAATGCCAAATGTGTAATAAATGTTGAAAGAACCAATTTAGTGCAATGCTCAAGAAAAGATTTAGTCACTTTTAACCCAAATGACTATCCTACCCATCCTAAGCCAACATTAAAATCTATTAACAAGACCTACGTGATTTCAATTCAAATGTTCTCACATAAGTGGATATTTGCATGAAGGTTAAGCTTATGGTATCACACTTGCATGCGTTGAACATTTTTCTGAGTGTAAGTCTGCTTTTTCAGATGTTCCCAAACAAAAAAAACTTTAAATGTGCGTAAATTAAAAATTTGTTTCTTGTGAGGGCACCTGAAACATGATGTTAGGTCTAGTTCAAAGCCTTTGTTTGTTGCAAGATGGATAAATCTTGTTGTTACTTAAGCACAACTGAGGTACCTCTTGAATCCATATGAGTTACCTCGAAATCAATCTCAGTTGAAAGATAAAGAATTGTAACAAAAGTTTTGTACAATACTTTGTTGATGCTAACCAAGTTAAAATATGTTTCACTGTTTATAAAATAAGCTTGAAACCAACTTTTCAATTTTTGTTTATACCAACTTTGTGGACTGATTAATTGTTGATATTTGTCCAAATAACTTTGTGGACCGTTTCAAATTTCAAATTGCATTTTTGATAGTCATACCCTTCAAAATGACATATTTTTATTTTTCGGTAGTTATACCCTTCAAAATGACATCGCTTAAATTTGGGTCGTCATACCCTTCAAATTGATATCATTTTAAATTTATGCCCTATATTTGTCAATAACAACTTTATTGACCGTCTTATTATTGATATTTCTGTCCAAATAAGTTTTGTTGAACGTTTCAAAGTTCAAATTGCATTTTTCGGTAGTCAAACCCTTCGTATGAACATCATTTTAATTTTTTGTCATCATATTGGTCCAAATAACCTTGTGGACGTTTCAAAGTTTAAATGATATTTTTGGATTGTCATATCCTTCAAAATGACATCTTTTTATTTTTGTTCGTCATATCCTTCAATTTTGTGGACAGTTTCATCATTGGTATTCGTCCATATAACTTTTTTGACCGTTTCAAAGTTTAAATTATATTTTTGGGTTGTCATATCCTTCAAAATGAATCAAGACTCCCCAAAAAATTAGTTAAGTCTTGAACGACAGATGGAGTTATGGTTCGTAGGTCACACGATGGATTGTTAGTCATGGCCATCATTTGGTCGGACAGGAACATATCCTGGGGTCTTTTGGTCTTATCCCACTTCGTTTAAACCCTAAGTTACATTTTTTGACCCTAAATAATTAGATTTTGGTAAGTTTAATCCTAGAAATATAATTAAAGCATATCTAAGTCAAATCATTAAATCAAAAGTTAAAAAATAAGAATCAAGAAATGAGAAAAAGGCTCAAGAACCCTAGTTCAAGAACGCAACAAGTTCCAATAGTTCTAGTCCTGAAACATAAGTATTTTCCCGAAGATTACATCACCAGGTATATGGGATTTCACTAGTGGCTTCCTTTCACCCATTGGGTCCCTTGTTTTCAGTCAGATTCTTGATTCCCATATCATGATTAGATTTAGGGTTTCTTGAACTTCAACAAGACTTTATGAATTTATTATTTTAATTTTTCAAATTAGATTATTATGTTATTATTCATTTCATTGCATGAATTTTAGAACCCTACCTATGTATTTTTTTAGTTTTTGAATTACACATGCTAGGTCAGATATTTGAGACATTTCAGGTATACATGCCTCAGTTATAAATGCATAATTACCAGATTAATTATTGTATTCTCAGTTTGCACGTTCAGTTTCGAGCTATCTAGTATTTACAGAAACTCAGACATAATCTGTTAATTTACAGTATTCATTAGGAGAAACATAAGACCGATTTGGAATAGGGTTCAGCGTACCCAATTAGTCCCATATATACTAGCCAAGTAGATTGTAAGTACCCTCTGTGGGTAATTACTTTAGTGATCACACCAGAATGCCTTTATACCTTTGGCAGGGTATATTGGGTCCTCTCGATGGGGCATATGCATCGGACTGCACATATTGCTCATGTGATTTTATTATGGGTTAGTAGTAGCTCCCACAGATCAGTCAGACTCTTTACATTGATCATTTATCATTATATTCAATATATTCAGTTTCAGTATGTTATAAATTGGTCATTGCATTCAATTAGGTCCGAATTCAGTTATCATGTCAGATTATTATACTTGGTTTTATGCTTGTTCAGTTATGTTCTATTTCAGCTTTACTCTATCCAACATACTCAGTACCTTTCAAGTATTGACACATACGTGCACTACATCTTCTCATGATGTAGGTTCAGGTTCTCAGTATCTAGATCACTCATTGATCGATTTTTGATCTATAATTCAGCAGATTCAGTGGTGAGTCCTCATTCTCCGAGGACAAGAGTCATGAGTGTCATTTTAGTCGTTAGTTATTTTGTTTTAGTTTTTGCTAGATTTAGTTAGGGACTTGTCCCTGTATTTCTAGTCCAGTTTAGAGACTTATTTCAGACATAGTTAGATTCAGCTTAGTGTTGAGTTAATATTTCCTTTGTATGAAACTATTTGTTTTCAAATATCTAAGTTATAGAATATGGGTATTCCCCATCTTTTCAGATTTAATTATGATTTAGCTTCTGCATCAGCTTATTATCTTTAGTGTGCTCATGATCATGCAAGCATGGTTAGCTTGGGATCAATTGTGGTTCTAAGTTACGTGTCCGTGTCTCCGGGGTAGCTCGGGGCGTGACAAAACATGGTATCAGAGCACTAGGTTCAAGAGTCCTAGGATTTCTTAAAAAGCCTCACTAAGTAGAGTCCTTTCCATGGGTATGAAGTGCACCACATCTAATGAGAGGGAGGCTATGAAGTGTTTTAGGAAAAACTTCGCTTTCTTGTTACTCTTATCATGTGTAAAGTATGATCAAATTCCACTCTAGATTGACGTTCTACGCTTAAGATCATATCTTCTCTTAGAGCTTAGACAGGGAATGCTAATGCAGGCAATGCTAATGTAGTTCCTCTAGTACGAAATAAGAAATTTATAATGTAGAGTTTCAGAATACCAATTCAGCTTTTGGCTCAGATTATGACCAACCAGAACAATCAGAAGGTTCGGGTTCTAACTAATAATAATGGTGGATCAGTGGCAGCTAGTATTCGACATTTGCTTAGAAATATTCACCTGAGTTTCTGGGTCCCAAGTTGTGTGAGAACTTAAAGAAGTTCATTCGTGAGGTCAATAAAATATTTGGAGTTATGCAAGTAACTGGTAGTGATAGGGTGAAATTGGAATCCAAAGAGCTTAAGGATTTGACACACATATGGTTCACTCATAGTAAAGACAACAGAGACTACTTTGTCTTTTGCAACTCACAATAGAACTAAACTTAAGTATTAGTCCAGAAACACTCTCAGAACCTTTCTCAGTCTCTACTTTAGTCAGTGACCCAATTATAGCTAGACGGGTATACCAAAATTATTCTGTCACAGTATCTCAGAAAGTCACCTCAATAGATCTAGTATAGTTAGAAATAGTAGACTTTGATACTATTTTAGGCATGGATTCGTTACATTCATGTTATTCGTCAGTCTATTGTAGAACTAGGATTGTTCATATTCAATTTCAAGATGAACCAATCTTAGAATGGAAGGGGTAGTAGCTTAGCGCATATGTATCAATTTATTTCTTACCTTAAGGAAAGAAAGATGATATATAAGGGTTATCTGTATCATCTAGTTCGAGTTTACGATTCTAGCCTTGAAACCCCAGCTCTAAAGTCAGTTCCATTAGTCTGTGATTTTCCAGAAGTATTTCCAGAAGATCTTCCCGGAGTCCCTTCCCAAAGAGAAATCGACTTTGGAATTGATCTCCTTCCAGAAACCCAACCTATTTCTATTCCTCCTTATATAATGGTTCAAGCAGATCTTAAGGAATTGAAAGAGCAGTTGAAAGACCTTTTAGATAAGGGCTTCATCTGACCTAGTATTTCACCATGGGGTGCACCAATGTTGTTCCTAAGGAAGAAACATTGTTCTCTCAGAATGTGCATTGACTATAGACAGTTGAACAAGGTCACACTAAAGAATAAGTGTCCCATCCCTAGGATAGATGACTTGTTTGACCAACTTCAGGGTGCTAGCCATTTCTCAAAGATAGACCTCCTATCAGGTTATCATCATCTTAGAGTCAGAGATAGTGACATTCCGAAAATAGCCTTCAGAACTCGGTATATGGTCATTATGAATTTTTAGTTATGTCATTTGGACTAACTAATGCTCCTGCACCTTTCATGTATTTGTATAGATTTTTCAAATAGTATTTGGACTTGTCGTTATCGACTTTATTGATGATATCCTCCTTTACTCTAGGAATGAGGAAGAACATATGAGTCACTTGACAATTGTTTTACATAACCTCATGGATATCCAGTTATTCGCTATGTTTAGCAAATGTGAGTTTTGGTTGCAATTTGTTGCTTTCCTTGGTCACCTAGTATCTAGCGAAGGGATCCGAGTAGATTCACAGCAGATAGAAGCAGTGAAACAATCTCCTAGATATACCTATGTTAGAGATATCAGAAGTTTCTTAGGTCTAGAAGGTTATTATAGAAGGTTTGGGGAAATATTTTCATCTATAGACTCACCATTAACTAGGTTGACTCAGAAGATGGTCAAGTTTCGATGGTCAGATGATTGGGAGAAAAGCTTTGCAGAATAGAAAACACGATTGAATACAACTCTTGTCTTGACTCTACCAGAGGGGTCAGATGGTTATGTGATCTATTGTGATGCATCCATAATTGTTCTAGGTTGTGTGTTGATGAAGCGAGATAAGGTGATAGCTTATGCTTCTAGACAACTTAAGGTTCATGAGAAAAACTATCCAACTCATGACCTCGAACTTGCAGCAGTGGTTTTTGCACTCATGATCTGGAAACACTACTTGTATGGTGTTCATGTAGATATTTTCACTGACCATAAGGTCCATTAGTAGGTGTTCACCTGAAAAATTTGAATCTTCGCCAGAGGAGATGGCTAGAGTTCCTTAAGGATTATGATATGAGTGTGCATTATCATCCATTTAAGGCTAATGTAGTAGCATTTAAGACGATGGTGTAACAGTTCAGAATGGGGTAGAATCCTCTTTGGTAATGGAAGTTAATGAAAAGAAAGACGGTGATCCAATCTTTCTTGAACTTAAGTGTACAGTCCACAATTAGAGAATGGAAGTTTTATCCCAAGGGGGAGATGGTGTACTTCGCTACTAGGGTAGATTGTGTGTTCCTAATGTGGGCGAGTTGAGACAACATATTCTTGCAGAAGCCCATTACTCTTGGTATTCTATTCATCCAGATTCCACTAAGATGTACTGCAATATGCGGGAAGTCTATTGGTGGAATGGCATGAAGAGGGATATAACAAACTTTGTGAGTAAGTGTCCCAATTCCCAGCAAGTCAAGGTAGAACATCAGAAACTAGGGGGTATGATTTAAGAGATTGATATTCATTCTTGGAAGTGGGATGTGATTAATATGGACTTCATCAAAGGATTACCGCGTACTCACAGACAACATGACTCCATTTGGGTGATAGTTGCTAGGATGACTAAGTCTTCTCGCTTCTTGGTGGCAAGACTACATATTCGGCAGACGACTATGCAAGGATTTACATTAATGACATTGTGAGGTAACATGGGGTTCCTTTGTCGATCATCTCAGATAGATCTCCTCAATATACCTCTCATTTTCGGAAGTCATTTCAGAAAGGTCTTGCTACTCAAGTTAACCTTAGTACAACATTTCATCCACAGATGGATGGGCAGGCAGAGCTTACCATTCAAACCTTAGAGGATATTTTGAGACCTTGTATGATCGATTTGTAGGGTAGTTGGGATGATCACCTTCCTCTTATTGAGTTTGCCTACAATAATAGCTACCATTCCAACATTCAGAAGGCCCCTTAAGGGGCTTTATTTGGGCGTAGATATAGATCTCATGTTGGTTGGTTTGAAGTATGTGAAGCAGCTTTGATAGGGCCAGATTCAGTCCTTTATGCTATGGAGAAAGTGCAACTCATTAGAGATAGACTTAAGACAGCCCAAAGTCGTCAGAAATCTTATGTAGATGTAAGGAGAAGGGAACTAGACTTCCAAGTTGTAATTTTGTTTTTCTGAAGGTCTCACCTATGAAAGGGTTGATGAGATTGAGAAAGAAAGGAAAGCTCAATACTAAATATGTAGGCCCTTACAAGATCTTGAAAAGGGTTAGCAAGGTGGAATTCGAGTTAGAGTTGCCAGCAAAATTAGGAGCAGTGCATCCAGTCTTCCACATCTCACTCTTAAAAAAATGTGTGGGTGACCCAGCCTCTATAGTGCCATTAGAGAGTATGGCGATGAAAGATAGTCTTTCTTATGAGGATGTACCAGTTGAGATTCTTGACCGTTAGGTACTAAGGTTGAGAAATAAAGAAGTCGCTTCAGTCATGGTTTTGTGGAGGAGTCAGTCTGTATACGGAGCTACTTGGGAAGCAGAAGCAGCCATGAAAGCCAAGTATGCTCACCTCTTTCCTTCCGATTCCACTCCAGCTTGAGGTAATAGTTCCTCTTCAGTTTTCCAGTCATTAATGTGTAAATTCAGTTTTAGAGTCATGCTCCCTTAGTTTGTACTTGCATTTTCAGCATAATTACTCAGAATTCAATTCACTCAGAAGCTCAGTTCTCAGTGTTTAGTAGTAGGGTTTGCAGAACTCTCCCTCTAGTTCATCTAGTGTAGTCTTCTTTCGAGGATGAATGTTCCCAAGGGGGAGATAATGTAACACCCCGTAGCCAAAACAAACTAAAAACCAGCTTTACAGAAGAAAAAAAATTTGCAAGTGCAACCAACGGTTGCATCGACAGATCGTAGCCTAACCTACGATGCGTCCTGCACAACCGTCGATGGAATCAGAGACTCCCAATTACTCAGCCCGGAAAAATTGGCTAACTCTTGATCGACAAACAAACCGTACGGTCCGTAGGTTAGACGACGGTCTGTAGTCCGTGACCGTTGATCGAGACCCCCATTCACCCACTCTCTGACAAGAGCTATGGATGAGCATCGACAGACCATAGCCTGACCCATGGTCCGTCGTGCACAACAGTCGATGGGATAAGATACTCTCAAAAATTCATCCTAGAAAAATTGGTTAAGTCTTGGACGACGGACGGACTTACGGTCCGTAGGTCAGACGACGGTCCATAGTCCGTGATCATCGATCAAGACTCCCCATAAAAATTGGTAAGTCTTGGATGATGGACGGACTTACGGTCCGTAGGTCAGACAATGGACCGTCAGTCCTGGCCATCGTTTGGTCAAACAACAACTTATCTAGGGGTCTTTTGGTCTTTTCCCACTTCGTTTAAACCTTAAGTTACGTCGTCTTGACCCTTAATAATCACATTTTAGTCAGTTTAAGCCTAGAAACATAATTAAAACATATCTAAGTCAAATCATTAAAACAAAAGTTAAAAAATTAGAAGCAAGAAAGGAGAATGAGGCTGAAGAACCCTAGTTCAAGAACGCCACAAGTTCCAGCAGTTCTAGTCCAGAAACATAAGTATTTTTCCGTAGATTTTATCACCAGGTATATAGGATTTCACTAGTGGGTTCCTTTCACCCATTGGGTCCCTAATTTCCAGTCAGATTTTTTATTCCTATATCATGATTAGATTTAGGGTTTTAGAACCTCAATAGAAATTTATGAATTTATTAGTTTTATGTTCCAAATAAGATTATCATGTTATTATTCAGTTTATTGCATGAATTTTACAACCCTAGCTATGTATTTCTTAAGTTTTTGAATTGCACATGTTAGGTCAGATATTTCACATATACATGCCTCAGGTATAAATTCATAATTAGCAGATTAAGTGTTGCATTATCAGTTTGCATGTTTAGTTTCGAGCTATCAAGTATTTACAGCAATTTAGACATAATCAGTTAAT
This sequence comes from Solanum pennellii, assembly GCF_001406875.1. Lineage (NCBI taxonomy): Eukaryota > Viridiplantae > Streptophyta > Magnoliopsida > Solanales > Solanaceae > Solanum > Solanum pennellii. The sequence goes on along the minus strand of NC_028637.1, from coordinate 67,338,000 downwards.
TTACAATATTCATTGGGAGTAGCATAATTTCGAGTTGGACTAGGGTTCAGCGTCCCCAATTAGTCCCAGAACTACTAGCAAGTAGGTTGTAAGTCCCCTCTGTGGTCAATCAGTTTAATGATCACGCCAGCATGCCTTTATACCTTTGGCAATGTATATTGGGTCCTCACGATGGGGCGTATACATCGGACTCCACATTTAGTGTAACAACCCAAAAAAATAGATATGTTAAGTAATGCTTAATGTGTCTAGAATGCCTACAATTAGACCGGGTTCGCACGTATTGATGCGCATAGAACCAGACCTCTGAACCCTTGTGACATACAAGTCAACTAATTGGGGAGTTAGTTGAGATAGGAAAGGTCGGGTCCAGCAAAGTAGGGCACCCAAATACGAAGATTTACTCGGATGAGTCTTTACCAGACTTAAAGAGGGGAAATCTTAAGTTTGAAGGGTCTAGGGGTAAAATTATCTTTTTCCAGGCTAAGGGTAGTATTGTAATTACCCTAAATATGTAATTAATTATTTAACTAATAAGGTGGAGGGGTATTTTGGGGAGAGAGGGCCAAAATTGCCCGTTTAGCAAAATCTTGCTCCACCGGGTTCGAACCTAGGTGGGAGCACTGATTAAAATTGTTTTAATTAAATTGGTAAATTAATTTAATTAATAAATAATTATTAGCTGATTTATGAAAAAGGAAAAAACAGATTTTTTTTATTGGTATGAAAGAGTCCAAGTTTGACTAAGTCTTTACCTAAGACTAAACAACCTTTCACGTTTGACTCTCTCTCTCTCTCACATCAAAATCTCTCTTTATTTTCACGTTCTATCTTCCAAAATAAAAGAACTGACCATAAACTAAAAGTTCTTCACTCTTGTACAACATTCACATTAATGATATAATCAAAACATATCCAAAAAAGTTTGGCAAAGGGAGGGGTTTTCCTTCGAAGTTTGGTGTTGAAGCTCGGATTTGGAAGTGAGTTGCAGGAGGTATATGTGCAGAAAATTCAAGGTTTGAACGTCAAAACAAGGTATGGTTTTTCTTACTCTTGGTTCCTTTCCAAAGGGACCCCTAGGATTCAGTCGATTCTAATCTGAAAACTAGGATCGTTTCCTTGTTGCATGTCCCTGTCACTAGCTCCTATCGATGGTTGTAGGTTGGTATGTCTGCTGGTAGATATTAGGCATGTAATATTTTTCTTCATGAGTATGTTTATAAATGTATGTTTGGAATCGTATGACTGATAACTTATGTTTTCCAAATATATGTGTTTATGTGTGTGCAATGTACAGTCGTGACTTTTGGACACGGATTGGAGCATGAAAATTACATGTTTATGGTTGTATTTCACGTGCAAAAACTTGTTTAAATCGTGATGTTCATAAGTGATGTAAAAATGATTATTTGAGTGTTAACTCTTTATCGAATGTGATCTTGAAAATGCACCTCAAGAACTCACTAAAAACTACTCCAAACGTATACACATTTAACGTGAAAGATGTGAGAAAATAGACTGCAAAAATATGATCAAAATTTCCAGCATTGTGTTAGCTCAGTTTTGGCCAAAACAAGGATAACAACATGACATTTAAATGAATAAAAAATAGGTGAGGTCACTAGGGATTGAACCCGAGACCTCACACTTGAAAGGTCCAAAAACAAAAATAAAGAAATGGGATCAAGGGGGGATCGAACTTGTGTACCCTTGACTGATAAGTTGGTGAATTTCACTACAATTAATTAAAATATTAAAATGAGTGAGGCACACGGGATTCGAACCCGAGTGCCCTTAAACGATTTTCCCTAAGTTAAAAATAGAGATAAAAAATGAGAGCAGTGGGGTTCGAACCCACTACCGCTATGTCAGATTTAAGGAGTTAAAATAAAAATAAAAGGTTGATGCATGTGGGAATCGAACCCCCAACCACACAACAGAATAAAGGAAATTAAGGAGAAAAGAAAATAAGGTTGTGGGGGTTCGATCCCACACCCTCTTGGTCAAAACAAAAATTGGTTTAAGGAAAAAGGAAATAAAAGATAATGAGGTTGTGAGGGTTCGATCCTACATCCTCTCAGTCCCAAATAAATGAAAACTAAAGAAATAAATTGTCATAAGTGGAGTCTAGACCCCAGACGAGACCGGCGTTGTTGACCTCTCAAAGGTCGCAGACAAGCCTACTTACGTCATTCTTACTTCGTCTAGGTTAATTTTAGCGGAAAATTTGAAACTTTTTGTTTCTTAACATACATACTAATCATTCTATTAGATTCACAATTGTTCACCATCAATTATCTAACATTACGATCATCAAATGAAAGAAATTGTTTAGTATAGCATTAAATGTATACTTGCCAAAATGGCACCAATACAATGTCCGAACAAAAGCGAAAAAAATGCTAGTGGAACATACTCCACTAGCTCAATTCTATAACTAATCTAGAATATAATGGGCAAGCAACCTCAAAAGCATGAGGTCCTACCAAGTCCGGATGAATGCTCCACGTCTGGATAGTTTCAGCGTCAACCTGTAGCTCTAGCGTCCACCTGTGCCTGCACCTAATGTTGTAGAGTTGTATGGGATTAGTACCCACTTGTACTAAGTATGGGTATATGCAAGCACACGTACATGCATGATTAAGAACAACTCTTTCTTAACAACATGATTATGAGAAGTCAAGTCAGTGGACTTGCCAAATTGGATTATAAATGTTAGTGAGCTTTCAAAATTTTGATTGGGAAAGTCATGCCACGAAAGTAACATGCATAATCATACTTATCATATTGCACACAGCACATAACATCTAGCACATAGCACATAATATATTGCATATAGCAAATAACATTTTTTTATATTATTCGTTCATATGCCATGATAACTTGGAATCATGGAATTGACATCAAGACTTCCCGAAAATGAGGGCTCAACATATGGGACCTCAACCAGGTAGCCTTCTTTAGCAAACACAGAGTCTGCTTCATTCATTGACACGTACTTCATTTCATTTCTTTCATAGTCTAGTGTAAACACCAGCTATACCGAGGATGTAGTTTAAGACTTTCATCGGGTTCGCTGTGCAATGATCAAGAATGACCTAGTATCATTACTTAATTGGAACTCACCTCCTGATCATTCTATTCTAACACCTTCGATATCATTCATTTCATTATGTGCATCATTTGAGGTTAGCCTCATTCATTCATTGTGAACTTTAACTTTAACCAACATCAATCATGTGAGCATCATGAAATCCAGTGTCTCCCCCACACCGACAAGAGGTGGAATCACCGGCAAAAGTGACCCAAAACATGCTAGCGTACATGGCAATTGAACCTCCGCCCTTCCCGAAAGAAGGCATTATTGCTCATAGCTAGTCTATCGGTGTTCAGTATAAAGTTTCATTACATTCAACTCATACGTCATGGAAGCTGGCTTCTACTATGAGGACATCATATCTCAATAGATTATTTCTCATCTAATCATTAGTATCAAGCGTCTTAATCTTAATACTTTCATTAGAGTCTTCATAGAGATTGGTCTCTTCATTAACTTTACACTCTCATAGTTGAGTACATTTTGGTAACATTTACTTAGGATCATTTGAGATTGCTCTCATCTTTTACATTAGCCTCATATAAGGTTGTCAAAACATTCATTAACATTAGCACATTTTCTCTTCACAATTACTCACCTCATTTTATGTGAATGTTCATTTCATCATATAACAATGCACGTGGCCATTTTGTGTGTTTGTTCATTCCACCATTTTTTTTTGTTCATTTTGATCATTTCATTGCTCATTTCATCACGTGCCAATACACTTAGTCATTTAGTGTGTTTCACAATCTTACTTAACCCTGCTAGGGTTTCATCATTTCATTGTTCATTTTATTATTTCTTTGTTCATTTATTGTTCATTTAATCATTTCATTGTTCATTTCTTCACGTGCCAATGCACTTGGCCATTTGGTGAGTTTTATACTCTTACTTCACCCTTTTAGGGTTACATCATTTCATTACATACATCTTAGGTTCACTTATTTTTAAATGTATGCTAGACTTATGGGTATATACATACAAGCCATGAGGCTTCATTCATAGTTCGCTTAAGTGATTCATATCTTTCTAAGATTATTTGGTACAAGACTTATGCATATTGTATGTATGCCAAGATCTCGATTTCGATCTATGTAGGCAGCATTATTCTTGAATATTTAATTCACGTATGACTTATGTATCAATACGGAACTTGGGCAAGGGAATCCGGTTTCAAATCCCTTGGACAACATTTACATTTTTCTTTCTATTTAATTTCAATCCATATGACATTGGGACCCTAGATCGAGCCCCAACATTAATATTTCCTTTTTTATTTCTATTCTTTGAAAAATTCTCTTTCTCTACCGAGGGGTTGTGGGTTCAAATCCCCACAACCCCTTTTATATTTTTTTTATTTATTTTCCTTGAATATCTCGAGTTGACCATGAAGTTGTGGGATCAAACCCCCATAGCCTCTCTTTATTTTTCTTTTAATTCGCCTCTACTGTCTAGAGGTCGTGGGTTCATATCCCAGGTCTCACATTTCTTTCATTTTTCATTTTCTCTTAACTCTCCTTTACTACCTTGAAGTCGTGTGTTCAATTCACACGCCTCACATTTCTTTCTTTTCATTTTCTCTTACTCTCCTCTACTGCGTTGAGGACGTGGGTTCGATTATCACGCCTCATATTTATTTTCTTTTCCTTTTTTTCCAAAAGATCTGATTGAGAGGTTGTTGGGTTCGAATCCCACTCCTCTAAATTCTTAATTTCATATATTAATTTCCAGCAAGGAGTACCCAAGTTCGAACCCCCCTCAGCCCATTTTTTTATTCACCTTTTTAGTGCTTTTTACGGGTGAGGTCGAGGGTTTGATTCCTAATGACCTCACCTAATTTATACTCATTTAAAATTTCAGATTTGTTCATCTATGTTTACCCAAAACTAACTTGTAATTATCTGGAAATTTTGTCACATTTTTCTGCTCACTTCCTTCATCATTTACATGTGAATTCACACGGGAAATTCGTAGATTATTTAATACGTCCTTAGGTGCATTTTTCATGGATTCGTTTATCCATGAGATTATCACTCAAATCACCCACATTTCAAATAATATGAACATCATGAATTACATAATAATTTGTACATGAAATACAACCACAACATCACATTTTTAAAGCCTTAACCAAAGGCACATAGATACGGTTCACATAATTTCGGAAAAATATCAACATAAGTAACATAATTCCGAACATACATATAAACACATAATAATCATGAAAACACGTCTAATCCCTAGTTTTCTACCAGCAAACCTAAACAACCTATGATTCAATGGGAGCTAGTGATTAAGACATGCAACGGGGAACAACCCTAGTTTTCAGAATAGATTCGTCTGAACCTTAGGGGTCTCTTGGGAAAGGGACCAAGAGAGAAGAGAAACCATACCTTTTTGACGTTAAAACCTCGAATTTCTTCCCAAAAACTTCACCCAAGATCACGTCCAAGTCCCCTCAATGTCAACACCACTCGACGGACAACCTCTCTTTGCCTAACGTGCGATTAACGTTTGTTTTCTTGTATTTCCGTTGTGATTTCTTCAAGTGTGAATAAATTTTTCTTACCTACTGGTTTTTTAAGTTATTTGGCACAGAGAATCGTGAGTGACAGTGATAGAGACGTGAGAGAGAGAGATAAGCATGGGAGGGAAGAGTTTTCTTAGGATTAGGAGTCTAGTTTAGAACTTAGTCAATTAAGGTTTTTAGTTAATTATTAAAAATCTGATTTCCTTTTATTTTTACTTAGAGTAACAAATATTAAATATAAATTAATGACATTAATTTACCAACATAAATTAAAAATAAATTAATTCATTGCTTCCACTGAGGTTCTTCAAGAACCAATTTTTGGAACTCTCTCTCTAAAATTCCCCTCCACCTTGTTAATTAAGTAATTAATTATATATTTAGGGTAATTACGATACTGACCTTAGCCTGAAAAAAGACCATTTAAATCCTAGACCCTCCAAACCTAAGATTTTTCCTTTTTAAGTCCGGTAAAGACTCCTTCAAGTAAATCTTCGTATTTGAGGGCCCTGCATGGTTGGGCCAACCTTTTTAGATCCAATAACTCCCCAAGTTAGTTGGCTTGGCTGTAGCAAGGTTTCAGAGGTCTGGTTCTACACGCATTAATCCGTGTGAAATCGATCTAATCGAAGGCATTCTAGACACATTAAGCATTACTTAGCATTTCATTTTTAGGGTTTTACAGAAACTAAGGAAAAATGAAATGAAGGTGTTGGGGTTCTATCTTGGGTCCCCAAGCCGTGTGGATCAAACAAAAATAAATAAAAATGTAAGATTTGTCCAAGGGATTTGAAATCGGGTTCCCTTCACCAAATTTCGTATTGATACATAAGTCATACGTGAATAAATGTTCAAAAATATCGTTGCCTACATAGATGGAAATTGAGATCGTGCCATACTTACAAGATGCATAAGTCTTGTACCACATAATCTTAGGAAGATATGAATCACTTAAACAAAGTATGATTGAAGCCTCATGGCTTGTATGTGTAGACCCATAAGTCTAGCATACGTGTAAAGTAAGTGAACCTAAGATGTATTTAACAAGATGATGAAACCCTATAAGGGTCAAGTAAGAGTGTGAAACACACTAAATAGCCAAGTGCATTGGCATATGATGAAATGAACATTCACGTAAAAAGGGGTGAGTAATTATGAGGAGCCAATATGCCAAAGCTAATGAATGTGGTGACAACATGATAAGAGGATAATGTGAAAGATGAGAGCAATATCAAATGAGATTAAGTAAATTTTACTAAAACGTACTCACCTATGAGAGTGTAAAACTAAATAAGAGACCACTCTCTATGAACACTCAAACGAAAGTATTGAGATAAATGTATACTTAATACTAATGATGAGATGAGAAATCATCTATTGAGCTATGATGTCTTCATACTAGAAGCCACCTTCCATGACGTATGAGTTGAATGTAATGGAACTTGATACTGAGCATCGATTGTCTAGCTATAAGCGGTGATGCCTTCTTTCAGGAAGGGCCGAGGTTCATGTAACTCTTATGAGATGAGACTGTCCGACATGCCGGGTATGGGTCTCATTATATCTCCTATTCTTTCAATCTACACTGCTAATATAAGGATCCAGCACGGTTCAATACCCTATATACGCTAGCATGTTTTGAGTCACTTTGGCCGATGATTCCACCTCTTTTTGGTATGGGGGAGACCTAGATTTCATGATGCTCACATGATCTATGTAGGTTAAAGTTAAAGTTCCCAATGAATGAATGAGGCCAGCCTCAAATGATGCACATAATGAAACGAATGATACCAAAGGTGTTAGGATAGGATAATCAAGAGGTGATCTAGACTTAAGTAATGACACTAGGTCATTCTTGATCGTTGCACAGTGCACCCGATAAAATTCTTAAACTACATCCTAGGTATAGCTGGTGTTTACACTAGCTTATGAATGTATGAAGTGAAGTACGTATGAATGAATGAAGCAAACTCTGTGTTTGATAAAGAAGGATCCCTAGTTGAGGTCCCCTATGTTGAGCCTTCATTTTTGGGAAGTCTTGATGTCAAGTCCATGATTCCAAAGTCTTATGGCGTATGAACGAATTATATGAAAGATGTTATGTGTTATATGCAATATGTTATGTGCTCTGTTTAAGACGTTATGTGTTGTGTGTAATATAATATGTATGATGATGCATGTGACACTCATAGAATGACTTTCCTTATCCAATTTGGCAAGTCCACTGACTTTCCTAATCCAAATTCGGCAGGTCCATTAACTTTCCAAATCCAAATTTGGCAAGTCCACTAACTTGACTTATGTTGTTAGGAAAGAGCTATTCGTACTCATGCATGTCTTTGGTGTGTGATTGCATACAATCATACTGAGTACAAGTGTGTACTAAGCCCATATAATATATACTTTTAGGTGGAGGCACAGGTGGACGTTAGAGCTTACAGTACGAAGTTGCAGCTATCCGGACATGGAGCTTTCATCCGGAGTTGGTAGACCCTCATGCTTTTGAGGATATCTACTTTTATTTTCTAGCTTTGATGTAGTCTTTAGCTTGTGGAGCATGTTCCACTATTGTTTCATTTACACTTTCATTTCAGACTTTGTATTTGTGCAGTTTTGGCTAAAATACGTTTAATGCAATTATGAACTATTTCTTTCATTTGATTATCTTAATATTATATGGTTGATTGTGAAAGTTTATCAGTTTCAGTAGAATGTCTTAAATGAATGTTAAGTAATCAAAAGTTCAAATTTTCTGCTAAAATTAACCTAGATGAAGTAACGATGTGTAGGCTTGTCTGCGACCTCTGAGAGGTCAACGACGCTCTCGTCTGAAGTCTAGATTTCGGTCGTGACAATTAGCTCATGTGGTTTTATTATTGGTTATTAGTAGATCCCATAGATCAGTCTGATTCTCTACATTGACCATTTATCAGTATATTCATTATTCAGTTTCAGCATGTTATAAATTGGTCATTGCATTCAGTTAGCTCAGAATTCAGTTATCATGTCAGATTATTATACTTGTTGTTATGCTTTTTCAGTTATGTTTTATTTCAGCTTTACTCTATCCTAAATGCTCAGTATCTTTCAAGTATTGACGCACACGTGCGCTATATCTTCTGGTGATATAGGTTTAGGTTCTCAACATCCAGATCATGCATCGATCAATTCCCAATCTACAGTTCAGCAGATTCAGTAGTGAGTTCTCATTCTCTGAGGACGACAGTCATGAGTGTCTATTTCAGTCTTTAGTCATTTAGTTTCAGTTTTTTCTAGATTTAGCTGAGGGCTTGTGCCAGTATTTCTAGTCCAGTTTAAAGGATTATTTCAGACATAGTTAGATTCAGCTTGCTATTGAGTTAATATTTCCTTTGTATTAAACTCATTGTTTTCAAATATCTCTGTTATAGAATATGGGTATTCCCCATCTTTTCAAATTTAATTATGATTTAGCTTCCACATCAGCTTATTATCTTTAGTATGCTCATGATCATGCCAGCAGGGTTAGCTTGGGATCACTAGTGGTTCTAAGTTCCATTTCCGCGTCTCAGGGGGAGCTCGGGGCGTGACATTACCAAGACAAGTATACTATCATCACAACTAGGATCAAGTCTATAAAAAGGACTCCAATCCATACAAGGCATCTTATAAAGAACCACATATATACAAAGGGAAACATTGAACACTTTTAAGCACGTGTTCTTAGGGTAGCATGCTTCCATAGGTAGTCACTAAGCATTTAAAGTTAAAATCATAGTATTAGGCTACCATCTTGTAAAACCATATAGGAACAGATCATTCCAAAAGAACTAATTTTAAAAATAATAACTTCTAACATGCATTAACTATATCATAACATACATTTCTCAATATAACATGTTATTTCACATAAATTTGATATATAGCCATAATTGGAATCACATCATCAAAACATGCCAAAATTCACCTTCACATATACTCATTCAACCATAAAACCAACATAAGTATTTAAACTCACCTTTTCTCCCTCAAGCATAGAGAAAAATCTCATACAAGCAATCACATTTAAAAAGACCACCGGGCGAGAAAACATAAGCGAAAGATCTTATAGAGTTAAGTTCTATGGCACGATATGAGAATGATGAAGAAGGGAAATTCTATCGTCCTATAGCCTCTCGTACCATTTGATGTGTCGCGACTTACCACCAATGATACAAGACTCTGCTAGACGTGGCAATATGAGACTTCTTGGACCCTAAAGCTTTTTTAAAAACCTCATGATCTGATACCACGTTTCTCACATCCGGGGAGCACCCCCTAGAAGTAACGTGGCGTACTTGACCTCTCGGACATCATATACAAGCCCATAGTTATCATTCATCACATTGTCATAGTAAATTTTGTGGAAATTTTAAAACATTCTTAGCACATCATATGATAGAACATTACTTCATATATATAAATAAAATATCATATTACATACTTAGACTCTTAGTCTATTTGCCATCTTAGACTCAATAACATTAGAATACATTAGGGACACAGCCCTTAAGACATAATACAAAGCTATACAATATTTAATAAACTTTACAGTAACTAAACATTAAAACATCCTTTGACTTAAAGATTCCTTTCCTTGAGCTTGGGAATCACATATCAATCTCCTCAATCATATAGACATCGTTTTTAAGCATCCATAACCTACACTTTGTGTAAAAAGTAGAGAAGAATGCGAGTACAAGAATGCACTAAGTATGGCAACCATACAAAAATATGCATTTAAAAGAGACGTTTTCTTAAAATCATACTTTATGCCTTTTGAGTAAATCTTCATAAAATCTTTATACAATAGCATTTATATCATTTACATACTTCATATAGACAAATTCAAGTACCAAACTTCATATAAGATCACATATAGAATTTAAGTCATTTTTGAGTCACATTACAGTGAGCTTTTTTTACATTACAGTGAGCTATTTTTTCTTTTATTCACTATCTTCCCAAGTAACCCTCTAGTGATACTTGGTGCAATGCATCCCCTTAAGGCCATAGGAAACCATACATACAACCTATACAAGCCAACACATATAATCATACAAGTACGACCTATCAAAGACACATTTAAGTCAAGGCTACATTGTCTTTACAGTAAGCTACATCAAGTAACACATATATTAACTTAACTTCACATAAATCATTGTAGGACCTTGTTCATGACCCCAATCTTAGTCTACTAGTGCAATTTACATGTGAAGCCCCATAACCCTACACAAACATAGTAAACCTTTCATTAGACCACAAACCTTATCATTCAATTCATACATCAACATATTAAGTGTAGACAACCTCATTCATGTCAATAACCTTCATCATATAGTCATTAAGACTCACATAGCGCATATTAGAATAATACCACATCAAATAGACTAATACAATGCACATCTTCATGAAAAATAGACAAATACTACAATGCCATGCATAAAGACATAATCACAATCATACACATTAGAACACCTTCCTAGAACTTCCTAAGGAGCTACTTGTGCAATGTCTAGATGGGTTCATTACTTCCACCTATCCTAAGTAACCTCCGTTATGTCCTACTAGTTAGGGTCCTTGTCATTTACTTCGATTGTAGATTTTACATTAGGTAAAATATAGCTTTAAATGATACTAAGACCATGGGTGCTAAACATGGAATTTGGTGTTGTAGATCCTTACACCAATGGAAGGTGTTCATACCTAGCCAAGGTAAAATATTAAAAAATTCTAGCGTTTTAGTTGATATCACATTGCTAGATCCTATGTAGAAAAGCATAGTTTATGGAACTTGGAGGTACATGTGAAAACCCTATTTATGCCAAGATGGTCCATTATGGTTATTCACTTATGGAAACCCTATTTATGCCCATTGAGGCATTGTGGTTATCCACCTCATGTGATTTATGGTAGACCTTCCTTCCCACATTGGGAAGGGAGACAAACTCATATTCAAGTTCACTTGGTGCTAAGCTAAGCTCCCTTTATTGAAAAGACATTATTACATTACTTTTATAAAATATATGACTAGAAGAGTCATCCCCTCATATGCTTAGCTGATAGGTCATTGATGAGAGTTCATCAACCTAAATATGTGAGAAATCCTTTCACATGGACATAGCATATGCATTAGCACTATCGAGTTTAGGATACACTTGAGCACACCTTTCAAGGATCCTCTATTGACTAGATCATCATTCATGTGTATGTCTGTATATATATGTGAGGAAACCTTTCACATAACACATTAAGTTCACACATGTTCATACATTCATATACATACACATAGAAACCAAAACTAGAAACTATCCTATCAAGTCACTCATGTTCAATGCATAGGAAAGATCCCATACTCTTGCCCATACTAGTATACCTATCAAGTCATCCTATTTAAGGAAACACATATCATACATTCATAGTCATCATCTTAATATTCATAGTATTAGACACTAGTGAATATGAGAACGACCTTTCATTTAGACACCATGACCTATAATATTTGTAAGCATGCATAATGTGTGAGTGTGTGTACCTACGTCAACATGATCAGATAATGGATATCAGTAGCATCTTAAGGCAGCCACCCTCTTAAGATCATAATGCACAAAAAAGCATAGACCACACAACACCATTTGTCATAGGAGGCAAGACAAATGTTCACATTATATTCGAGACTCTTCACCTTAGCTATTCACACATTCACATTGAAGTACATGGGTAGGGGTTATCCACCTTTATTAATTCATTAATGTCAATACCTACACATGATCCTTACATAACATTTACATGCTCATAACAATAGTAACATAACCTAGATTCACAACTAAAGTACAAGGCTCGGAACAAGTTACACATAAGGTGATCATCATAACCACTAATTCATATATTCATCAACTTGTCATCAAGTCTATGTTCAACACATATATAATGAAAATTAAGTAAAGACAACCACCATAAGTGGACACATATATAATGACAATTAAGTAAAGACAACCACCATAAGTGGACCATACTACACAATGTCATACAAGGGCTCATCAACTACATTAATATATAAATGTAGGGTGGAAGAGTAGACCTTATCAATTCATCAACCCTTTTACATTAACATTGATCAATACACCCTTTATACATGTACAAAACCATGTACAAGTCGCTACAAGAACATAATACAAGGCATCACATGTATACTAGAAGGTAGATATTCTTCGCTGTGATTACCATAATTAACATTCATAATATACAAAACTACCTGCCTAACCCTTCGCTCCGAGGGACCGTAGATCGGAAAGCGCCTTCTAAACCACCCCATTCATCCAAAAGAGAAGGGAAGGGGCCTATGTATTGCATGACCCGTGCAGATTTCACCCTATCTAAACCAACCTAGGGCAGTAGTTAAAAACATAATAATCAAGACTTAGTCGTGCTTCATCTACCCTAAATTGATATCACATTATGTTCATAGCATCATCAATTTAATGAATGTCAAGAGAAGTTGATCTCTTATCAATTCTTTCTCATTTTGATTGTCCATTAGTCATGCTAACAATTTAATAAATAATACATATAAATAGGCAGTAGTTAAAGATACCATGGCTTTGTTGAAATCCTACTACAATTTGCAAAGAAGTCAAGATTACAGTGAACATCATGGAATTACAATAGAGAGAAATTAGGGATCAAATCTTCAAGCACCAATCCACATTGGATACCAATACATAATTCATCATTATGACCTATTATAGGCAGTATCTAAGATACAATTGACCCTATAAAACATCCTGAAACAATTACCATGGAATCGAGATACAAGACAACCAACCTAATGTCAAGATCACAAGTTACCATTTGATAAACTAGAAGAACCTAGATAAATTCATATAATCCTTCTTTACTTTGATCATACGAGATTCATATTCTTAATTCAAACATAATATTAACCTAAAACAGTATTTAGAAGCAACTTAACATGATTGAAATCAACTTTTATATAAAGAAGGACCAAGGTTACAGTGATCCCATTGATACTAGACTAAGCATGCTCAAATCTTCGTACATTTATCCACATGGATCCTTCATCATAAAATCTTCATTAATTCAAGTAAATAACAGTAGATATAGACCAATCAACGTAAGAGAATCTCAATTCATCCATTAACAAGCCATGATCACAATGCCCATGCAAGGCTAAATCGATTTAGGAAAGGAACATGGGTTCATCATCCAATTAAATTAAAATCACATTAAAACCAATTAATTAACATCAATTCATCATGATTTAACCATTCAAAATATTTTTATAAAGAACCCATGGCTAGATTGAAGATGAAGAACTTTGATAATGAAACTTTCTTTCAAAACTTGAGATTAACTCTCCAAGTGAAAGGTTACTTATAAATGAATGATCACCATACCTTTGTCTAGTTGAAAACCTATAAAAATGGTGAAGAACCCATGAGCAGATCCGAGTGGATTCGCAGAAGATAGAAGCAGTGAACCAATGGTCTAGACCTACCTGTACTACAGATATCAGTAGTTTTTTAGGTCTAGCAGGTTATCACAAAAGGTTTGTGGAAGGATTTTCATCCATAGACTCATCATTGAATAGGTTTACTCAGAATATGATCAAGTTTCAATGGTCAAATGATTCACATAAAGCTTTGCATAATTGAAAACTAGATTGACTACTACTCCGGTCTTAGCTCTACCAGAGGGCTCATAGGGGTATGTGATCTACTGTGATGCATCCAGATTTGGCCTAGAATGTGTGTTGATGCATAGAGATAAGGTTATAGCTTATGCTTCTATATAGGTTAAGGCGCATAAGAATAACTATCCAACTCATGACTTCTAGCTTGCAATAGTGGTGTTTTCCCTGAAGATCTGGAGATGCTACTTGTGTTTTGTTCATGTAAATGTGTTTACCGACCATAAAATCCTTTAATATGTGTTCACCAAAAGAATATTTGAATCTTCGCCAGAGGATATGGCTTGAGTTCTTTAAAGGATTATGATATAAGTGTGCATTACCATCATGCTAAGGAAAATGCAGTAGCAGATGCTCTTAGCAGTTAATCTATAGGTAGTATACTCCATGTTAAGGAAGAAAGGAAAGAACTAGTGAAGGATGTTGACAAGATTGATCGTTTGGGAGCTCGCCTTATGATCATATCAAACAGTGGTTTAACATTTAAGAATTGGTCAGAATCTTCTTTAGTAGTGAAGGTTAAGAAAAAGAAAAAACAAGGATCCAATCTTGCTTGAATTTAACGGTGCAGTACACAATTAGAGAGTGGAGGTTTTCTCTTTAGGGGAAATGGTGTGCTTTCTACCAGGGTAGATTGTGTGTTCCTGATTAAGTGAACTCAGACAGCATATTCTTGCAAAACCCCATAACTCCAGATTTTCTATTCATCCAGGTTCCACTAAGATGTACCGTGATCTGTGGGAACTTTATTTGTGGAATGGCATAAAGAGGGATGTTGCAAATTTTGTGTGTAAGTGCCCCGATTGCTAGCTAGTCAAGGTAAAACATCAGAAACCAGGGGGTATGACTAAGATATTGACATTCCTACTTGGCAGTGGGAAGTGATCAATATGGATTCTAACACAGGGTTTCCTCGTACTCACAAACAACATGAATCAATTTGGGTGATAATTGATAGGATGACTAAGTCTTTTCGCTTTTTGGCGGTCAAGACTACAGATTCGGAAAAGGACTATGAAAATCTTTACATTAATTATATTGTGAGGTTTCATGCGGTTCCCTTTTCTATCATGTCAAATAGAAGTCCTTAGTTTACCTCTCATTTCAGGAAGTCATTTCAGAAGGATCTTGGTACTCAGGTTAACCTTAGCATATCATTTCATCCTCAGACATATGGACACGCACAGCGTACTATTCAGACACTAAAGGATATGTTAAGATCTTGTGTGATAGATTTCTAGGGTTTTTACGATGATCACTTTCCTCTTCTTGAGTTCGCCTACAACAATTGCTACTATTCAAGCATTCAGATGGCCCCTTATAAGGCATTGTATAGGCGTAGATGTAGATCTCCTGTTGGTTGGTTTGAAATAGGTGAAACAACTTTGATAGGAAAAGATTCAAAGCAACATTCTATGGAGAAATTGTAATTCATTAGAGATAGACTTAAGAAATCCCAAAGTCGTCAGAAATCTTATGCATATGTAATGAGAATGGAACTAGAGTTCCAAGTTGATGATTGGGTTTTCTTAAAAGTGTCACCTATGAATGGGGTGATGAGGTTCGGGAAGAAAGGAAAGCTCAGTCCTAGATATGTATGCCCTTAAAAGATATTGAAAAGGCTCAGAAAAGTGGCATATGAGTTAGAGTTGCCAACAGAACTAGAAGCAGTGCATTATGTCTTCTACATCTCACTTTTGAAGAAGTGTGTGGGTGATCCAGCCTCCGTGATGCAATAAGAGAATGTGGTTGTGAAAGATAGTCTTTCTTATGAGGATATACTAGTTGATATTCTTTACCATCAGGTTAGAAGGTTGAGACACAAAGAAGTCGCTTCAATCAAGCTTTTGTGGAGGAGTCAGTCTGTGGAGGGAGATACTTGGAAAGCAGAAGAAACCATGAAAGCCAAGTATCCTCACCTCTTTCCTTTTCCACTCTAGCTTGAGGTAATAGTTCCTCTTTTTCAGACATTCATCCATAAATTAAGTCTTAGAATCATGTTCCTTCAGTTTGTACTTGCATTTCCAGTGTATTTGCATGTTCTTGGAACTTAGTTCAGTCAAAAATTAAGTTTTTACTATTTAGTTGTGGGGATTGCAGCCATCTCCCCCCATTTCAGCTAGTTTAGTCTTCATTCGAGGACGAATGGTCCCTAGAGGGAGATAATGTAACACCCCGTACCCAAAATAGATCCAAAATGCATAATTATAGAAGTTGCAGGTGCAAGCGATGGAGCAACCAACGGATCGTCATTCGACTTACGTTCTGTCAGTCGAATCAGTTGATGGGCCATTCAACTTTCAGTCCTCAATTGTGAACGACGGTCGACCTGTATGGAATGTCATTCGACTAATGGCTTGTCAGTCGACTCCATCGATTGGCCATCTAACTTCTAGTTCTGAGTTGCGAATGACGATCGATAAGTACAAACCATCAGTCGACTCCGTTCATGATTCCAATAGCTTTTAAGTCAGGGGTCTTTTGGTCTTTTCCTTGTTCTTTTAGACCCTAAGCTACATCATTTACACCCTAAAATATGCCGTTTAGTTAGTTTATGCCTAGAAACATAACTAGACCTTACCTAACTCAAAATCATTAGTCAAAACATTGAAAATTAGAAGAAAGAGAGAAGAAAAAGGTCAAGAACCCAAGTTCAAGAATGCAAAAAATTTCCATCAATTCTAGCCTCAGAAATCAAAAGATTTCTCCGTGGAATTCATCACCATGTATGTGGGACTTCACTAGAAGGTTCTTTCACCCATTGGGTCCCTAGTTTCCGGTCAGTTTCTTGATTCCCTTATTATGAATAGACCTAGGGCTTCTTGAATGTTAGAATTATTGAGTTCTTAGATGATAGAATGATCCAAATCAGATTAGTACATCAATGTTTAGATAAATGCATGAATTTCATAACCCAAGCTATGTATTTTTGTAGCTCTTGAATTACACATGCTAGGTCAGATATTTCAGTTATTCAGTTATACATGCCTTTGTTATTAATGTATCATTATCAGATTAATTATTGCATTCTCAGTTTGCATGTTTAGTTTTGAGTTGTCCAGGATTTACTAAAATTCATTCATACGCAGATAACCACTTAATTCTTTGTGAGTAGCATAATATCGAATTGGACTAGGGTTAAGCGTACCCAAACCCAGAACTACTAGCCAAGTAAGTTGTAAGTCCCCTCTGTGAACATCAGTTTGGCGATCACGTCAACAACATGCCTCTATACCTTTCGTAGGATATATTGGGTCCTCTCTATGGGGTGCATACATCGGACTCCACAATTACCTCATGTGGTTTTATTATCGGTTATTAGTAGCTCTTACAGTTCAGTCAAGCTCTATTGCAGTGACTATCTTTATAGTTCATTTGGTATTCAGTGTGAGCATATCAAAAATTTGGTCATTTTATCCAGTTAGCTCATCATTCAGTACATTATGTTTAGAATATTATACTTACTAACATCAGACTCCAGATTTAGCTTATGTGGTTTTGTTATAGGCTATTAGTAGCTCCAACAGTTCAGTCAGACTTTATTGCACTGACATATTTATAATTCATTTAGTATTCAGTCTGAGCATGTTATAAATTTTGTCATTGCATCCAGTAAGCTTATCATTCAGTACATCATGTTCTGAATATTATACTTGCTTTTGTGTTGGTTCTGTTATTTATTATTTCAGTTGTACTCTATTCTACATGCTCAGTACATTTAAAGTACTGACGCGTACGTGCGCTACATCTTCTCATGATGTAGGTTCAAGTTCTAAGCATCTGGATTACTCTTAGATTGATTCATGATCTCCCATTCAGCAGAATCAGAGGTTAGTCCTCATTCTCAAAGGTTAATAGACATGAATTTATTTTAGTTTTTTTTTAGTCCGTTAGTTTCACTTTTGGTAGACTTAGTTGGGGTCTGTCCATCATTTATAGTCAGTTAGAGGCTTATATCAGACATAGTTGATTTAAGCTTAGTATTGAGTTAATGTATTCTCTACATTAAACTCAGCAATGCATTAAACTCATCAGTTTTCATATATCTTTGTTATAAAATATGGGCATTCCCCATCTTTTTATTTTAGTTATCATTTAGATTCCGCACCAGTTTATTATCCTTAGTATGCTCATGATCATGATACCAGGGTTAGCTTGGGACCACTTATGGACATAGGTCTCGTGTCCGCATCTCGGGGGTAGATCGGGGGTGACACAACTGGTTTGGAAAAGCAATTTTGTACTTAGAAAAGCTCCCCCGGGCTCTTATTTAAATTGTTGTCTAACTTGTACTTGATATCTTCATAGAACTGGCTAGACCAAAAGTTGCAAGGATAATTATCCACCTCCGCACATAAGAGAACTAGAGTTTGAAGAAGATGAAAGAGAAATTAGCCAGACAAAGGAAATATACCAAGTAATTGAGGTCTAAGAGATGAATTCCCGTTGGCCCTAATGTCCCGTCATGAAATCGACGGTTCATTAATGCAGTACATCCCTAGGGAGCAGATGATGATGTAAATGGTTGAGGCTAACATCGTTGCAGAAGCTGAAGTAGAAAGAAAAGCAGAAACAAATTGTCAGCATTTTAGGAACTAATGCCCAAGTAGATTGAGTGATTTCTTTGATAGGATCCCCTCTCTACTTCTCTCTCTATCCTTCTTTATTTTTTCTTTTGGATATTTGTGATACTTATATTTGAGGAAAAACACATTTATTTTGTGGTGGGGTGAGGCCAAAACCTTTTGCCTTTTTTGTTGATATTTTTGTGATTAATGCTCGTGTTTTGGTGTATATATATTTGGATCGTCTATTTTAATTGTATTTTAAAATTGCATTGCGATTGCTTGAGCTTATTGCTCCTTTATGTTTTCAAATTTCAAAATATTTTTGGCCCTTCTAAAATTCTTTTAACATTTTTTGAAATTTTCATCACCGCTTGTGTTGAAAGTGGTTGTTCTCGTTTAAAATTAAGTCTCAGTTTTGATTTGTTTTGATTAATGCTGATGATTTGAATAGTGCTCTAAATCGAACAAATATGAATGTGTCGGTCTCAACCAACTGGCCCCGAACATTTCTAATTGGGTCCATCCATCCCCAACCTTAGTGAATGTACTATGAAGGGGTCAGTAAAGTCGTTCAGGTTACGGCTACAATGATACAAAATGAAATTACATAGGCAGTATGTGAACTCTTTGCATCTAATTGTTATCATTATGTATCAAATTGATTTCTCTTGTGATTATCATTGCACACAAGTGAAATCACAATCTTGTTTGGGTTTAGTATCTATGCCTTGTCTAATGAGCTTACTTTGAGTACTGGTTGAATAAACCTAGAATTTTCCCCATTAGTCATGTTGATTTAGTAATTTGTCCTCATAAAATGATCTTAGGCAATTTTAAAAAGTTTCAGAAAAATTTGACATATACGTCTTTTGTAAACTACCTGTGAGCGTGTGAAACTCTTTTGAACATCCCTTAAGTCTTATCCTTCTTTGGTACAAAACTTGATTAATCGTAGACCTTTATTCATTTACTACCTATAATCCTTGTGACTTTTGATTGAATGAATAACCAACATAAGCCAAAAGCTTAAGTTGGGGGTATGATGAAAAAAGGAAAAGCAAAAATCAATAAGTATAACAAAAGTCTCCCCAACTCATGGTGTTGCGAAGAAAATGAAAACCCTCCATATAATTAAAATCAAAATTAAAAATAAAAGAACAGAATGAAAAAGAAAAACTGTGGAATAAAAGTCCAAAAGAAAAACGAGTTTCCAAGAAATCTATTGAGTTTATAATAGGATGACTTAGAAGCACTAGAAAAGAATTGATAGAAGAAACTGAAGAAAATAAAGTGTTGAAATCCCCACAGTTCATGAGGATCTTTCGTCACTAAGTCTAAATGACCATATCTTTGCTCTTAGCTTCATTACAAGACTTGGAAAGACCTGGTTGATCTTGAGTAAGCAGGATCGAAGATTGATTGAAAAATAAGAGAAAATCTATAAGTGAAAAAATTCATTATGTTCCCCTATCTGAGTGTGAGTGTTGCATCTTTTTCCTGGTCTTAAAATGATTAACTTTTGTTTGTCAATATGGAATCATTCTTTCTGTGAGCGAATTTTGATATTGTTGTTGAGCTTGAATTTGCGTTAGTAGCAAGTATTGTAAGCATGAGAATCTTTGGTAATGGTGTGTCGCAACTTTCATCTTTGATTACACATTTGATTTTTGTATAAGTAGCTTGAGTCTTGTTGTGTATGTTCATGATTGATTCGTGTGCGGCACTATTTTAGACATCCTATTTGGACTGCTGAACATGAGGTTTACGTGGGTAAAAGCAAAAGTTTAAGTTGGGGTGTTTATGAGTCCTCAAATTGGACTCATTTAGCAGTTTATTTTGATAGAAATAGAATCCTCAAATGTTTATTTAGTCTCAATATTTGATAAAAAGTCTTAAGTTTCACGTTTCGGACGTTTTAGTAAAATCATGAACACTTATGCACAAAAGGGAACAAAAAGGCTAAAAACAACGTAAGAGCTGAAGTGTGAGCTTAGCCAAGTGCATTTGGCAAGTCGTCGAAGAGATGTATTCCTCCCTTTGTTCCAACACGTGAAGCCCTAAAGGAAGTGGATCAAAAAAAGTGACATAAGGAGTAGTTGGCTCTTTGCCAAATAGTTTCGTGAAGCAATAATATACCATCAAATAGTCCAAAACATGAAGATAATGAAGGCAAGCACAAAATGACGATGAGACAGAAGAAGGGAGATTCACCGAGTGAATCGGCTATCGCGGTGCGCCTCAATAGTTAATCTAAAAGTTATAAATACTAGTTTTAGGTTCTATTTTTAAGGTTCCGATCATTATTAGTAATTTAACTTTTAAAACTCTAGTTTTTGTGTTTTCTCTCACATTTAAAGAGGTTTTGCGGAAAACTTGAAAAAGGAAGGGTTTCCTCTTCCCCGAGTTGGAAGTGGGTCTTCTCTATTATTATTCCTTTGCTCATAATAAGTTATAATTTCTTTTACCTATAAGATTTCATTATCGTTTTAGGTGTAATTTGTTATTGCTTGATGTGTGGCTAAAAATCTCCCATTTTTGAGGTGTGATTTACCATATATGTGTTGCTATTATTGTTGGGTCTTGCTAGTTGATATGTTATATGTATTTAAATGGGATTTGATCTAGAAGTTGTGGTTTAATTTTATGGTTTTGTAGTTGAAAATACAAAGTCACCCATGTGTTTTTGGCTTGCAGGAGATGGAGGTCACAAAATCAAGACCGCTAGACTGATAGCCTAAGGAGTGGGTCGACATAAGGTTCAACCCGAGAGGGTGAGCCCTAGTCCCTTATCCTAACACTCAACTCGAGAGAATAAGTGGTGTAATGCATAGGCTAGGCTTTATACGGAAAATGGGTGTCTGAGAGGAACGCATTTGAAACAGGTTAAGGTGCCCGAGAGGGACCTTATTTTTATCTAAAGCTTAGCATAGTGACCATTCAGTTACAAATTATCTAATGAAAGCATGCATGTACCAAACTATTTATCTCAATTTGTATTGCGGTCACACCCCAAGAACATCTCCCCATACTCGATTCCCTTCTGTTATTTTTATTGTTTTACTACTTGTGACCAAAAACCCTTTAATATTTCACACTTATGTGTCCGCCCCTTTAATTTTTAAAATGTTTTTATTCGTAAATATATTTGGCTATGACTAATTAGAATGAACTTCTAATTAACTACACATTCTCGAAACCGCTCCCTTGGGACACAACCCCAACCCTTGGTCGGGTTACTAAACTATCAATGATCGTAGATACTCATATGGTAGGTTAGTGTCATTGGTCACGATAAGCATCACTGATCATCCTAAAAATTGAAATAACTAAAGTGTAACAAAGGGGATCCGGAAGCAAGCAGGCAAAAAGGAGGTAGTACATTGAATGTACAAGCATTTGATGGGAATTATAACACAAGACATAAGCTTGGAATGGTACTAAAGAAACTTAACTCGTCTCAACTCATTTCAATATGAATCACTAATAACGATGCAATATAAAGAAATGTTTTAAAACATGTAGATAACAACTCAGTGCATTGATAACACAATAGTAACATAGTTTTGTATACGAAAAATATAAGTAACTCTATGGAAGATTCTCTAACCAACAACCATCACTATGAGCTATGTGATGATACAGTGTCTTTCCTCATGCTTCCAGGGTCGTCCTATACTTTTACAAGGTATAAAACCTAATACTAAGCTGATCCACTAGTCTATCCTAAAAGCATTAAGGATTCATCTAAAAATATGACTTTTTCTACCCATGTTGGCTACACGGTTGATGGAGACTTTGAGTTATCTGATCTGATCTCCATATAAGTGATATTTACTAATTCCAAAATGTAACCAGCTCATATATTTCAAAACATAACTTCTCTGTGGTTTGAAACTAGCTCAAAAGCTCTTTTGGTTGAAACTAGCTCAAAAGCTCTTTTGGTTGAAACTAGCTCAAAAGCTCTTTTGGAAATCAGTATTTCTTCTCCTGTTTAAATGTGAAAACATATACTCTTGGGAATACTTAGTTCCCATATATAAACTTAAAGAAAATAAACTTGCTCAACTCTTCTCAACTCTATGTATAACTCAGATAAGACAAGTTATAAAACAATTGTAAACGACCTCTTAAAATGACTCGAAGGACTCTTAACACTTGACTCTCAAATCTATCTTAAATTTGAATTATGGATTAAGGGTTATGATTATAAATGAATTCTAGATGTTTCGAATTTGTTTAAACTAGTTAATCAATAGGAAGTTATAGTACGCTTTAGGATAACTTAGAAGGGTAAAACGACAGAAAAAGGATGAGGGCAGACGTCCCGAGCGCACTGCTGGCACAGGGCACCAGACCCAAATGTTCAAAGGCTTCTTTTTGGCACACTAATGGCATGCCTCCTCAGTCCCTCTAGTTCATTTGGTGTTGCAACAGCACCTTCCCAGGTAGTTCCGACAAAATTTTCAACTCATTTTCTGACATTAATTTGATTAGATTTGATTCTTTTTCTCAATTTATCCTTAGATTTAGTTACAGAATACATGTACACAAGAATCTACACAAAACAAATCATAAAAACAATACAATTCCCTCAAAAAGTCCTCAATCCATTTGAATTCAAGAATGAAAGGAAATTAAAGAACACAACTCAATAACATTTAAACATCAACTTTCTATAATGAATTTCACGCTGAAATTAACATAATTGGCAATTAGATGAACGAACCCCAACTCTATGTGAACTCACACAACTCTTTAGGATGAAATGATCTTTGATTCCGCAAGAAACTTCCAGAACGCCTTGACTTTTCTTCTTTCTACTCTTCTTGAACTATTTTTGGAAAAACCTAGAGTAAATTTTGAGTGCGTACACTAAACAAAATCAGTTTACAACCCTAACTAATTTTTAAAATGAACTAACTTGATTGAGAAAGAAAAAGAACAAATACCCTACTTAACTGCAGTTAATTTTCCTTAATTGAACATCCCGACTTAAATTGTTGTCTTTCCCATACCAGCTTGGAAATTAGCAAACTTGACAGCGTTAGAACGAAGATTCAAATACCTTTCATTTGATATCTTATAGTCCACCTAACTCGTGATGTACTGAAATTTATGGTCATTTGAATTAGACCCAAAACTCATATTTTAAGCTTAACTTGCAAAATTTCAGATTTTACTATTTCCAATTTAGTTCTTTTTATGTTTAGTTCTTTCAAAAACCGATGTGTTACAATTCATGCTCATAATTCTGCATGAACCCTATAAATCAAACATTCAAGATATAAGTAGTATCATTGAGTTCTTGATCTGTTGAGTTCCGAGTATCGAGTCATGTATATGGTTATTGAAAACCTTGAATTGATCCATTCACGTTCATAATTTGTCATGAACTCTATTAGGAGAAGTCTTCTACAATTATTTATAACTTGTTTTAAGACTTGAGTAAATGAGAATGGGGATGAGGATAAGGATGAGGAGAGTTGAGCTTCATTTTTCAAAATAAATATATCGGGGACTAAGTATTCCAAGAGTATATGTTTTACATTTAGGGTTAAAGGAAACATTGATTTCCATATGAATTCATCATGAGTTTTTTAGCACTATCTCTTTTAAGAGAACATTTCGAGCAATAATCTCAAAGTTTGAGGATGAAGATATGTTTTTAAACATATGAGCATCAATTATATTATTGGAAGCAGTATTGAACATCGATATGGGGACGAGTTCAGATAACTCAATGTCCTCATACACGATCTATGGCAACATGGGTAGAGAATCATACTTTTTAGATGATTCCTTATAAATTTTAGGCATAGCTTAGTTGATCGACTTAGTTGATGATGTTCTATACATCAGTATGGTATAGGGTAGTTCTGGCAGTGATTATTGTCGGTTAGAGAATCTCCCAAATAAGAGTTATTATTGTATTTTTACAAAAGACAGAGTTATTATTGTGTTTTTACATATAATTGAGTTATTATCTATTGTTTTAAAAGTTTTCCATATATCACATTTTTTATTGTTGCTTTCATATTGAGTTGAATTGACTATCCTTGAGTAGAGTTGAGTATCCTAAGTTGAGTTGAGTACCAATTAAGTTGTGTACCTTATCTTGAGTTTTTTAGTTGAGTATCATATCTTTGAGTTGAGTATCTTATCCTTCAGTTAAGTAGCTTATCCTTGAGTTAAGCTTGAGTTAAGATGAGTGACTTTGAGAAGAGATAAGTATGTTTCCTTTTATCAACTTCAAGCTTATGTTATATATTAAAGTTTCCCTTACACGTTCGTGTGTTAAATGTACTAATGTCATTTGGCCTGCATCTATCATGATGCAAATATATTTATCCATGGTCACCAATAGGCACTTCATTGATACCTCTTGTAGTCCCAGATTTGCTTTGGTGAACCTCCTTACTTCCCGAGAATTCCCATTTTACTTTTAAACTTTGTAAGGACGATGGGGAGTCATGTCCCAGCATCCATCATAGAACTGAAAGTCTTTGTAGAAAGCAATAATTGATAATGATTTTTATCCATTTTCAATTTTTAATGTTTTAAGACTTGAGTTGACTTTATATGACTAGCTGAATGTTTCTAAATGTTCTAAATTATTCATTTTGAGACCTTTTTAGAAAATCCTTGCATCTGCAATTCATATATTATTGTGTATGTCTTCCGCTGAGTATTGAGCCAGGACAAGGGTTTGCTTGGGAACTATCAATGATTCACAAGTGCCAGTTACGTCCATGATGTATGGACGGGGTGTGATAAATTTCGTATCAGAGCACATATTTTAAGTGTCCTAGGGTGTCTTTGAAGTCATACTATTAGGATCTTATTTATGATTGTAAGGGCCCCACTTTAATAAATAAGTGACTACATATATTTCAGAAAATTTTTCCTACTTTCATACTCTATATCGTGTAGTAAAAATGTGTCATAAAGTAATTTATTCTAACTCGTGTTTTTCTCTTATACATTTCACTACCCCTCAGACTCAACGTAATTGAAAGGCAAAGACATATTCTTATCAATGAGTAACTATCAACAACAATCTTGAGAAAATCATGAGACTGCAGAGGGGATCGAGAGAAGCTCGAGAGTGAGTTTAAGTGTTGTGTTTCAAAAGAATGCACTCCTATTCATATGAATAATGCGTTTAGCTGAAATCAAGATGTACTCTCTTCTCTAAACCTTATTCAGGTGAGACGCTTATGGGAGAGTTTATTTTTGATCTTGGGTAATATTTTAACCCTAAAATATAGTATGAATTACGAGATTACAAGCAATAGTAGTAAAGACTGCCCTTAAGTTAGGGAAAAGCATGCAGAGGTACAGAAATGTATGACAGAGAGACGACAGTGATGGGGAAGATTATGTTATTGCAATCATGGCCCCAGTCAGTTATAAGTGATGAGTTTCTTATGAGTAGAAAAAGGAATAATAATGTTGTAGAGAGTTCTTGATACAAGGAAGAGGAATACTTACTAGTCAGGATGAGATATAGTATACTTTTAACTCGACTAGAGCTGATGTTGATGTGTCATCGTGTTAGAGAAGACTAAATATAAGTATGGAAACATAGTTAAGAGTACTCATGAGCTGATAGACCCAAGATAGGCTTATGAATATTGAAAGGGTGACCTCATAGCATTCAGAAAACAATAGAACTTTATGATAGCTAATGCACAGTAAATGAGTAAATAGTACTTAAGTTCCGAAATTAAAGGTGAAACAATATGTAGGTAGGTAGAAGGAGAGCGAAAGATTTATTACTTGTCATGAGATCTTAGTGGGTGAGTGTTTCTTGACTTTTATGGTAGTCGCAAGAAGTATAAGGTTTGAGCAATCATATTGATGTCACTTTTTGGACATAGACACTAAGCTTGAATTCAAGATGAGTGGCATGATCAAAAGATTGCAACATGAGGGCGATGATGTTAGTTTTGAGATCTGATATAGTACGTTTGACCTGAAATGGGTGAGGAAATCAAAGTGATACTTCGCAATGAAAACATAGTAATATGACCCATAGAAGAGAAATGAAGGTGGAAAAGTTGTTAGATTATCAAGATCAGTAAGAGGTACACCCGAGATTGTATATGGCCATACGAGGTCCCAATTGAGGTTGTGATTTTTCATATGTCCATAAATTATATAATTGAGCTGCCAATATGGGATAAGCTGGTGCAAGTGTTAATTTTTCCTATAGGTTAAGAGAAACATCTTAGAAATGAGGTCTTAGTAACATTTATGGAGAGTTCGGTAGTCACAAGGTAAGCTTTTCCTAAGTATTAGAGTAAAGGGGATATAGAGAAGTTTATAGATGATGGAATAGGTCCATAATTTTCAAGTGTCATCTTTAGACTTAAGGGGAAGATGAGATTAGAAATCAAGTCAAGTGTTGAGAATAAGATGGTAATGAGTTCAAAACAGTATAAGAGATATCTTTTCAGGGTCCTTTTGGTAGAGGAGCAATGTTAAAAGGAGAAATTTAATGTTCTTATCGTGACAATGACAGTGTCATAATTCTATCTAAGGATATAAATATGGAGGAAGCGGGAATGAGGTTTTACTATGAGAAAATAGTTAAATGAGCGCCCTTAAGTTGTTTCGAATAGTAATGCATATAATTAGTTAGTATGACAGAGATGAGGAGAGAATGAGCTGCGCCAGGCTCCAAACTACTGGGCAGTAGTTTTGGCGCTATGGTGGTGCATCTTAGCAAGCCCTTGCCCAAAATTTCAATGATTTTGCTTTGTCAATCTCATACCCTAACTCATCTAGAATCAAATTAATTCCTTTGATCTCCATTTGAAACATAAACCGAACACACTCACAGTAAAATTCAATCAAAAACCTATAACGAACAATGAACAACAGTCATTCACAATTCTCACCTCAATAACACAATAAGAACTCCATTATTTAAAAATGAAGCACAAAATCTCAAGAACTCAACAAGATTCTCAAATACTCAATCTCATGGATGAAATTTTTATAAGAAAATCATGATTGGCATGTGGGAGAACAAAACCAAAACAATGAGAGCTTACATAATGCAAATAACTAGGTTCTTTAGAGAAATCTTGGATGAACGCTTGGAACCTTGGACATTTTTCTCCTCTTGAATCTTCTCTATAAATTCCTTAACATTTTGGAGGTGAATGAAACTGATTCTAAGCTTGAGTTGAGTCGTTGATACTCATAATTTTGCATGAACTTCATAAATTTAGTACCTTTGAGATGAGTAATATCTTTGCGTTCTATGTTATTCAGTATTTAGTTCCTAATCCTTTTGACATTAAATTCCTAAAGATGGGATTACATATTATACATTAAGGTCCTTGAGTTTAGTTGTTCATCGCCTGGTCTTTCTTCATGTGTTTTATTTCCGGACGTGTTCCATTTAATTGTGACTCCATTATCTTCTTTGTATTAGCTTCTAAAATCTACATTAATTCTTGATAGATCATACATGGCATAATCTCATTTCTGAACTTACATTTCAAACTAAAGTAAGTTTAAAAGGAAAGTTCAAGAATTCTATTTTAGTCATTTTGAAGATTCATTTGTAATCAACAATAGTTTTTAACTAAGTCTTTAAAAGGTAAAGACGAGAATAAGAAGAGTTGTATTCATGACTAAAAAAGAGAAAAGGAAACTAATTATTCCTTAAATGTAACAGTTCTACATTTAAAAAGAGAGAAACATTGATTCCTAAACAAGCTTATGAGTTGAGATGTAATTCACAGTATTACTTCTTTTAAGAGGATATCTTGAGTAATTACCTCAAATTGAGAAAGAGTTATCTTTTATAATTTTGAGCATGTGTTTATATATTATTGGGAGTAGTATTGAGCACTGATATGTGAATGTGTTTAGACAACTCATATTCTTCATAAATCATGTAGCCAACATGGGTAAAGGATTGTACTTTTTAGACAAATCTTTATTTCTTTTAAGCATACCTTAGTGGATCCTAAAAGGACTCCACATAATTAGACATTCACTATAATATAAATATGTATATAACATTTCCCCTTGAATGTCAGTAAATATGTGCCTCGTTAAAACCTTACTAGATAAAACCAGTTGGAAAAAATCTAGTGAAGAAAAAAGAGTACACATATATAATAATTGCATTATAGATGCCTCATTAAAAGCTTTACAAGGAAAATCCAATGGGATAAAAACTTGTGAGGGAAAAAGAGTATATCACATATTAACTCCCCCTAATGAGAACATTAATACACATATTTGAATCTTCGTTTTTCAAGCTTGTGCCCCATATTCAAGAAAGTTATAGTTGGTAGATACTTGGTGAATAAATTAACTATATTATTAATTGAACAAACATGTTGCATGTTGATATCACCGTTCTTAGGAGCTGTGTGTTGAAAAGTTTTGACAAATAAATCTTTTTTTCGAGATCAAAAATTTCTGCAAGTTTCTTACTTCAACTGTTTAAAGCAAATAATCTATTGTCTTTTGAAAACTCTTCAAGAGTTTCAATTCAAGTCATCAACTTGCTGACCAATACAAAAGATTCTTAATTGCATTAATATATATATGAGGATAATAAACAAGTTCTCCAGAAACATGTATATGCTTTAGATATTGAACCCATTGAATATTTTCCTATCAATTTTGTCAAGTGTCAACATTCAATATTACATGTATGACATCTTCTAGTGACTAGATTGTAACTCAAATAAGATTTACGCTTAGCAAGATGTTCATTCCACTTTTCATTGATAAATATTTCTACAGCAACATGTTTTAATAGACGAAGAATTCATATCCTCGTAATCTTTTAAAATATTGTGAGCTATTGTATCAAAAATATCGTCAATGATATATCATTTTGCATTGATTTGTAGTACGACATAACTTATTAAGATCTCATCACTTCATTATTTTTAGGTATGTACCCCTCTCATAAGGTTTCATAAAGTGTTATGTCATAAGTTCTTCAAGAGCACATTATTTGTCTCTTTATTATGATCATTTTGATTCTTTGATCCTCCCCATTTTCTCAAGGATTATTTTATTTAGAATTGACTAATCTATCATGTTTTATGCATGTCGTAGAATCTATATTTAAGTGACATTCAATAGGTGTATTTACAACTCTTGTGTTGCTTCTAATATCCCCCTTATGTTAGACAAACTAACATATATCTCAATCTTTAGGAGAATCTATCTTTGTACATCATTATATATTCATTGATTATTTACTACATATCTAAATAATCAGATGAAAATATTTGGTCCCTGATCATAAATCAATTGAAAGATAATTTGACCATAGTTTATTGGCTCGGATCAACACATGAAACTTTATTTTCATAGGCAATGATTTCACTATCTATCAGAGACATTTAATGTCACATATCAGCTTAAATATTTATTACTATTATCAAGATAAATTATCTTGATTACGTATTCTTAAAGTTGTGTTCTTAACTCAATTATCTTGTACAAACATTTATGTGAATGTCTAACAGCAAATTGATAACAAACACACATATGATTATCTTATAGATGCATCGCTTTATCGTATCACATTATAGGTTAACGAGCCCATATTCACTTTTTATACTTTTTAATAATTAGGGATTTAGTCTAAACTTTAGTTGATCCAATCAACTTATTACGAAAACAAGCAACATAAAGAATTCTTAAATAATTTTCTAGTTCTTCAATGTATGTTTATTACTTAATATGCACAATTTTGACATAACCAAATTATTCATGTCAACTAATGAAATTTTAGTACTTGTAAACTCCAACATTACTATGCCATATGCCCTTTGCTTTAGTAATTTTCTAATTTACTAGAGTTAATTTCAATTTTATTACTCTGATAGTAATTTTTAGATTTATTTATTTTCAATTACTCTACTCCGTTTAGAGGGTAGTCGTGATTCCATCACTAAATAGACTACTCTGTTTAATATAAAATTGTGCATTTAATCGTATTATTCGTCTCAATATTATTGTAACATCAAGTTGTGAGATAACAATAGGCACACATGAGACCATCTGAAAGAAGAATCTATTAGGAACATTAAGTATCTAAAAATCCACTAGGTGGATGAATAGGTCCACAAATATACGTATTCGTTCCTAGAACGCATGGGACTCAATCTCAACATTCATTTATGATGGTCTCACAATTAACTTATCTTGCTACTAAACAGTACAAGAAAATTCACCATCTAAAAGAATTTTTAGGTTCTTCTGGTACTCGTCTTAACATTATAGATTAATTATGTCTCAGACAATCATTCCATGTTAAGAAAGTATTGGAATGAGTAAACTTCTTATCTACTATAGAATGTGCCTCGATTGCACTAGTATTATCCAATAAAAGTCAAAATATAAGGTATGAAACTTTTCTATAATACATGTCTTCTTAATTAGAGACATTCTTGATGATACTACATCATGGACCAAAGGTCGCAATCTTTCTCACGCTTAGCATGGTGTCTTACTACTCATTCACTTTAGAGAATAGATCTATAGTTTTAGCATTTATCGAAAGTTCTCATTCTTCATGAATGGAACAACAAACATGTGAGATTATAAAATTATGATTGATTTAGTACATCATTTCATATTTATGTACATTATTCAGTCACATGTTTCTTTAAAACATATTATGCACTATTACCACATCAAGTTTAAGTAATGTAGCAAATTCAATAAATTGTGTGACGTATCATCAAAAGCATATTAGTTTTCATTAATTAGTATTATATCATCAATATGGTGCATTAAGACTCAAATTCAATGTCATACATATAAGAATGTCTTATGCCATAAATTGATAGAACTTGAACCCAATATATTCTCATCGTGGTGCATCAAAACTTTAACCCAATGTATTACCCTCTTGGTGCGAATGGACATAAATCTATGGTCTTATTCTTTTTATGCTATTGGACATAGATTCATCGCCTTACCCAATAATCAATGTTAAATTATATCAAGATTCACCTTCAAACCTTAAAAAATATCACCACTTCCAATTCCTAACCAATTTAATTACAATAGATCATATATAAATACATACAATCAACATTACAATAATAAATGTAGTCAAAACAAATATGTTCCTTTTATTACCGGGTATACCAATATTGGTCATACCTATCTTTTGCCAATTTTTCACGTCGTATTGGAGTTGGAGCCAAAGCTCTGTTCTCGTACTTCTTAATTTAACAAAGCACTCCATAATTCTTTATGGGTAAAAAAAGTCTTACTGATAACGTGTTATAAAATTATATAAACAAGAACAGGAATAAAGTAGGGACAAGAGAAAAAACTTCTTATTCCTCTTGAAGCATATTCATGATTCACAGATGTTATTGACAATGAAAGAAAACCTCTTTATTTATAGGGGAAACTTAATATGCACATCTTTGAGATGACCAAATTAATCATGTCAACTAATTAAATTTTAGTACTTGTAAACTCCAAGTTTGTTATGTCATGTGCCTTTTGCTTTAGTAATTTTCTAATTTACTATTATATGAGTAAATTTCAATTTTATTACTCTGATAGTAATTTTTAGATTTATTTATTTTTAATTACTCTACTCCGTTTAGAGGTGAGTCTTAATTCCATCACTCAATACACTACTCTATTTATCAGAAAATTGTGCATGTAATCGTATTATTTGTCTCAATATTTTTGAAACATCAAGTTGTGAGATAAGAATAGGCACACATGACACCATCTGAAAGAAGAATATATTAGGAATATTAAGTATCTAAACAATCCACTAGATGGATGAATAGGTCCACAAATATATGTATCCGTTTCTAAAATGCATGGGATTCAATCTAAACTTTATTTATGATGGTCCCACTATTAACTTGCCTTGCTAACAAGCAGTACAAGAAAATTCACCATCTAAAAGAATTTTTATGTACTTCTGGATGTCCATTTTAATTTTCCATAATTCGTCTTAACACTATAGATTAATGATGTCTTAGACAATCATTCCAAATTAAGAAAGTATTGAAATGAGTAAACTTCTTATATACTATCAAATGTGCCTCGATTGAACTAATTATTATCCAATAAAAGTTAAATGATAAGGTATCAAAAAATTTCTATTGAACATGTCTTCTTAATTAGACACATTCTTGATGATAACACATCATGGACCAAAGGTAGCAATCTTTCTCACGCTTAGCATGGTGACTTACTACTCATTCCCTTTAGAGAATGAATTTATAGTTTTAGCATTTATCAAAAGTTCTCATTCTTCATGAATGGAACACAAACATGTGAACATATCAAATTATGACAGATTTAGTACATCATTTCCTATTTATGTGCATTATTCAGTCACTTGTTTCATTCACACATATTATGCACTCATACCACATCAATTTTAAATAATGGAGCAAATTTAATAAATTGCATGACTTATCATCAAAAACACATTAGTTTTCTCTAGTCATTATTATATCATCAATATGATGCATTAAGACTCAAATTCAATGTCATATCCATATAAGAATGTCATATGCCATAAATTGATAGAACTTGAATCCAATATCTTCTTATCATGGTGCATATGCACTTTAAACCAATGTATTACCCTTTTCGTGCTAATGGACATAACTCCATCGTCTTATTCTTTTTATGCGATTGGACTTAGATCCATCGCCTTACCCAATAATTCATGCTGAATTATATAAAGATTAACCTTCAAACCTTTGAAAATATCACCACTTCCAATTGCTAACAAATTTAATTACAATAGATCATATATAACTACATATAATCAACATTTCAATAATAAATGTAGTCAAATAAAATATGTTCCTTTTATGACCGAATATACCTATATTGGTCATACCTATCTTTTGCCAATTTTTCACGTCGTATTGGAGTTGGAGCCAAGGCTCTGTTCTCGTACTTCTTAAATTAACAAATCACTCCATAATCTTTATGGGTAGAACAGTATTACTGATAACGTGTTTTGAAACTATATAAATAAGAAGACGAATAAAGTTGGGACAAGAGAAAAGACTTCTTATTTCTCTTAATGTATATTCATGATTCACAGATCTTATTTACAATGTAATATTTATAGGGGAAACCTAATATGCACATGTTTGAGATAACCAAATTATTCATGTCAAGTAATAAAATTTTAGTACTTGTAACTCCAAATGTGTTATGTCATGTGCCTTTTTCTTTAGTAATTTTCTAGTTTACTATTATATTAGTAAATTTTATTTTATTACTCTGATAGTAATTTTTAGATTTATTTATTTTCAATTACTCTACTCCGTTTTAGAGGTGAGTTGTGATTCCATCACTGAATAGACTAATTTGTTTATCAGAAAATTTTGCATTTAATCGTATTATTCGTCTCAATAGTTTTGAAACATCAAGTTGTGAGATAAGAATAGGCACACATGAGACCATCTGAAAGAAGCATCTATTAGGAACACTAAGTATATAAACAATCCAACAGGTGGATAAATAGGTTTGCAAATATATATATCCATTCCTAGAATACATTGGATTCAATCTCAACTTTCGTTTATGATGGTCCCACAATTAACTTGTCTTGCTAACAAGCAGTACAAGAAAATTCACCATCTAAAAGAATTTTTAGGTTCTTCTGGATGTTCATTTTAATTTTTCATAATTCATCTTAACATTATAGATTAATGATGTCTTAGACAATCATTCCAAATTAAGAAAGTGTTGGAATGAGTAAACTTCTTATCTACTATAGAATGTGCCTCGATTGCACAAATTATTATCCAATAAAAGTCAAAAGATAACGTATGAAACTTTTTTATAATACATGTATTCTTAATTAGAGACATTCTTGATGATACCACAACATGGACTTAAGGTCGCAATCTTTCTCACGCTTAGCATGACGTTTTACTACTCATTCCCTTTAGAGAATGCATCTATAGTTTTAGTATTTATCAAAAGTTCTCATTCTTCATGAATGGAACAACAAACATGTGAGATTATAAAATTATGATATTTATTACATCATTTC
Organism: Solanum pennellii; assembly: GCF_001406875.1. Lineage (NCBI taxonomy): Eukaryota > Viridiplantae > Streptophyta > Magnoliopsida > Solanales > Solanaceae > Solanum > Solanum pennellii. The sequence goes on along the minus strand of NC_028637.1, from coordinate 67,303,020 downwards.
ATATTTATGTGCATTATACAGTCACTTGTTTTTTTCAAATATAGTATGCACTACTACCACATCAATTTTAAGTAATGGAGAAAATTCAATAAATTGCATGACTTATCATCAAAAACACAGCAGTTTTCTTTAGTGATTATTATATCATCAATATGGTGCATTAAGACTCAAATTCAGTGTCATATCCATATAAGAGTGTTTTATGCCATAAATTGATAAAATTTGAACCCAATATCTTCTCATCATGGTGCATCAGGACTTTAATCCAATGTATTACCCTTTTGGTGCGAATGGACATAAATCCATCGTCTTAGTCTTTTTATGAGATTTCACATAGATCCATCGCTTTACCCAATAATTAATGTTAATTTTACAAAGATTCACCTTCAAACCTTTTCAAATATCACCACTTCCAATTGCTAACAAATTTAATTACAACAGATCATATTTAAATACATAAAATCAACATTACAATAACAAATATAGTCAAATAAAATATGTTCCTTTTATGACCGGATATACCTATATTGGCCATGCCTATCTTTTGCGAATTTTTCACGTCGTATTGGAGTTGAAGGCAAAGCTCTGTTGTCGTACTTCTTAATTTAACAAAGTACTCCATCATTCTTTATAGGTAGAAAAGTTGTACTGATAACGTGTTATGAATCTATATAAATAAGAAGACGAATAAAATCCGGACAAGAGAAAAGACCTCTTATTCCTCTTGAAGTATATTCATTTTTCACAGATCTTATTTACAATGGAAGAAAACCTCATTATTTATTGGGGAAACCTAATATGCGCATCTTTGAGATGACCAAATTATTCATGTCAACAAACAAATTAAACTCCAAACTTATGTGCCTTTTTCTTTAGTAATTTCTAATTTACTATTATATGAGTAAATTTCAATTTTATTACTCTGATAGTAATTTTTAGATTTATTTATTTTCAATTACTCTACTCCGTTTAGAGGCTAGTCGTGATTCCATCACTGAATAGACTACTCTGTTTATTTTAAAATTGTGCATGTAAGCATATTATTCGTCTCAATATTATTGTAACATCAAGTTGTGATATAACAATAGGCACACATGAGACCATCTGAAAGAAGCATCTATTAGGAACATTAATTATCTAAACAATCCTCTAGGTGGATGAATAAGTCCACAAATATATGTATCCATTTCTAGAACGCATGGGATTCAATCTCAACTTTCATTTATGATGGTCCCACAATTAACTAGTCTTGCTAACAAGCAGTACAAGAAAATTAACAATCTAAAAGAATTTTTAGGTTCTTCTGGATGTCCATTTTAATTATTCATAATTTGTATTAACATTATGGATTAATGATCTCCCAGACAATTATTTCAAATTAAGAAAGTATTGGAATGAGTAAACTTCTTATCTACTATAGAATGTGCCTCGATTGCACAAATTATTATCCAATAAAAGTCAAAAGATAAGGTATGAAACTTTTCTATAATACATGTCTTCATAATTAGAGACATTCTTGATGATACCACATTATGGACAAAAGGTCGCAATCTTTCTCACGCTTAGCATGGTGTCTTACTACTCATTCCCTTTAAAGAATGGATTTATAATTTTTAGCATTTATCAAAAGTTCTCATTCTTCATGAATGGAACACAAACATGTGGGAATATCAAATTATGATAGATTTAGTTCATCATTTCATATTTATGTGCATTATTCAGTCACTTTTTTCTTTCAAACATATTATGCACTACTACCACATCAACTTTAAATAATAGAGAAAATTTAATAAATTGTATAACTTATCATCAAAAACACATTAATTTTATTTAGTCATTATTATATCATCAATTTGGTGAATTAAGACTCAAATTCAATGTCATATCTATATAAGAATGTCTTATGCCATAAATTGCTAGAAGTTGAACCCAATATCTTCTTATCATGATGCATATGCACTTTAACCCAATGTATTACCCTTTTGGTGCGAATGGACATAAATTCATCATCCTATTCTTTTTATGCTATTGAACATAGATCTGTTGCCTTACCCAATAATTAATGTTAAATTATATCTAGATTCACCTTCGAACCTTTAAAAATATCACCACTTCCAACTGCTAACAAATTTAATTACAATAGATCATATATAAACACATATAATCAACATTACAATAATAAATGTAGTCAAATAAAATATGTTCCTTTTATGATCGAATATACCTATATTGGTCATACCTATCTTTTGCCAATTTTTCATATCGTATTGGTGTTGGAGCCAAGGCTCTGTTCTCGTACTTCTTAATTTAACAAAGCTTTCCATAATTCTTTATGGGTAGAACAGTCTTATTCATAACGTGTTATGAAACTACCTAAATAAGAAGACAAATAAAGTAGGGACAAGAAAAAAAACTTCTTATTCCTCTTGAAGTATATTCATGATTCACAGATCTTATTCACAATGAAAAAAAACCTCCTTATTTATAGGGGAAACCTAATATTCACATCTTTGAGATGACCAAATTATTAATGTCAACTCATAAAATTTTAGTACTTGTAAACTCCAAGATGGTTATGTCATGTGCCTTTTGCTTTAGTAATTTTCTAGTTTATTATTATATCAGTAAATTTCAATTTTATTACTCTGATGGTAACTTTTAGATTTATTTATTTTCAATTAATCTACTCCATTTAGAAGTGAGTCGTGATTCCATCACTGAATAGACTACTCTGTTTATTAGAAAATTGTGCATGTAATCGTATTTTTCGTCTCAAAATTTTTTAAAACATCAAATAGTGAGATAAAAATAGGCACACATGAGACCATCTGAAAGAAGCATCTATTAGGAACATTAAGTATCTAAACAATCCACTAGGTGGATGAATAGGTCCACAAATATATGTATCCGTCCCTAGAATGCATGGGATTAAATCTCAACTTTCATTTATGATGGTCCCATAATTAACTTGTCTTTCTAACAAGCAGTACAAGAAAATTCACCATCTAAAAGAATTTTTAGGTTCTTCTGGATGTCCATTTTAATTTTTCATAATTCGTCTTAGTATTATAGATCAATGATGTCCCAGACAATCATTCCAAGTTAAGAAAGTATTGGAATGAATAAACTTTTTATCTACTATAGAATGTGTCTCGATTGCACTAATTATTATCCAATAAAAGTCAATAGATAAGGTATGAAACTTTTCTATAATACATGTCTTGTTAATTAGAGACATTCTTGATGATACCACATCATGGACCAAAGGTAGCAATCTTTCTCACGCTTAGCATGATGTCTTACTACTCATTCCCTTTAGATAATAGATCTATAGTTTTAGCATTTATCAAAAGTTCGCATTCATCATGAATGGAACACAAACATGTGAGCATATCAAATTATGATAGATTTAGTACATCATTTCATATTTATGTGCATTATTCAGTCACTTGTTTCTTTCAAACATATTATGCACTACTACCACATCAACTTTAAGTAATGGAACAAATTCAATAAATTGCATGACTTATCATCAAAATCATATTAGTTTTCTTTAGTCATTATTATATAATCAATATGGTGCATTAAGACTCAAATTCAATGTCACATATCCATATAAGAATATCTTATGCTATAAATTAATAGAACTTGAACCCAATATCTTCTCATAATAGTGCATTAGGACTTTAACCCAATGTATAGCTCTTTTGGTGCGAATGAACATAAATTCATCGTCTTATTCTTTTTATGCAATTGGACATAGATCCATCGCCTTACCCAATAATTAGTGTGCAAATATATCAAGATTCACCTTCGAACCTTTAAAAATATCACCACTTTCAATTGCTAACAAATTTAATTACAACAAATCATATATAAATACATATAATAAACATTACAATAATAAATGTAGTCAAATAAAATATGTTCCTTTTTATGACCAGATATACCTATATTGGTCATACATGTCTTTTGCCAATTTTTCACGTAGTATTGGAGTTGGAGCCAAAGCTCTGTTCTCATACTTCGTAATTTAACAAAGCACTCCATTTTCTTTATGGGTAGAAAAGTCATACTGATAACCTGTTATGAAACTATATAAATAAGAAGACGAATAAAGTAGGGACAAGAGAAAAGACTTCTTATTCCTCTTGAAGTATATTCATGATTCACATATCTTATTTACAATGAAAGAAAACCTCTTTATTTATAGGGGAACCTAACTTTGTCCCCAAGAAATATTCCTAACCATATCCCAAAAGGACTATACATAATTAGACATTCACAATAATACAAATATATTTATAACAATATCAATAATTATCAAAGGTATGACGACATTTTATTTTCGAATTATCTCACCTCTTTCATCTTCTCTGTCAATATTCATATCATCATCATATTTATATTAATTTTTTTCTTTCAGAATGAAACACCTATTAAATCGTTAAAAGAATAAAACAACAACATAAAAATAAGAAACTTCAACAAAATTTAAATAGTAATTGAGTTTAGTATATATATTCATCTAATAATTTGATAAATCACTTAAAAAGAGATCATTTTAATTTAACATAAAAATGAATAGAAAAAAGCTAAATTATGGAGAGAAAAAGGAAATGTTACATGGCATGTAAAGCATTAAATCGATGAAACAATTATCATGCCAATAATTTATTTGCCAAAAACATTAAAAGGTGGCATACATGGTTCATTACCGTAAAATTCATTAGAATTCCTCCATTTCCTTATCATTAGTTTTTTCTTCTTCCTCATTGCAGCGAAGAGAATGGTGGTCCTTCGCCTTCAACCATAATTAAAATAATCTCACATTAAATAAAGAAAGAGGGCATACGACTAATAAAGAAGACATACATGCCTACGATAATATACTTTCACTCTTTTTTTTTTCATCTCAAGTGCAATTAACTTTTATTGAATGTGATTATTTTTGTAGTTATATTTTGAAGAGTTGGTTTAAGAAAATGTGGATGATAATGTAGTTTAGAGTAATGTGTTTTCACAGATTTGGCTTATGAAGTCTAGCTGTTTTTTAAGAATAAGGTTAGTTATTATTTGGAATGTAAAGTTTAAATAAATAATGTGGCTCTCTTCTTCCTTTTTTTATAAATATTTTTAAAATTGTTGTGACTGACAACTTTTTTATATATATATTATTTAATAAGGCATGTGATCGATATAAATTTCAAATTTTAAAAAGGAACAAAATTATCTAATTTTTACAGATGTAGATCCACTGTTTTTAATTAATTATCTTACCAATATGTTTTTAATATTATAAAATTATATGTATTAATTAAAAATAATTACACAAATTTGTTTTAAGTCTTCTAATGTTCTTCAAGTTCTTCAACTTGTCGAACAATACCTACACTCAAAACTCTGATCGTAACAAAAACTCTTGTAAAAGATCTTACAATATTTCTCTCAACTAGCGGCATTCCCCAACTAAGAATTAAAACTCTCACAAACTCTTGATCGTGTTTTGATATTACTCTCGAGCTAAGCGCAAATTTTTTCAAAGAAACTATTTGTATTTCTAGACCACGCCTCCTTATTCGTCTTGAACTTGTCTATGTCTCAAAGCCTTGTTAAACTCGACTTGGACTTTCTATTACTAGAAAAGAAACCTGACACGTGAATTCCTTAATCAATTAAGAATTAGGTTTTCTTTAAGTCTCCCAATTACATTTGGATTTAACTGAACCATGTCTCTACAACCTGTTCTTTGCAAGTTGACACTTTGACATTCTTCAAAAAAATTATTGAGGCATATGTGCTTCTTACAAATTCCCCCTTTTTGAACGATGGAAAACTATATTGCATTCAACATGCATTTTGCCCTTTTTGACATAGAGCAAAAATACCATTCCTGCATAATTGAAGGAACAACTTCTACAAGATAGGCAACCATAGAGAAAGCATAAAAACTTCATTAGCTAAAAACACAAGCACAAGCATTCAGATTGTTGAAAGAATCGCAGCAAAACAGCACATTCCACATCAATAAGATAAAGTCAAATATATACAATATATGATTTAATTAGCTAACAAAATATCAAAATACCAGAACACACACACATAAATAGCTGGATTTTTTTAAGAAGGCTGTGAAGGAGTGATCACTTTAGAGACAGAAGGAGGAGTGACTTTGAAAATATCAAATAGGCCCTTATGATTAGCAGAATTAGTGGACTTCTCAGTTTCAAGTGCAGCTACAGCCTTAGCCAACTCTCCCTTTTCTTCCTCTAAGCTGGCATGTTCAAGCTGATCCATAGGAGCAGAATGTGAAGCCCGTAGGGCAGCAATCTCCTAATCCTTTCCAGCAAGCAGAGCACGCACCCTCTGTAATGTTGCATTATCACCCCTTCTAAGAGCTGGCATAGCAGCTACATTACTCAACATATCTTTGATTGTTTGTTCTTCCCACTTCTGAACAGGATCATTAAGTACTCAAACAACTCACTCAACCAGAACCCATAACCTAAAGAATGAAGTTTGCTTTCCTCCACACATATGCATCCAATGTGACTTAATATCAACTTTGGTAGATTGATGGGCTGCCCAGAAATCATGAGTTCCATCAGTGTAAGATCCAGATAGTTAGCCTCTGTCCTCTGGGTAAAATAACCTTATGCACGACATCAAAGGATAAATCCCTTTTTTCTTTTCCCTTTTTTACCTACAGATTTCTTCTTAATCATTTGGGCTGGTTTCTTGAGTTATATGTCACAATTAAGTTATTCTTAATGATAAAGGTCTCACGGATTTACTTTGGATTCTTTTCTTTAATCTTATATGTCACAGTTTGACAAGTAAAATCAAGTAGGCTCTTAATGCTCATGTAGTTAGCAGACAAAATCAAAACAAATAATTAAATAAGAGAAAATATTTTATAATGCTTGGACTTTCACCTAATAAATTATCATAAGTTATTTCATTCCTTCACGTGATTTTTTTTCCATAACTTCTTTACTATATAATTTAAAGCAATCATAAATACTTTAAAATTGATTATCTAATTAGTTAGCATTATTATCTTGAAAACTTGTTAGAGAAAACCTTCTAAAGTACAATCTATCTCTTTTAAAATTATCATCCATATTTAATAAACTTGCTAGAATTTAACTAATATATTTCCTTTTTTTCAAAGACAAGATGATACCAACGTTGATCTATATAATAGTAATGTAAATGTTGAAATTAGTGAAGAATATTCATAAAAAACTAAACCTTTAGAAAAAAATGCAAGCACACTAAGATGGCTATATATAATTGTCACAATACATAGGGGGCAAAAGGAACATACTTAGCAAGAGGAACCACAGAAAACGTATGGACAGAACCAAACTTGAACTTGATAGATAATTAAAAAAAAATTGAGAGATATTGTATATCAAATCATCTCTAGACCAAGGAAACAAGGAAATTAACACGTAGAAGAACACGAAACCACCAAATCAACTTACCTTCCACGGAGAGCGTGGAGAGAAGATAGACCTACAATGGAAGAGGAAAATGTACGAAGTTACAAAGCTACCAGCACGGGTATACACAAAGAAACAACAATTCTTCCTCAGTTCAATAAAGCAACTTATTATAAATGTGTATTTTTATATTACAATAAATGCAAAGTTAGGGCTAGTAACATTGGGACCAAGTCAATTTTTGTGTGCGCGTGTTTGTGTTCTATGTGTATGCGCGCGCTTTATATTATGCAATAACGATTTAACGTAAGATAAAAAATCAATCAAGTAAATCAAAACAACTTATGAAAATTTACTATATGAAGCCAAGCATTTAAGAGTGTGTTTGATCTCACTTGTCAGACTGTGACAGATATGATCAAAGAGAAGAATCCAGAGGAGATCCAAAACACATTCAACATCAAGAATGTTCAAGCCTAAGGAAGAAAAGGAGGTTCAAAGGAGAATACCTAAGCATTTGAGTGAAGCTGATGTTTTTCATATGATGGGCAAAAATTATTTATCTATATATGATTACCCTAAATATGAAAATGTTAGCTTCACTCAAATCCTCAGTATTCTCCCTTCTAAACCCATCCGCTTCCTCACTGGTTAAGTTATTCTTAGTGATAAAGATATCGCGGATTTCCTTTGGAATATTTTCTTTGATCTTATATGACACAGTTTGACAACTAAGATGAAGTAGGCTCTTTATGCACATGTAGTTAGCAAACATAATCAAATCAAATACTTAAATAAGAGAAAATGTTTTATAATGCTTGGACTTTCACATAATAAATTACCGTAAGTTAATTCATTCCTTCACGTGATTTTTTTTCTTCCATTACTTCTTTATTATACATTTTAAAGCAATTATAAACACTTTAAATTTGATGATCTAATTAGTTATTATATCATTTTTTGCATTATTATCTTGAAAACTTCTTAGAGAAAATAACCTTTTAAAGTACAAACTATCACTTTTAAATATAATTTAACTGATATATTTCTTTTTTTTCAAAGACAGGATGACATCTAACGTTGATCTATAGAATAATAATGTAAATGTTTAAATAACTTAAGGAAATTTACTAGGTGAAGCCAATTATTAAGAGTCTACTTGATCTCATTTGTCAAGTTGTGGCAGATATGATCAAAGAGAAGACTCTAAAGGAGATCAACAAAACATTTAAAATCGAGAATGATTTCAAGCCTAAGGAAGAAAAGGAGGTTAGCAAGAAGAATGGCTAAGCATTTGAGTGAAGTTGATGTTTTTCATATGATGGGACAAAATTAGTTGTTTATATATGATTGCCCAGAATATGAAAAATAACAACTTCACTCAAATCCACAAAATTAGTTGTTTATATATGATTGCCCAGAATATGAAAAATAACAACTTCACTCAAATCCTCAGGTATTCTCCCTTTCTAAACTCCTCCCCTTCCTGGAGGTTATGTTATTCTTAATATTAAAGGTCTCGTGAATTTCCTTAGATTCTTTTCTTTGATCTTATATGTCACAGTTTGACAAGAAAATATTTTATAATGATTAGACTTTAACCTAATAAATTACCGTAAGTTAATTCATTCCTTACCGTGATATTTTTCTACCATAACTTCTTTATTATATAATTAAAGCAATTATCAATACTTCAAAATTGATTATCTAATTAGTTATTATATCATTTTTTGCTTAATTATCTTGAAAACTTATTAGAGAAAATAACCTTTTAAAGTACAAACTATCACTTTTAAAATAATCATCCAAATTTTATAAACTTGCTAGAATTTAATTAATATACTTCTTTTTTTTTTCAAAGACAAGATGATACCAACGTTGATCTATATAATAATAATGTAAATGTTGAAATTAGTGATGAACAGAGAAAACTAAACCTTTTGAAGAAAATTCTAGCATGCTAAGATGGACGAAAAACAAAACATCAACAATATATATATATATATATATATATATATATATATGTATTGTGATATATATATATATATCACAATACAAAGGGGGCAGAAAGAACATACTTAGCAATAGGAATCATTGAAAACGGATGGACGGACCCAAACATGAACTTGATAACCATAAATCAAAATTTTTGAGAAACATTGTATATCAAATCAGCCCAAGACCAAGGAAACAAGGAAATTAACTTGTAGAAGAAGAAGTAAAAAAAATTGACTTACCTTCTACGAAGAGCTTGGAGAGAAGATAGCCTAGAATTGAAATAGGAAAATCTACGAAGTTACAAAGATATCAGCCCGGGTATGCACGAAGAAACAACAAATTTTCCTCAATTCAACAAAGAAACTTATTATAAATGCATTTTTATATTACGATAAATTCAAAGTTAGGATTAGTAACTTTGGCACAAAGTCAATTTTGTGTGTGCGGGTTTGTGTTTGTATGTGTGTGTGTGCTCTTTATATTATGTAATAACAATGTAGCGTAAGATAAAAATATCACTCAAGTAAATCAAAATAACTTATGGAAACTTACTAAGTGAAGCCAAGCATTTAAGAGTCTGCTTGATCTCACTTGCCAAACTGTGGCAGTTATGATTTAAGAGAAGACTCTAGAGGAGATCCACTTAACATTCAAAATCGAGAATGACTTCAAGCCTAAGGAAGAAAAGGAGGTTTTGGAAGGAGAATGCCTAAGCATTTGAGTGAAACTAATGTTTTTCATACGATGGGCCAAAATTATTTGTTTACATATGATTACCTAGAATATGAAAATGTTAGCTTCACTCAAATCCTCAGGTATTCTCCCTTTCTAAAATCTTCCCTTCCTTATGGATTAAGTTATTCTTAATGTAAAGATCTCGCGGATTTCCTTTGGATTCTTTTCTTTGATATTATATGCCACAGTTTGAAAAGTTAGTTTAAGTAGGTTCTTTATGCTCATGTAGTTAGCAAACATAATCAAATCAAAGAATTAAATAAGAAAAAATATTTTATAATGCTTGGACTTTCACCTAATAAATTATCGTAACTTAATTCACTCCTTCACGTGATTTTTTTTCTTCCATTACTTCTTTATTATATAATTTAAAGCAATTATAAATATTTTAAAATTGGTTATCTAATTAGTTATTATATCATTTTTTGCTTAATTAACTTGAAAACTTCTTAGAGAAAATAACCTTTTAAAGTAGAAATTATCACTTTTCAAAGAATCTTCCATATTTATAAACTTGCTAGAATTTAACTAATATATATTTTTACAAAGACAAGATGATACCAACGTTGATCTATATAAAAAATAATGTCAAATTAGTGATGAATTATTTAGAGATAACTAAACCCTTAGAAAAAATGCAACCACACTAGGATGGATGGAAAACAAAACATCAACAAAATATATAGATAATTATCACAATACAAAGGGAGCAGAAGGAACATATTTAGCTAGACGAACCACAGGAAACGGATGGACGAACCTAAACACGTACTTGATAAATATAAATCAAAATTTTTGTAAAAGCATAGTATATTAAATAAGCACAAGACCAAGGAAACAAGGAAATTAACGCGTATAAGAACAAGTAACACAACAAATGGACTTACCTTATTTGAAGAGCTTAGATAGAAGATTGACCTAGAATGAAAGAGGAAAATCTACTAAGTTAAAAACTTACCAACCCGGATAAACACAAAGAAACAACAAATCTTCCTCAGTTCAACAAAGCAACTTATTGTAAATGTAATTTCTATATTACAGTAAATGCAAAGTTAGGGTTAGTAACTTTGGGACCAAGTCAATTTTTTTATATAAATAAAAGAATTTTATTTTGTTGTATTTTATTGTTCAAGAGAAATATTTCTCTTCTCTCTTGTTAACCCCTTAAAGGTACAATTAAAGTGGATTCATGAACTCATTAATTTCCATTTGAAAATTAGTACTCAAATTCAATGCAAATCAGTATTATAAAATGGACATGCCATGCACAATCAGGGAAGAAACTATTCATAGTAAAATTTCATTTCCTGATTTGTCTTTCTACCATTCACATTATCAAAATATCAATCATTATTAAAAATATATATCTAATAAAATAAATTAGAGTATTTGATGTCAAGTGACCTTAAGTAAATAAATTTGACATGTTTACATAAATGAATGCAACAAAAAGGTACTAAAACAAAAAATGAAAAAAAAGAAGAAGATGAATCTAAGTAGTTAAACAAAAAAAAATGATAACTATTAATATTTAATACAACACAAGTATTTTTCGTTGATTCACCTTTTAGACAAGAAAAAAGTGAGAACAAATTATTCAACAAAAGCAATAATAATAATTGATATTTAGAAAGTTTTTTTATGAAAGAAATGGACCTTTAATGGAAGAAAGATCCCGATTCTGGACAGTGCAACAATAATATCAAGTCCTTTAGAGGCTCAGATCGAAATCTTCAACGAAAAAGCTTACTGAATAAAATCATTGTTATTTAGATCGGAATTCTCAACGGAAAACCTTACTGAATAAAATTATTTTTCTTCAGATCGGAACTATTAGACCTCAAACTCGATATTGTCTAGGGATGATAATTGTCGATTTTGGGGTTTTCAATAGCTAAGAAAATAAACTATTGAGCGTTGTACAAGGAGATCAAAATGATAGTGTTGCAGCTAATTTTATAGCACTATGCTCCTAGGTTTTAGGGAAAGAAAATGGTTCTGGCGGCTGTCTTTCTCTTCTTCTTTTTTTGATAGGATTAAATTTTTTCCTTTCTTAATTTATAGGCTAGGTGTTTCAATCTTTTTTATGATTTGTTTTCAAAAATAGTCCTTATGTCCATTTTTAGTTGTCATGATTTTATTTTTTAATCAAACTAGTATACGTGTCCGCGCAATGCATGATTATTTTACTTAAAATTTTATTTAAAAAATAACTCATTTAAAGAAGATAATAAAAGATTAATATGATTTTTTTGAAGTGGTTTTAGTACAAACGATATTTATTTTCTACGATCTTCATTGAAAAATTATTAATAATTTTCTTTTATGCATTTTTATGATGTTACTTAGTTTTAAGCGAATAAATTGTATAATTTTACATGTAATAGAAAAAAGCTTATATTAATTTGAATTCAAAAAATAAAACGAGATATTATTTATTTTTCAATATTTTGCTTAATAAAAATCTATCAAAGCGTTTTTTTATATAATATATGATAAGATGCTAAAATGTCATTTCACTTTGTTTTTAATATAAAATATGAGATTATATTCAAATAACTTTTTTTCTATATGAAAATTTAATTAATTTTTTTATATTTTATTATATTGCTAGAAATTCTTTCATTATATAATTAGGTTTATTCCTGACTTTATCTACTAAGAATTAAGTTGCATGATATTATATATTGCATGATTTCTTTATACACTATAATTCTTTTTTATTCCTTTTCTTCAAAGATATTCTTACTAACTTTTTCCTTTTTTATTTCTTTTATAGTTCAAATAATGTCATTATTAAATTAGGATTGTGAAATAATTTTCTTGCATATAAATTTGATTTTATCTTCAAAATTGAAATATTCACATGATAATTTTGAATTTTATTTTTATTTTAAATATCTTTTTCGAGAGGTTTTTTTTATTGATTAAACATTTTTATTTTTGTTGTTATATAGTATTTTTTATGTATTTCAAAAAACTTTCTCATCTCAAATTTGAATGTTTATATTTTACATTGAAATTATGTATTTATATGTTTTTCATTTTCTTGTTCATATCTATTGTTATTGTGCTAACCATTTGTCATGTGTTCATTTTTTTTTAAAAAAATAAAAAAATCAATGTCCTTCTCTATTACTCATAATATTATGTAGATAAATATATAACTTTTTACTTCCAAACTTAAACGAAATTCTTATTATACTTTTATTATATTAATCAAATTTCTGTCATTATTTAAATTTAATAAATATAATTTCAATTACTGTTTGAAACAAAATGTCATCCAAATTAGGGAGTGCATGTAGCATATTGGCTTTTATGATTAAAATTTAATAACTTTTTAGCATAACTATTATAATTTATATCAACGAAGGATGAAGAATGAGGAAAATGTATTATTTTTTTTAAATAAATAAAATTAAATTGATATCAATAATTACCTAAGGTATGACGACATCATTTTCAAATTATCTCAGCTTTTTCATCTTCTCCGTCAATATTCATAATTACTTTACTTGTTATCATCATATTTATATTAATTTTATTTTTTCAAAATAAAATACCTATTAAATCTTTAAAAGAATAGCAAAAAAATATAAAAATAAAAAACGCCAACCAAATTTAAATGGTAATTGAGTTTAGTATGCATATTCATCTAATAATCTAATAAATCACTTAAAAAAGATCATTTTAATTTATCATAAAAATGAACAGAAAAGGCTAAATTATGAACGAAAAAAAAAGGAAATATTACATGTCATGAAAAGTATTAAATCGATGAAAAAATTATCATACCAATAATTTATGTGCCAAAAGTATTAAAAGGTGGCATACATTGTCCATTACCATAAAATTTTTGAGAATTTCTCCATTTCTTTATCATTAGTTTCTTCTTTTTCCTCCTTGCACCGAAGAGGATGGTTGTTCTTCCCCTTCAACCATAATCAAATAATTTCACATAAAGCAATTAAGAAGAGGGCATACAATTAATAAAGAAGAGATACATATATACATACAATAATATACTTTCCCTCATTTTTCTTTTATGATATCAAGTGCAATTAACTTTTTTATTGAATGTAACTTTTGGTACACATTTTTGAATTTATATTTTGAAGAATTGGTTTAAGAAGATGTGGATGATAATGCAGTTAAGAGTAATATGTTTTCACAGATTTGGCTTATGTAGTCTAGCTATTTTTGGAAATAAGGTTCGTTATTAATTGAAATATAAATTTTAAATGAATTATTTAATATTTATTAAATAACGTGGTTTCTTCTTCCTCTTGTTTTTGATTTTTTNTATAGATGAAATTTCAAATTTTAAATTTTAAAAAAGGAACAAAATTGTCTCATTTTCACATATATATAGATCCACTGTTTTTAACTAATTATCTCATCAATTTGTTTTAAATATTATAAAACTATGTGTAATAATTATAATTAATTTACAGTTACATCACCATAATTTAATTTTTATTTTAAAATTATTCCATTTAATTAATTTTAATTAATTAACAAAATATATTTTTTGTGTTCTGTGGCGTTTTTTCCCTCTCCAATGTGCGTGTGTGAGAGATAGAAGGAGTTACATTATCTTTTGTTTTGTTAGTTAAATTGAAAGAATATAAAAATGTATAGTTTGCATTATTAGTTTATGTTTGTTTTGATTTTTACTTAAAATGTATTGTATTTAATTGATAAATGTCGTTGTTACGTAACAATGAGAAGCCATATTTTATGGAACAACCAATTTGGTATGTTCCCATGGTTACTTTTTTTTTAATTATATGTTTACATAATATTTCAAAATACTATTTTACCCTTTACCTTAAATATTTAAATAAATCAAACCTCCTACCCTAGAATAATTAAGGATATTTTAGTAAATTTATAAATTACAATACAGTGCGATACAATCAAACCAAACAACTAAAATGTTATCAAACAACAACAAACAATACAGTCTAGCCAAACATTGTATCTGTCATACAATACAGTACAATAAAATACTATACAATACAATACATTATGAAAAAATGGGTAAAAATGATCCAAATAAAAGTGTAACTAAACCATTTCTCTACAACCTGTTCTATGCAACTTTATACTTTGACATTCTTTCAAAACTTCTATTTAGGATGCTTCTTTCACACGTTTAAAGCTATATGTGTTAAGGGTGGTGGAAATTTCATAACAAGAGTAGTTATTATATTGAACACCTAGAACTAAGTTTTGTTACAAAACTAGCTTACATTACATCAATATCTCCATTAGCTAAAAATGGCGTTATGAAGAATTTTGACAATCACTCTACTGGTAAAAGACAATTAATCCTACACAAATATATATAATACCTCTCTCCTTAAGCTTACTTTAATTTGCACCATGGTGTCATGGAAGGATAATAACATGCGGAATTTAGCTTATCGGGGCAACCAGATAATATTGTTTCTATAGTAGTATCTGTCAAATCTGCGTACCCAATTGTAAGAGAAATGATCAGAATACTCTAATTAATACTAGCTAACACAAGGGTTTGTTGGGTTTTAAAATGTGTGAATGGAAAATGAAGAGTTGCGATTTTGATTACGACTTTTATGAAAAGCTATGACTTTTATGAAAAGTTGCGACTTTTATGAAAGGTGATGACCTTTCTGAAAGATTGTAACTTTTCCAAAGTTTTGTGAACTATCCGGTAAGGCACAATGAGAAAATTTTCGCACTAGTCTTTTTTCCTATCTTTTTGAAATAGAATTTCTTGACTTCTTCTACAAGTGTTCTAAGTGTACTTTACTTCCGTTGAGTGGCTCGCTGACACCAACATTTTTGGTAGCAACACACTGTCGATTGATATCGTTCTATCCTGGGAGGAGATACTACAAATCAAACCTCGGATGCTAGAGAGAAATAATTTCCTTAAAGGGACACTATGCATTTAGTGGGTCTGATCTTCTTTCTGTTTTTCAGATTCTGGTTTGTGTTATATATTTTAGATTTGTAAACTAGTTTTTGTTCTTCAGTTCTTCACTGATTCATTTAACTTTGATAACTTCGTGTTTCTGCAAAGTTTGTTAGAATCAGTAAGATTCTTTAAAACAGATTGACAAAAATTCTTCTTCAAGAAAAAAAAAATTCGTATATATTTTTTTAGCTCTTTTCTGATTGTAGTTTAAATTTTCTAGTTGAGAAATGTTATTAGACTTTGGTGAAGTATCTTAGAAATATAAGATGAACGACAGGGTTCAGTTGGCAATGCCTAAAATTCATATTCCTGAGTACCGAATTTGTATATATATATATATAAAA